>NC_059505.1:10938750-11250000 GCF_914767665.1 Harmonia axyridis
TAGACACCCACAAAACGAAGAATATAACTGAAAACAATTATGTAATGAGTTCGTTACAGTACTCTTCCTAGAACTCTATTACGATACTCAAATTGAGAAAAAAATATAAAATTTTTTTGAATGAAAGACCACCTTCACGTGATCCAATAATGCAGCCTCTGTCGAATTACTCAGTTGTCGATAATTTTCTTGTTGTCGCCTTCTACGCATAATCTCAGCCTCAAAGTGCAAAGAAGAACACAAAAATAAAATAATTGTAACCAAAAACAATGCAGAAATGGAATTAATCTATCAAGAATATACCTGATGAGTAAAACTTCAGATTTTACATTTTACAAATATTAATAGATTACGACAAACTTCAACTGGTTTGGACAAAATTTCTAACGCCTTCGTGGTGTTGCATTTTTATGCCATATAGTATACAGGATGATTCACGAAGATCGTTGGTTGAAATATTTCAAAGGAAGACTCGAGATAAACACTTGAAATTTTATAGTTGAGGGGATCACCACCACTCCGATGTTTATGGGGTTTTCACATAATTCCCTTAAACAATAATATAGGCACATGGAAGAAAGTGAACATTTTTCATTTACGAATGATAAAAAATCTTTTTTTGGTAACTTCTCGTTTTTTGCAAATAAAAAATTATGATATGGACTTTGTACAAAGAACTGATATATTTTGGATATATTCGTGAAAAAAACTTCCAAAAATCGTTACAGAAGAGGTAAAACTATAAATTCGTAAAAGTCATCGTACAGTGCTGCATATTTTTTTCTGAAAAAGAAAGAAGATGAAGTGAATGCACAACTTCGTACACCTTACAATAGAGGCGAAATGAATGGGTACTAAAGTTTGACTGATACACGAAAAACCACGTGGTGATAATACATACCTCTTGAGCTTTGCTGGGAGAAATGATTTCTTGGAAAAAAACTTCAAATTCGTTCGACTTCCAGTTTCACCGGAAATGATACTAACTTTTGGTTTTTGAATATTTGTATAAGTGTAATAATACATACTACTGTTTAAAATGCTTCATGAGAGATTGAAAACTTCAAAAATCACATTCTATTCGAATCGTTCATTCGGATTTGTTCTGGTCTCGAACATTTATTTCAGCTTTTTTGAATCAGTTTGCAGAATTATATCGGTTACATCGTTCAAGCCTACATAACATAAAACACTCTAGAAAAACACCGAAGTGATAATTTGCCTCATAGGTTGAACAAACGTTATGAAATATTTCATTATCAGAACCTCTTAAAAAAAAAACGTTCAGCAGCTCTAAATAATAAATATGCCTGTGTGAAGTTATTCTTTCCTAGCCGGTTTCCCAACCAAACAACCATAAACCACGGACAATTTTACACAAGATTTATGTGTTACCCACCGCAAATATTTGAGTTAATCTATAGAGAACTAGTTTCCAAACAAATTGTTTACAATATCTATTCAATGCCGGTTTGTACTTTCTGATTTAGTGGTGACGCGCCATAAAAACTAGAACGTAGAGCGCGCTGTTGAGAAAATATCGCTCAACTCGACCGAAACAGCAGTCAGATTCCATTACATCAGTCATCGGACATGATCATCAATAATATTATATGTGTCATGATGAATTAGTCTCTGGATTCGATCCAAATAAGTGCCGTTATTTTGAGTTTTTATGATCTGTAAACGACCGCTGACAAATCTTTCCGTAGAACGTGATGGTGTAGAAGTGTACTTTTCATTTCTCACTTTTCACATTTCATAATTCAACTGGTACTTTTCATTTTTCAAATTTGAGGTCGTATATCAATTTTATAATTTAGCGTTCATATTCGCTTCACTGCTGTGAAGACTTTAGTGCTGATTGTCTGTTGTTCTGTCGAATTTATATTGATGGTTTTAACAGTTGATTAACTTAAGTTGCAATAATTCTTAATTCATAACGTCAGTTTATAATGTTGAAGTTTGATTTTACACACCTCATTATTTCGTTGTGAAGAACTAGTTATTTTTATGCAACAAGAGCGTAAATTAAGTCTATTGTCACGAATGACATGTTTGGCAATTCCATAATTGTATAAGATACATTCACTCACGTGTTACATACAATATTTTTTCTACAACCGGAAAAATTACTTGGTAAAGAAAAGGCTAAATTCCCATAAGCAGAATGTAAAAATAAATCACTAAGTGGATGACAATATTTTCATAATACATGCTCTATCCCTGAACGGATTGCTTCATAATTTTGGCCACAATCTTCGAATTTTGAGCTGAGAATGGTCTCAAAAGTTAAGGTTCGACAATCCGATGACAAATTCCTGAACAACTTCGTTTTAGGGTTTCACAGCTTGGCTTGATTTTCAAGATACTTATTTGACTTGATTTCAAGTCAAGCTCAAGTCAAGAAGTAGTTTTTCCATCTCAAGTCAAGTATTTATTTATCAAGTACTTTAATCATATCAAGCTACTTGATTTTCATCATTTTTATTGTTTAGTGTCACATCAATAAAAAAATGATGAAATGAGAAGGAACCTTGCAAAAAACACTTTTATTTATTGAACTCATTGTATAAAAGAACGGAAAATATCAACTTTTTTGAAATAGAAAATAAATTTAAATCACTATAAATCGTAACAAAATAAAAAATAATATAAGAATGACGTTTTTTAATATTGAAAAACCTCCAGGCTTCGTTTAATTTTATAGTTTTCCATCCAGGATCTATGTTAAGACACATGAGGCATCTTATAGATTTGTCGCCTAACGTGAAAGCAGCTCTGGAAAATTGTCTTTCAACAGGAGCTGAAGATACTGACGTTGATAAAAATCCTTGTTTGATATTTTTGGCCAAGTTTAGAAAGATATTTCTGAAACTACCAAAATCTATCAATGGGTTCATATAAATGTGAGGAAACTACTAAAAGAGTCACACTGGCGAATGCTTCAGTCTCTCGGCGCTCGAGGAATCCTCTTATTAAACTAAGCTTGCACGAAATTGCAGAAATATATGACGTGCGACGCGTGCATATCAAGCTCAAGCATTATCAAGTATCTTGTTATCAAGTCAAGCAATAAATATCTAAAATCAGGTCAGTCAAGCTCAAGTATGTAATTTTTCACGAGCTTGAATTTCAAGTCAAGTAGTTGGTTAAAATGTCTTGATGAATCCCTAGTTCATTCGTGAACACAATAACTCTCGAACTAATATACCTAGAAATCCAGTGCTTTACCGATTTTTCGATATACGTATCTTCAACTGGTCAAAAAAGTTTTGTATTATACATATTATGAATTTGAAAACTTTCGGAATGGATATTTTGTGTTCATCACCATGACAAACTTATCGATACACAGAAATGATTTCAATATCACTTTGAACTGATGTATTTTCATCTTCAATACGATTAGTATAATTCAAATTTGAAAATACCGACCTAATAACGAAAGTGAATTACCCTGTAACTCCCAAAATTTAGGTCACCTGACTTATTCTCTACATTTAACAGGTTATCAAGAACACTTCCAAACCGAACAAAAATTACTGGAATTTATTGAAGGGAAGAGTATGTGATTGAGAACTTCATGAAGTTTCATTAACTGAAAAAATGAAAAATGACGAAACGATGCGAAAGTTAGTGTGTATAGTATTAATCCATTTTGAAAGCTGCAACAAGGGATCCTTTCAGTTTTGGATGAAATAAAATAATCTCCTTCACAGTTTTAAAAAAGGGTAAAAGCTTTCCAGATGAACATCATTCCTTATTCATTTCGATTATTTATTTCGATTATTTATTCCGGATAGAAACAGTGATCCAAGAGTTTGAATAATGAATTCATAAAAAAAAGGTATGTCAAAAATAGTCATCTCATCTATTCTCTCTTTCAAGATATTCATCCTGTAAGGAGGGTAATCATTCGCTGAATTGCAGAGGTTAAAGTACAGATTAATAAGTTTGGGACTTTCCAATCAACTCATACTCAAGATCATGAATAAAATAAGACTTATTTTGATAGTGTATTATTGAACACAAAAAAAAGTAAAAGAGTTATTGCGCCTATGTATTTATTACTATTTTTATTATGATTAAAATAAATAATTATATTTATTACTATATTTAGACTGCCTGTAATCAAAAATATTCGATTTATGTAACTTGTTAACAATAAAATTTGATTTGATTTGATTATATCTTGGAATCTTCGATTCAGTTCGATATTCCTTCTAGTGTTGATTTGCCCTTCGGGTGGAGAAGTAATGTAATAATATCAATGACTCACTTATTCTACTAAAAAATGGGAAACTTTGGGTATATAGGAAATATATCCTCAAGAGAGTTTCTGGTTGGGCAGATTATGTCAACAAAATAACGAAAACCACGACTGCATAGCAGTTCTAGGAAATGATATAACTAAGCCTCACAATAAGTTGTTAAGAAAAAGTACAATGTCTTTTTACAGAAAATTCCATAAAGAACATACACTATGCTCTATGTTTCCAACAGGGAATTATTTAGATCCCCATTCTCATAGGTTGTGATACCGGAACAATGCTGCTTTCTTGACGATTCTTTCTCTAATGGAAAATTTAGAGACGCTCGTAAGTCATCAAATAACTGTCTCTTTTTCATGGCCCAGTTGAAATATAATTCATTTGTTGTGGATTCATATCTCGTCTTGAAGTTTTGCCAATAATACATCAATGGTTTGAATGAAGGAAATGACTGGAGGTGATTTTGAAAAGTCTCAATTCTGTAGTTAATGTTGAAATGTTGTTTTAGCAAGTCTTTTGAGTAGATAAAGTATAATTTTAACAGTAAGGTTAGATAAAGTAATAGTTTAACAGTAAGGGTAGATAAAATGTTTCAACTTTTTGATTCACTCAAATTTAGGATTAACAACAATTTTAATTTTACAATTGACATTATTAGAAACATCTATAAGGATAATCATAACTTGCACTTGTTTGGTTAGACATTTGAACCACGGTACTGGATTGATTTTCAGGTCCATCAAGTATACACTCCGCAAAACCAAAATCTAAAATTTGTTTTGAATTTGTTGACAGAGTAATTCATATCGCTAGGAACGGAGCAACACAGTTGCGATTTTTGTACAAAAAATTACAATCAGAATTAGAAAAAATGTTGTATTGCACACGACGATAGAATCACATCATCTTCTCGAGCGAAATTAGCTTCTCGACTGACGTTTCCACGCAAAAAGACACTTCTTGTCTTGTATAAACAACTATTACCACTTAAAATATCTAAAAAAATCTATTTCACTTGTATATCCAACAATTCCACAAGATAATAAATATATTTCCCTTTCATACATTGGATATAAATCTGAAAAAATAGCAAGATACCTAAAGAAAAATAATAATTACCATATTTCATTTAAAACTAGAAACTCATTAGGAAATTTAATAAAAAACAATAAAGATAAAATCGCTAAAGATAGAAAGTCTGGAGTCTATAAGTTGAATTGTGGTACTTGCCCATATGTATACATTGGTCAAACAGGAAGATCATTTGGGACTATAATAGGAGAACATCAGAAAGCATACGTTAGCGGAACTTGTAATTCAACATTTATGCAGAACATCTGTTAGAGACCGGGCATGATTTCGACAACAATTTCGAAATTTTGCACGTAGAAAATAAAACCCGCAAATTGAATTTCCTTGAAGCAATGGAGATAAATAGGTACCATAAAAAACAGATTCTCCTCAACGACCAAACGGACCTAAATAAATCACCCTTACTCACCCTTTTTTGAAACCCAAGAATTTCCAGGATTTTATTATATTTCACACCATATTTTTTTCAACTATTTATAGAACTGTATCCCAAATATGTAGTTAGTTACCATGCTCACCTGACGAAGTCATGTTATCATGACGAAACAATTGCTGTGAAAATAAATATATAAAGCGGAAATAAGTTATTTTATTTTACTTTTTAATCATTAAAATATCTTCTTTTTCCTTTCAATATGAGAGTATACGGATACGATATTGAGAGTATTATGAAGAGAATGTACAAAGATTCATTTTTTCTGACCAATCCTAAAATTATTTCAACTTTTTGTAATACAGGTTTGAAATCGTTGGTTTATGCTATCATCGAAATTTTTCAAAAAGATGGCTTCAGTTTGTTCATCTATGGGTAGAAGAACCCGATAACCTAATATCAATTTTTAATTTGTGGAGAGTGGACTTCTTTTTCTTTTTTGGTTTCTGTTTAGAGCTGCATTTTGTCTAGTGATGGCATTGACTATATCCAAAACACATGCGTATTTGTGAAACAGTACAAAAGCGGTCAAGATGTGGTACAAGATTTTTTTTTGCTTTAGGTGGCCAATCATCAATTGCATCAACTAAAACTAACACCTTTAAAGTGAATGAAATGGTCACCAAGGAATGCGTTTCGATATGAGGAACTAATATGTCTAACGAATCGATTCGTACTATTTCGAAATTCACAATTGTTCTGTAATAAAACTCCATCCATTTCAAAAGACTCGAACTTTCTACAAAAACTCAATATAAAAGTGTTGGAGGACATGCTAGAATGAGCCAATCTCGACACCACATTCATAAAACCCATTGAATTTGTTTATAAGACACGGGTTTACGAGTTTGACATGCAAACCAGTCAATAAAACCGAACAAAGCACGTCAAAGCCAATCAAAATTGAAGTGGTTGGTTGACACTATTTTTCGAATATCGTGATGTTGTAAAAAAATCATTTTATCAGAGCGTGAAGTAGCTTTGAATAGAGAAGATTTGTTTGAATTATTCTCTTCTCTTTGTGAACTGATGTTTAGCCAAAAACTTATGAAACCTCATGGAAAACACTACAAATCTTATACAATGGTTCTTTTTTCTTTCTATTTCGGAAAATGTACTAACTGACAAAGAAACTGCAACACCCAGAAGGAACTGTTTGAATTTTGATTTTTTCTTGGTGAAACAAGATGATGGTAGAGCAAGAAGTAAATGATTGAAATTTTGAGAAAAAAACGAATGATTTACAATTTTTTTCAATAAATTTGTTAATGATGTGTTTGTCCTCAGCGATTACACTTTCCAACAAGTCTCGGCATTGATGCAATAAGATGATTTATATCTTCCTGAGGGATACTCTCTTAAGCTACCTGTACTTCATGTCTCAGAGACACCAAAGTCCGTGGGGGCTGGGGTAAATTTCCAAGGCTTCTACTCATGATGTCCGGTGTTTATGACGCTCAACATCAAACTAGAATCGAGATTAATCAGAAAAGAAGACCTGATGCCATTCCACATTCCAATGTTGACGTTCTCAGCACCACTGTTACTGTTGCCGGCGATGATCAACCGTCAGAGGTAACACAAGATGGGGTCGATAATGCTGCAGTTCAAAAGACTTCATCCGGCAGTAAACCGTTCGGACAGTTACAGGATGGCCTTGTTCTCCTAACCACTCATCAGCCAAAGATCGAGGTGTCGCAAATCGGTCTCTAATGGCCATAAGAATCTTGAACTTCATTTGTGCCCCTTCGACGTCAGCGATTTCTCGAAATGTTAACCTCATCTGCCGTACACCAATAATTCGACCTCTTTCAAATTCATTCAGCTGGCGATAAATTTCACGTACACGTGATCTAGGCATTTTAACAACAACTAAACATAAACTTTGGATCTCCTCGAACAGCTGGTTTGTTGTAAAATTCAAAAACATGCAAAAACGACTACAATATTTGGGAAACAAAAATTGTTTACATGAAAAAACCATTTTTTTCTCCAAATTCAATCATTTACGCCTTGTTATACTAAGGTAAAGGCACCAATGCTCGATACTATAAGGGGAACATAAACTTCATTTTAAGAAAAAAAAAACCTTACTGCAATAGAATATTAACTGCTTCCAAAATTAATACAGTGGACCATACAAAATATTATTTCACGTCTTGAACGCCTATAAGCCACAAAAAATTATTCGAAATATGTATATTTTTCAATTATGTCTTAGTAACCAAAGGATGACACATCTGAAAATCTATATCACCATTAGATGACATTCTACTGACCAATAGTGGACATTATATCTCAATATGAAATTAACATTTTAGTAATAACTAAACAAACTTATAAAAATTAACATTATCTCTCTAATATATCATCTACTATATCTATTTAATATTTTATCCATCAACCTCTAAAGGCTTTGAAATTTTGTATTTGATTTCATCACCCATTATAATCATCTTTGGGACCTCAAGGATTCCAATTATTTGTGAATTACTTATATTACTGATATCTTTTTCATTTTCTTTAAATAAGGTTTTAGCCTCATCACAAGTTTTCATCGCCATAACTTCAATATTATTATCTATGTTTTACCAAAAAAAAAAAAAATTTAATTTGAACAGCTCCTTCTAGGTGTTGCAGTTTTTTTGTCAGTTAGTATATTATAAAAGAAATGATAAATTTTCACCGTCGTCTCGTCTCACTATTCAATTCCCTAAATGACCTCCATCTATCTATGTGAATAGTTTTGAAGGTTTTTTTGTCTTCGACAGCGAATATCAACTAATTTGCGTACCATCAAAGGTTTTTGCTTCCAAGAAGTCCACTTACGTATAATCGATCAAAAGTAAGTAGTTGGCGCCTAGTTAACGGCAAAATATTCATTGTACAGCGTTAGAACCCATGATTCCACCGTCATCTTCTTGTTTGTGCAACTAATACCAGGTATTTTGTGTTTTAATACAAGTGTTAATCGAATGTTACGCCTGGGTGGGCTATCGACGTCGGCAAGAGGAGCGCAAGGATTTTTAAACCTTGATCGATACAGCGGAACGGACTGCTCGTGTGAAACGATCGGAGCTGGACATGTCGGATCGTGTATCTAGCTGAACTTACTAGACAGGTAGTTCAAGATCAAATATCAGAGTGTGAGATTGCACAATCGAGAAAGATTGGTTTCATGTTCAGATCGCGATTCAGCGTTTGGATCGTGGTTGGATCTTTAGACCTTATATACAGGGTGTTTCATGCTTTCAGTACGTATGCAGGGAATAGTCTGAATCAGTGTAAATTGTGCTTAGTAAAGGGTGTTTTTTTTAGAGCTATAGAACTTTAAATTGCAATAAAACAACGATGGATAATAATCCATCGTTGTTTTTTTTGTGTTTGTCAATCGTATTCGATTGACATGAATTTTATTTATCCGCAAGATAATCTTGTGGCATTACATTTCAAATATGATTTCTGGCATATGACCGCCACGGCTGGCTCGGATGTAGTCCGATCTGGACGTCCAATTTTCGATGACTTTTTCCAACATTTGTGGCCGTATATCGGCAATAACACGGCGGATGTTGTCTTCCAAATGGTCAAGGGTTTGTGGCTTATCCGCATAGACCAATGACTTTACATAGCCCCACAGAAAGTAGTCTAGCGGTGTTAAATAACAAGATCTTGAAGGCCAATTCACAGGTCCAAAACGTGAAATTAGGCGGTCACCAAACGTATCTTTCAATGAATCGATTGTGGCACGAGCTGTGTGATATGTTGCGCCGTCTTGTTGGAACCACAGCTCCTGGACATGATGGTTGTTCAATTCAGGAATAAAAAAAGTTGGTAATCATGGCTCTATACCGATCACCATTGACTGTAACGTTCTGGCCATCATAGTTTTTGAAGAAGTACGGACCAATGATTCCACCAGCCGATAAAGCGCACCAAACAGTCAGTTTTTCTGGATGTAACGGTGTTTCGACATACACTTGAGGATTAACTTCACTCCAAATGCAGCAGTTTTGTTTGTTGACGTAGCCATTCAACCAGAAGTGCGCTTCATCGCTAAACAAAATAAAATGGACGTAGTGCGCGATACGTATTCCGCACAGCACCATTATTTTCGAAATGAAATTGCACTATTTGTAAGCGTTGTTCAGGCGTGAGCCTATTCATGATGAATTGCCAAAAAAACTGAGGATAAACCACTTGACAACTGTTGAATCGGTAGCCATCTTGAACAGTAATGCCAACTTAAAGTTATATACCTCGAAAAAAAACACCCGTTATATTCGTATATGATATATTTTATGCATAGAAAGCTATCAACCGTATTATAACTCTTCAACGCTTTCATAGATTTTCATTGAATACATGATACATCACACAAATTTTGCGAAATTTAAAGTCACATAGTTTTTTATTTTTTGTTTGATTTTCAAAAATTTTTCAGTGAATTGTAGATAAAATTATTAATTTCAACTTGCGCATTCAATGTTATGACACGTTCTGGCTCAGTACACACTACAATTTAATGCAATATCATTAATGTGGATGTTAGGAAAGTCTGATGAAAATTGCAATTACATGTTGTTTTCAGTTTCTTTTGTTTACCGAGATAACAAATTGAAATGCTGTAGTTCTGAATATCCCGCCATTAGACATTGAATTTCAACCAGTCTGTTTTTTTTGTAAAACCACTCACTGTTAAGTGGGCATAACATGGAAAAAAACATTTGAACTTCATCGAGGATTCATCACCTTCAAGAGTGATAGATGTAGGTAACCCAAAATTCCTCTAACTTTTCAATTCCTTTTTTCTGAAGAAGATTCAGTGTTTGATTTCGTGATAGGCTTCAACCTCGGTAATCACTTATATTAGAGCTTAATTTCTTTCTCTGGGGTATTTTTTGAATTCTGCAAAAAATAGAGATTATAGAGTTCAAGAACAAACTAGATGGTCGAGCAATTTGAAGTGCAATTCGTTCAATTTGACAATGATTTTCATGGATTTGTGACAAGTAGCTTTGTCTTGAATTGTCCGTTTGAGGACATTTTTTTCTTAATTTCTGCACTCAATCGATCCAATAACGTTATGCAAAATTCACTGTTGATGGTTTCCTCTTTGTCAAGATAGTCATTGAACAACAAGTTGATATTTCAGATTTTGTTAATTTTCGGCTTTTGAAGATTGCTACTAACGAGAAAAAAAAGTGGTATTACACTGACCGTGCCATCTGTACGACAGGCCCAAGACTTATTGAGTGACATAGTAAATTATGGTTTCAATAATTCATTTCTCAGTAAAAATAAACGCGCGGTATCATGAAGGAATTACAATGAATAATGAATGAATGGGATAACCTTGAGTAAAGTTGATCGATAGATAACGAGGTTTTCCCTGATACCTTAGAAAGTTATTTGTCGATTCATCCTGCTTATTATTTCATAACATTTTTTTTTTCTGTCAATAATGAAGATGAGATTGACAACTTTCTTTATGACGTAATAGTACGTATTTTGTTTGCTAAATGATAACATCCTTCGATTTTTTCATAGTCATCTGGGAATGTGTTTGTGTTTGCTTAGTTCACCTCAGAAGTGAATCTCCACATTGAATTGGAATGGGGATTTTCTCTACACAATAGATATGTATAAATTTTATCGATATATCGAATTCGAAGAAGAGATTTGAATGACTCACGGTTCAAGATGAGGTCGCCGTAAGAAAATTTGACGATGTTTCAAATTGAATTGAAAACACAGTAATTTTGTACTATGGTTCATCAAGAAGAAATTGAAATAAATTATATCCATCCATCCATCAATATGACATAACCTTCTCTATCTTGAGCTCTATGAATTAGCTCATTTCCACGAGTATGCAACCAGTCTCTTGAATTATATGAAAACAATAAACTAAATATACCTAATAGACTTTTGGTACCAAAAATTTGTTTTACTTTGCGTGAAGAACGCTTAGCATTTTTAAGTTCAATTCTTTTCCATCGTCCTGTGAAAAATGACGTTGTTTGCTATAGAATTTCTTCACTTCCTTCTTATTTTGAAGAAAAAAGTCCAAAAGTTACCACCAAGATGAGCTTAATCTATGTACCTGATTATAATCACAAACTAACTATGCTGAAGGTTTTTCCTATAAGAGGTTTTGTTTTGAATAGCCCACTATCTGGGCAGCTGTTACTTCTAACGCTTATATCTTTTCAGAAGAAAAAACTGCACTGAAAATGGAACGATACACGCTTCAAAAATGCAATTAAATTGATAAAATTCACTACACTTTTGAGCTGTTATGAAGCACCTTCTCAGACAGCAATAGTTAACTGGTAAAAAATGTTGTGCTGTTAGGACAAGTTAGTGATCCGTCGTTCAAGAACAACTGAGAATATTGCTGATGTAGCCGATTGTGTTGACGAAAACATGGGTTTGACGATCGTGGGAATATGATTAATCATTATTTATGACCCAAATTGGGAGACATTTTTGTGGTCGACATTTATTTTCGATAAGGCGGTGCTACGTTCCACTTAAGCAACGAAACAATGGAAATTTGAAAAGAAATGTTTTCTGGCTATATTATTCATCGAAAAGGTGATCACAATTGGCCACCGAGGTAATGATATGATACCTAGTGACTATTTTCTTTGAGACCACGTGAAAAAGAAGTCTATACCAATGCTCCACAAACAATTCAAGATCTAACAGATGGAATTCGTGCAGTTATAGTTGATCCTTTAGAGAAATTTCTAGGTTTCAATATTCCTAGGAAAATTTGATGTATTATTAATTGACTTAGGAATGGTCTGGCCATTGTCATAGTATACTCTTTATCTATGATAGTCCAATATGTGAGTGTGGCGTAAAAAAACTATTGACTACTTTGTGAATACTTGTCCAATTTATAAATTTTATGTTGGTTTTCAAGCTATCCATTCAGTTTCAGATTCTTTTTTAGAATGGGTCGCTAACTTCAAAGCAATATAATGGAAACTATCATGTATAACTCTTTTCTGGTTTTTCTCTTTTTTGTTTTCAGATTTAATTATAAAGTCTTGAACCGTTGGTGAAGAGAAAGGTTAGAGAAGACTTTGTTTGAATGCAGAGGAAGCCCTTCAATATAAATATGTCAGCTTCTTCTGTAAACAAATACACAAACCAGTCACTGCACCTATACGGGGAGACAGAGTTTTTGCTGAGGTTCTTATCTGTGCTCTTGTATCATACGTTGAAATGTATGATGCCCGGTTCACATTTCGTCTGCTAATACTGAGATTACATGCTTTGTTGTTTGAAGTTGATAATTTTTAGTATTTATCTATATCATCTCAAATGATGAAATGAGAAGGAACCTTGCAAGAAACATTGCTATGTTCGAAACTCATTGTATACAAAGAATCAAAAATATCAACTATTTTAAAATGAAAACACAAATAAAATCTCTATGAAACATAACAAAATATAAAATATAAGATAAATATAGTTTCTTGAAATTGAAAAACCTCCGAGCACTATTTGAATACATCATCAATTTGCATCCAGGATCTAGACACACGAGGCATTTTATGGATTTTCGCCAAATTTATTGCGGGCTTTTGTAACAGTCAGAGCAGCTATGGAAAACTGTCTTTCAACAGGAGCTGAAGATCTAATAGATGGAATTCGTGCAATTGTCGTAGACATACAGCCACAAATGTGCGAATTTCTGATGGAAAAATTCATGAAATGATCATGCACTGATTTCTCCTGAAATATATTCGTCTTTTTTAATATCGTTTTCCATCATTGATGACATACGTTCCTCTTCACAATGAAATAATCATGCATTGATTTCTACTGAAATATATTCGTTCTTTTTAACATCAACATGAAACCTCCTATTGGAAAACACTTGATAAGCTTTCATCTCAAGGTATTGGATAACAAAACCTAAACGTGTTTACGGATGGAAGTAACCATATAATACTAACATTTCCACAAAATGATATGCGACCGCATGAATTTTTTTTTAATCAGACCGCTTGACCGCTACGGTCAGTTATCGCATCGTGTCAGAAGAGACCGCCTCTCGTCTACCCAAAACTTAATGCTTCCCTACGATAAAAGCATTCAATTCAATCATCTCCCCCTCACTCCACATTAGTAGAACCCAATGTTTCATTGAAAAAAATACCGAATTCATCTCCCGTCAAAGCTGCACTGCATTATCATCAGCGATAAATACTCCTTGAACTGGGAATGATGAAGGGTTTTAATTCCATCCTTAATTGCGCCCCCTAGTCCCGTGATGAATGACGTCTACGCCTCTGTAGCAGATCAGGACCGACCAGACCGACTCGGTTGAATGGAGAATGAATAAATGATGGACATTCTTTAGCGTGCTTTAGAAAGTTATATTACCTATTAGGCGAGGAAAAAACAAGACGTCTGACGATATTTCACCGGCAACATTCTCCGGGCAATTTGTACACTGGCAGATTCTGTTTGCGGCCTGTTCCTGCATTAATCATCTCCCGAATGCAATAGTTACGAGACGAAGAATGGGTGATGACTTCATTATCTCACCATGGCTCAGGGTGATTGTTATTCCTCTGACGATTATTAAGTGGGGGGTATTTATCTTTGGAATTAACCGGGGAGATATGATCGGGTGTTTTTTTTTCGATCCGATCTATGGAAGCGACTGGTTCTTAGTGGATATTCACGGCTTGACTTGATATTCGAGCTACTTGGCTTGACTTGAAATTAAGTCAAGTTCAAGTCAAGTGTAAGTTTTTGCATTGTCAAGTCAAGTGTAAGTTTTTGCAATGTCAAGTCCAGTATTTATTTATCAAGTACTTGGAAAATCAAGTTGCCCATGAGACTCTAAAGACTGATTTCTAGGGGTTGTTTGGCTCATTTGGCAACAAAACTCCTACCAAGGTTTTTACAAATTTAATAAAATTATTATATACAAAGATGGATCATTTCCACTTTAAACAAATAATATTGAAATAAAACAACATAACTTAAATCAGTTTTTAAAGAATTACTGTGCTATTAGGATGGAACCTCTCCTGTAGATTATTTTCAGCTTTCTAAACACCAGATCTTTGCAGAAAGCTATAGTACTCCAATTCCCATTCAGCGAAGTTGATGTAATAACGCAGTTATTCTCCCAGTTTCGGGAACTAAAGTGGTTCAACGTACGTACTATACCAACTTCTACTTCTTCGTATTTTTCAATCCCAAGAGAGGTTTCAATTATTTCAATCCCTCGGAAGGTGCTTTGGGAAAATGAACAACGATATTTTAATATATTAACCCGAATTTACAACTCCTTCTCGGATTTCTAACCGAGAAATTATAAAAAAATCATTACATTTATCATAAAATAAACCTGAGAAGGAGTTTTACTGAAATTATTTGAGACAAAAACAATTCTACCAAACCTGAAATTCGTTTCTACAAGACGATGAAAAAAAACCTACTGTTTCAAATTTAATCAATTCGTCCTGGTGAGATTATTACTTGTTGAATGCTAATATTCATGTCAATATTTACCGAGAATCCTGACACAATTTTGGCCGATAAATCAAATTCTAAATCTCATATTAAACTAATAATGGCTGAAATCTTAAACATGTTACCTATCTTTCCTGAAGTCTCGATAATTATTGAAAATCTTTCAGAAAATTCTCTCTGTTTCTTTCTTTAGATACGCGCATCAGCATCCCGACCAATGGCATACGATGAATTGACAAATTACCGCGCCTTTGAAAATTCCATGAATTGAAGCGTGCAAAATCGTTGCAAAGTACATTCTTTCAAGCTACTTGATAGAAAATCATTTTCTTGAGTGGCGCTTATGACTTTATCGAATAAAACATAAGTTTCTTGCTTTCATTTGAAATATCAACAAAAATATATAAAATTGAAAGTAATTTTGAAGAAAGAGAAGGGGGAAAATTTTGTTTGGATGATGAGGAAGTCCCTCAATATAAATGTGTCAGCTTATTCTGTAAACAAATACACCAGTAACTGCATCTATACGGGAAGACAAATTTTTTGCAGAGGTTTTTATCTGTGCTCTTTTATCATACGTTGAAATGTATGATGCTACGTTCACATTTCCTCTGCTCATACTGAGATTACATCTACGGATGCTTCATTGTTTGAAGTTGATTTTTGGTCATTTTAGCTAAGTTTAGGATGACGTCTAACCTCTTTTCGTTTGAAATTGTTAAATAAATGATATCCAAGAGGATTAACCGTAAAAATAAAGGGAAATCGATTCTCAATTTCAAAACCTTGTTACTTCCCTTCATTATGCAATAAATTATTGTGTAAGAAATATCCAGACATTTCAAATTATACACTTCGACTAAGTATAGGTAAACATTTGATTATTGGTATGAGTATTGATCATGGTGATGATTTTGAAGGTTTTTGTTCCAATATTACCGTCTGTAATAGCATCCAAACTACAAAACTTTGTTTTAGAGTTTCGTTTACGAAAGTAGTATAACAGAGAACGACTTCGACGACTATGAATTGACATATGTCATTCAATCTAAGGTATTCGTCGAAACCTGTTATTAAGGACTCGATGGTATAATAATATCGTGGGATAGAGCCATCTTCCAATAAAATTCACCCATTCCTCGTGGGAACATAAATTGAGAAGTTTATCAATTATTTAAACTCTGTCCTAAGTTGGGTAACTTTGACGTTATGGATTGGTCTTCCATTTTATCTACGTGTCGGATAATTGACTGAAATCTATTAAATTTTCAATGAGCTGAGCTCCTTTGGGTTTTGAGATTGGAGAAAATTTTGTTGGAAGATAAATAATTGACAAGAATCTAGCAATAAGTTGAACAACATATTTTATTCTATTTTTGGAATGGGTTGCAGAAATTTTGGTTTATTCGCCGAATTTCAACATATCAATTGCCGAAACGAAGCGATTGTGGATTAATTCACGAAAATTAAATTGGATTTGAGTAGATCACTTTCTTTTCGAAATTATTAGCAAGTGATTCGACAACTACTCTCGTGGTTATAAGATGGTCTCATAATGCTGGTTTTCCATCTAGCTTGGTCAATTTTATATCGGAAAGGAAGGTTCATCGTTTTTCACAGTGTTGAGAACCTCTCCAGATCAAAGAATATTGTTATATTCCGATTCTTATAAATGTTATTCATTAATTCCAAAATTATTAATTCGCGACAACATTCAAAATTCGAGAAGAGGCAGGGAGATTTTGATCTAGGAGGTGTTGCAGCATTCATTCATTTACTATTGTGGACCCCAGAACTGAGTTGTGTGTTATTATATGAAGATTTTCATATTATGATGTTATTTTATTTGAAAGAGGACAGTTCTGAAGGAACTATCTTCCATAAATTGGCGTGAAATATTCAGTGATTATTTTGCATATACTCGTAACAACTAAGTTTTAACCTAAATGGATATGTTGCTGAAATATTATGCTTTTTCAATATTCTCTTTGAACTTTTCATGGTTCTGATGACGCCAATGACCCAAAATATGAACAACGCTCACAATTTTTATTTTATATACATATACAAGAAAAATCTCAACAGGGTCTATATTCTGTTCTTACGGAGATACATATTGAGTTTTTTTCCATTACCCTTCAATTAATGAATTTTTTCTGGTTCTGGTGACGTGAACATCATAAAATCTTGCATGCAATTGTTATTTTACATCAATTCAAAATTTTGTCTTCATTGAATTTTCAGTGGAAACAAAATTAATATTTTCGGAACCCCTTGTCGAATTTTGCCTATCAATGAAATGAACCTACCCTGAAAAATTGAAATTTCTAACATCTTTCGTTGGTGTCTAATGCCAGACGGACGGACATAATTGAATTTGAATATTTCTAGCAGAAAAAACAACCCCAAACATTTAGCAAAAATCATTCGATCTTTCTTCAAAATCCAAGTTGATTCATTACCTAAAACAGATCCTTTTCAGCATTTTCACTGTGAACATATTAAACAAAAACACTCCAACTTTGCTATTGAATTTTATCAGTCCATTTGTTCTCATTAAATTCCTAAGCAATATGGTTTTCGTGATAAATAAAAGTTTATTAGGATAGACAAAATCTTTTGTGTTTTTACTTATCGCAAATATTCCTAAAATCATTTTATTTATCTGTCATTTATATTTTGGGGGAAACATCTAAGAGTGGGATTCGAAAATAACATTTCATTCAAGTTTGGCATACATTGAGTTTGAGCATCTTTGGACCGAATTATCTCTATTAAGGTGATTATACATACCTATGCGTAGCTTCATAAACTTTATAACCTCATTAATAAGTTGATGATTTTTCTTTCCAAGAAGATATTGCCTATAAATTAAACGTTATAAAAAATTCACCTTCCTCCTTTAATATTTTTTTTAATTGAGAATTAAATTATTTTACAGTCGAATAATTTCGAAGACTCTATTTAGTTTTTTTTTATGTGATGGCAATTTTTTTTCTAATTTAGGCAGTAAATTTCAATATTCCAGTAGTTTATACTTGTAATTATTTTTCGATCCGTATAGACGATAAACCTACTGCCAAGAACATTTGTAATATAAACTCTCAAATGACTTTTCTGATATAATTAAAAACATACTCCGATGTGACTAGAAATCGTTACTTCATATAGGTTATACATAAGTAACCATACTCAACAGAATATTGCTAATGAGGTTGAACACCATGTATCTTGCTAATGCTTCGAAAACGAAGTATACGTCATAGGGCAAAAGTGATTTTCCTGGTGTCATCCATGCGATTATATATTTCCCGAGTTCATAATGAAACACCCTGTATAATAGTAAAAAGCAATGTTGTCGCAGTCGATTACGAATTAATTATTCGTAATTCGAGTATCCGCTTCGAAAAAGCCGAGGTAAATTTATCGCAGCAACTGGATCCGGTACCGAGAATTTGATATTCTATTATTCCATCTATCGAATCCTGAACGCTCTATTATAATTGGCATTCGTAACCCCATCAATAAATTCCAGGATAGCGACTTTTTCCATTACGGGAATGGAATGAAAAAATAACCCCCTCAACTGTGTTCGCGAAAACTCATTACCTACACAATTTATATGGATATTCTTGCCCAATGCCAACAATCCATCAATGAATTAATTCATCTGTGATATGGGGTTTCATGGGAGAGTGCACAAAGTTTGGGAACTGGCGAAAATGTGGCCACAGATTAGAAAAAAATACCACTTGATATATATAGATTCGTTAACTGTGGATCAATAAGCCTTTGGGGTCGTTCGGGAGCAATAAAGTTCGAAATATATTCCATTAAAAGTTCACTTCATACAGGATTTTCCAACAAGAACTTTGTTTTCAAAATGAAACAATAAATTCAGATGACAAAATTTAATTGTATTTAAAATTGTAAGGTTTGGCAATTATTAAAGAAAAATGATATCTGATAAATGTCCATCCCTTCAATGAATTTTTAATCCTTTTTGTGAAATGGTGGGCCCATTTCATTAATTAACTTCAACATAACTTCATGAAAAATAATCCAGCTGTGTTAAATAACATGTTCAAGTTGGCCACTTGACGGCTGAATATCGTGAAATTATGGGATCGGAGAATTTGGTTTGCAGTGAATTCATCGTTTTTGAGGCTGTGCGACTTGTTTGAACCACATGTAAGTGATATCCATATTATCAATAATAGGTCAATATTGAGTTGTTAACATCTTTCGATACCATAATCCATTGACATTGACATTGTCGAATTTTCAAAAAAAACGACCCAATCACTCCAGACTACATAGCTTTCAGCATTTGAAAGCTTATCAACAATCTGTCTTGGATTTTCAGAAACCCAAATGCTTTACATGCAATTTAATATCTAGATGGTGTTTGTAAAGCATTCTGTTACGTCCGATAGCTCAGTGAAATAGTAGAGAAAATTGGATATTGAATTGTATTTATACATGCGTATGAAACTAAAGCGACAGTGAAATATTTGATATGTTGTAAAATAATAACATGAAAATTGCGGTCAACAATGATTTACCAAATGGGGGAAGAACAAATCGTCTCTGGGACAAATCCCAGCTCCAACTATCTGGTTTCAAAAGAGGTGTAGAAAAAACTCTTAAAGAAAATTCGTAAGCGAAAAGACAAGAGCGATGAATAATGCGTGTTTTCCAAAAGCGTAAAAATTCAAGAAAATAAAGTGAAAAGTCAATAGAATGTTAGGTAAAGTTGAACACACTTTTATTGTACTAAATACGAATCATTCATTAAATCTATAATGAATTCATGTGTCTTGCGTTTTAGACTGAGCCACCAATGTTGACTATGTTTACGCGCAAGATTATAGTAGGTCGCGATTCTCGAGCTTCATATTTACTTCTTATATAAGCATTTTCAAATAAATAAATCAAACCTAAAATAAATTTTGCTTGTTGTCGTAGCCTGACGAATGAAAATGAAACCGTTGCTCTTGAATGAATTGAGTGAATCTACCTACGATGATGTGAATGATTGGCCGGCTTCAGATGTTGCAACAGTTGTACCTTGTAACTCTCGTAAGGGTTTTAATCCTAAGCCATGTGGTGGATAACCTAATTTTTTTAGCTCATTGAGTCTCACGACCATTTGTGTAAAATACGGTGTAGCGATGATCTATTCACATTCAAAGCTCTTGCACGCTTCTGTATAGAGAGGTCGGGATCATCACGAATAGACCAATTATCCCATTCCACGTTCTCTTTTGTTGTCAATAATTTTAGGCTTCCGGGTTCTGGTTCATCTAGTATTGAACAGGTCTTCTTAAACTTTTTTACCCATTTCCGAGTGATACTTTTCCACAAGAGACTTCAGTTGACCTAACTTCGCTTCGCGTCGTTCGGTCAAGCTGTAGAGTGCGGAAAAGGCACTTTCCACATGAGTTAGGAACAATATTTTTCCTACTAGCGTATATGAAACACTCTCACGGAGAATTTTCGTTTCTGATTCCGACTGACGTTATATGACGTTATATTTTTGTGCGCTCAGTCGCATAGAGAAACGTTTGAATTTTATTATTAGCGCATAGAGACATGCCAAAATTTTATGATTGATGCGACTCTTCAATATTTGCGTGCGGAAAAAGTATAGTTCTTTTCCAAATTCGTGCGGAAAAAGCCCTTGCTATTCACTTTCTGCGCACATATGCGTGCGGAAAGTGTATAGCAGGGCTTTTTTCCGCACGAATTTGGATAAGGACTACTTTCCAAACGTCAATGCGTGGGGAAAGTAATACTTGCGAAACGCTAGTAGGAAAAATAAATTAAGGCATTCCTTTGATACACCTCATTGTTTCCAAGGGTGTAATAGGCTTCTGACGTCAAGTCAATGCTATTTTCGAATTTTCATATATTTAGTTGGCATAACTAAATAACTGATTTCATCTTATCCATCATCATAACAATTTTATTCATGGTAAACTCATGAATGTGTATATAAACATGTCATAAGGCCTCTATACAGCCTAATGAAATATTGCTTTTACTGTTCTGCTCAGTCGATGTCGTGAGCTAAAAACTAATATTCCATATTTCATATTTGACAAAACGGGGCAAATGCCTTCAACCATTAGAATAACAGCACCAACCAATTTGACATACCATGTCCCAATGTCCTCCTACCTGACCCTCGTTTCAGTAGAGCAATGAACTGCCTCGTAGAAGTCGATTGAATCAAAAGCCTAATTTCATTGGTCTACCAAGCGAAGTGGGGGAAAAGTGCCGTGAGAAATAATATTTCTCACAGTATGAGCAATACATAGTTTTGAAATTGAGTAAGCTACTTTTCATAGCAGTTGTAGGAAATAGTATATTGTGCAACAAGTGGGGAAAGTCCAACCTTTTGCGCGAGTGTGGAAGTTTGTGGCACGAGCCTGAAAGGCGAGTGTCGCAAAAACACGAGCGAGGAAAGGACTTTCTCCACATGTTGCACACTATACTTTTCCTACAACTGCACAAATTTCAATAATTCAAGTAATGGACTTGATTCAAATCAAAATGGCCTTCGTTGACAGTATGTGCTAATTTATTGCGTTTCCATAGAAAAGACTCAAAAGCCCAATTTCATTGGTCTACCAAGAGAGGTGTGGGCAAAGTGCCGTGAGAAATAATATTTCCCACAGTATGAGCAATACATAGTTTTGAAATTGAGTAAGCTATGAAGAATACGCTACTTTTCATGGCAGTTGTAGGAAAAATAAATTAAGGCATTCTTTTGATACACCTCATTGTTTCCTAGGGTGTAATAGGCTTCTGACGTCAAGTCAATGCAATTTCGAATTTTCGTATATTTAGTTGGCATAATTAAATAACTGATTTTATCTTATCCATCATCATAACAATTTTATTCATGGTAACCTCATGAATGTGTAGATAAACATGTCATAAGGCCTCTATACAGCCTAATGAAATATTGCTTTTACTGTTCTGCTCAGTCGATGTCGTGAGCTAAAAACTAATACTCCATATTTCATATTTGACAAAACGGGGCAAATGCCTTCAACCATTAGAAAAACAGCTCCAACCAATTTGACATACCATGTCCCAATGTCCTCCTACCTGACCCTCGTTTCAGTAGAGCAATGAACTGCCGCGTAAAAGTCGATTGAATCATTACGAATCGGTTCTCAATTTGGCCACCCCCCCTGTGAACCTAACGTTGTGCGCTCCGCACAACTTCATTTTTTGCTGCATGATTTATGTCCTTTACCGTTTTTCATTACGACACTCGTCATTCATAATTGATCGCCGCTGCGCACACGTATAAAGTTCGGGCGCGTAGGTGTCGAAAGCGGCCGGCTTGTCGAAACGTAACGGCGTGTTTTTAATTGTGCCCCGCAAAAATTCATCAGATCAAAACAATGGCGACGGATTCCTCAATGACAGCGACCGACAGTGTAGGCCGAGGAGGGGGCACTGATTAAATTTTTTTAGCGGTTTAGAGCGAAAAGCGTCGTTGGGATGTTTTTAGGCGTTTTAGGGAAAGTTCGCCTTTCTGATTGCAAAATACCTTCGCTCGTGGTGCAGAAAAATTTTAGTACAGTGTGTTCCCAAATTGAATGTAAATGAAAGATTTCTTGATTGGTTTTAACAATAAAAGTCCTATAAACATGAATCCGAAAACGCTTCGTTTTCGAAATAAAGGGTGTTTCTTGTAGTCCTACTTTTTTGTGATGATACCAGTTTATCGAATCTTTTTATTGATCTCTCTTGGTTTGTCAAAAATGTAGCCTGATGAAGCCACAGTGTGACGAAACAAGTGTTGCTGACAATTGAATATTTCAGTGGAAATTATTTTGTTTTATTTCATCTTTATTGATCATTGCTACATATCAGGAGAATAAGCACCAAAAATAATAATTAACTTATTCATCACAGCTTACTGATTGGATTTTCATGATGATTTGTTTTCCCTAGGATTTCGATTTGATTTTTTCTTCTCAAAATCATTAGCAGATACGAAAAAATTACAAGAAACAAAAATATCGGTATTAGATTACTATTTCTTCCCACATTTTTTCAAATAACCAGTGGTTCAACAAAAAAAAAGGTCCAGAGGAAAAAAGGGGGCAGTGTTCCAAAAAATATAGCACCCTGCAGATTTGCACTCGAAATCGACATATCACGTAAAATAAACATTGAGTTGGAATAACTATACCACATTTCAGTTGAATAGCTTGTTTTTCTGTAGATGGAAAAAACCCGAAAAAACATTGAATTTTAAAAGCCTGTAACTCGAAAACAAAATTTTTTCCTATGTTTTTGGAACTTTTTCTTCTCAAAATAAAACGGGGAATCTCTAATCTAGGAATATCCTGTTAATTGCCTCATTGAGGAATCACATCAATTAACAGCGAATATGTATACTTTATCCTATCAGTAATGCAGCCATGTAAAAATTACATTTTACTATGATGGTGTCGATTGTATAAGTACACAAATTTCATGACGTAACTCTGGACTGGTTGGCTGAACTTTACTGAAAATCTGTTATGAAAGAAACAGGGATTTTATCTGATTTTGATTGTACCGAGAATGACGACTGCAATACATAGTTGCTTCAAAATTGTGTCCTTTATTTAATATTATATATGTACTATAATTTCAGATTAAGTGTGTAACTGGGCCGTTTTGAACCTTGGAATAATCACAAAACTCTGAAAAGTTGTTGAATTCACTTTTGCCGAAGTTTCTGGCCTAAAAATTGCCAAAAAATATTCCCTGTTATAGTATATTCAAAGTCACTTGAACTAGTCCAAAAAAATACTTGGCCAGATGTCCCTTTGAAGTGGATATCGCGATCTGCTAAATACCGGGATTCATTTGAAAGTATTGTTAATTAATAAATTCACTGGCCCCAAAGGAATTTCTGGAAACTTGGACAACCCTTGTATAATCGAAATATTCTAACTTCCTCCAAGTGACTTTGGATATACTATAATATAAAATCAGAAATTGGAAACTAGCGCATTCGCCATTTTGAGACGTGAGATTTTTGTTTTGAATAAGATCTGTTCGAAATATAAGTCATTTTGGAAATGTCAGTTCAAAAATCCAAGATGCCTTCTGAAAACTCTTGAAAACTCACACAAAACTGTGCAAATTCTGAAGTTATACCTGTTAACCCTTTTCGGGTATTTATTATTCAGGGAAGACTTGATTTGGTTGCATTCGATTCGATTTTCATCTGCTATACTAATGTTCATTAACGTTTGTCGGATTGTCAGATCTTGATTTTTGCCATAATAATTACACTTTTTTGTCAAAACTTTTTAAACATGGGCTTCGAGAGTGATCTGGTTTTTTTCAAAGTAGAATGTTAATTTTAACGAAGTATATTTCCAGAGCTGTGTCAAAGCTCAGTAATTTGTAATCAAATCGTGAAGTTGAGGTGATTTTATTCAAATAACTTCATTTTCAAACTTAGTTGGCTAGTGCTTCAATTCTAAAATCTGAGATATGACATAAAAGCAAATATTCACATTCCAATTCTTCACAAATAGTATCCAATTTTCTGAATTTCACAAATAATTTTTCAAGAGATCAAATTACTCGAAAACGGCGCTTTTTACGAAAAAATATGAAGTAGGTTTACTTTTATTTTTTGAATCAGCCAAATGGTTATTAATGAGCATTCAATTTATATTTTTTAAGAGTTGGGTTTTTCGGGTTTCTGGTATTTTTATGGAATGTAATGATATAATAAGAAAACTGAGAGATGTGAATGGAATTTTGTGTACAGAGAAGATGTGTCACATCAAGGGAAAGCTATATTTCTAAAACTTTTTCCTTCAATTGAACCATTTACGAGATATACTCTGAATAACATTTTTTTTATCGATTTTCAACAGCCTTTATCTTTTTAACCGGGTCGAATTGGAAAAATTGTAAAAAAAAGTGTTTCTTTCGACTCCAGGAATCCTTAGTGTTATATGTACAAGGCAAAGACTCACCCTCGCAAGTTCAAAATAAAGTATACTGAAAATATTGATTATTTCTGAGAAAATTCTATTCATTTTATTTTTATATTCTGATTCCAAATAATTATCAAAATGTTCAAAAGTTCCAAAGCGATAAAATGTGCAAGTCGCAAGATCAACAAGTTTGTCATTTGTTCAACGCATAAAGGTATATGTCGTTCATTCATTCGAAAAATGAGCCACCAAGATATACAATTTAACTTTCGTAATATTTTTCTATCGCCAACATCACACCAATACTAAAATAACTAAACTATATTTGCCATTCAACGCGTGGTGGCTAAGCTAATTCCCCATACAATAAAACTGATTGTCTACTATTCAAACGTTCATTTCCCTAACCGTCGCTGATTATATACATTGTCAGAAATGTATCGGTGATCTCCTCGATTGTTGTTCATTCTCATATCGATAAAATTCCGATGACCCTATCGAAAGGTCGCATCTTTGCAAATTCCGCCCACGGTACACGTTGCATAATTATCGCATGCTGAAATTGCAACAATTCTGCTTGTGCATCCCATTGAAATGTCAATTAATCCGCAGACAGATACAGGGGTTCCACGTGGAGCACACACGGCCACCCATGATGCGTGCAGGGGAGATGTTTCGAATGTTCCGGGCGGCCCAAACAGAATGCGTGATGTCTCATCAAATCTGCGAATTATCTGTCTGGGAACCTCGAGACGGTCGTCTGCATCATATTAGGAGCAAATATGATAAGTCTTGAGTACACTGTGCAATAAGAAACACTGGAAATTTTACAATATGGTTTCTACTGTGTCATATTATAAAATGATGACTCATTGATGTTGAGTCTCTGTAGATTCTAGACCTGAAAATGTGATGATTCTACTCAACATTCTTCACTTAAAGAAAGCTAGATACCAGGTGTAGGTGTAGATTATATTGAAAATCAGGTGTGGTAAAAATAAATTCATTATTCTTTCAATATAGATGAATCAAGTTCTCTATGTCACGTTGTATAAGTCCGATCAAGTTAGAATTGATGGCGTTAGGAACATAAGATTTTGTACTACAAAAACTTCCCTGACAATTTTGTGATTAGTTGATTCAGTTTAGTTTGAGCGCGCGTCAAAGATGGACACTAGCAAAGAGAAAATAATAGTATTTTTAACAGTTTTTCTTCAGTAACGGCGGAAACTCATTCCAGGCTGCTGAAAATGTAAATAGTTTTTATGGTCCTGATACGGCAACAGCCACTGACGCACAATTTGGTTTCGTCGATTCAGTTCTAATAAATTCGATGTCAAAGATTCACCACGCACTGAAAGGCCAATTGTCAAAAATGTCGATTGTCATGTAAGCACTGTTTCGATTGCCCAAGAGCTAAAGATTCTACGAAAACCGTTTTGAACCATTTGCATAAGACTGGTCTCAAGAAGGTCGATATATGGGTATCGTACGAGTTAACGCAAAATATCTTATGGACTGGATTTATATCCAAGAATCGTTGCTGAATCTCAACAAAATCGACCCATTCTTGATGCAGTTGGTGACTGGTTTTGAAAAGTGTATCACTTACGACAACGTCAAGCGAAAACGGTCGTGGTAGAAACGCGGTAACCCGACGTAAGCGGTGGCCAAGCTAGGAACGTTTTGATGTGTGTTTGATGGAAATGGCAGGAAATTTCCTACTATGAGCTGCTCCCCTACGGCACAACTGTTGACTGAGAACTGTACCGTCAACAATTCGATCGTCTGAAGGAAGTAATATCACAGAAGCGGCCAGCTTTGGCCAATAGGAAAAGAATTGTGTTCCATCAGGACAACGCCAGACCACACACATAGATTGTGACTCGACAGAAAATACGGGAGCTTGGCTAGGAGGTTCTTAAGCATCCACTTCATAATCCAGACTTGACACCAAGTGACTACCATCTATTCCTATCCATGGCGAACAATTTTACTGTTGAGAAATTATTTCCAACAGAGACTTGTGGAAATAGACTGTCTTAATTTCTTGCGAATAAGGACCAGGGCTTTTATGAGAGAGGCATAACGATATTAACCCAAAAATGGCAACAATGTATCGAACAAAACGGCGCATATTTGACCTAAATCGTATCACTTTTACTATGGTAATTAAAGCCTTGTTTTTCATGCAAAACTAATATTTTGGCATAGCGACCGCCTTTTGTAACAAATTCGTAGCATTCAGCCATTTAATTTCGAAAAGAAGTTATTTTCAATTATTGTTTTATATTCTGCACAATCCAGAATTGATAAAATAGCTTAAAAAAGTTTTGTCATTGAATGATTCGATTTAAAGGTTTATTATTGAAAAAAATTGTTTCAAATATATCATGAACGTATGTCTCAGATGATATATTTTTTGAAACTAGTTGATAATTTATATCTTTTTTATTTTCAGGTAAGCTCAACTTCTATGAATTGAAGATAAACAGCCTTATATTGTGACTTGTGAGTAGACTTTTTTTTTGAAACGAGAACATTTCAGATTGAAAAATTAGAATTATCCGAGGGAGTAGTTTTTTGCTTTGTGGATAGTTCACTTCAACTGGAGTAATAAAATGAACTTCGTTTTTATTCACAATAAATAGTGATTAATACAGAATATTTACTAGGTGTGCTTTAAGTGTAATCGACGTTTTAGTGGGCTGTTAATTTCTGGTAAATTTCTCTTATTAGGTATTTTGAGTTGAAATTTTTTTTATGCCACCGCGAGTCTATTCAGTAACAAAAAAAAACATAATGAACAATAAAAAATATAATAGAAAATAACGGTGAATCGGGAAACAGAAAAATTGAGTAATATTAACTAAACGAAATAATCACACGAAAAGAGAATAAGCTCCTATAAACTGGTTCTAGTTTTTTTGTTAATTCGAATAATTACCCAATTCAACTGATCTATTAGAAAAAGTTATAATAAAGCTGATACTCATGGTGTTTGAACTATTTATCCAAATTCTCATCATTATGAGATTTTTCGACGATTTGAATCTACTTCTTTATGCTGTATGATTCTGTTTCTTTACATGGTACATTATTTATATACGTCATACATTGAAATACTTTTCGAATGATGAAAGACCTGAATGAATACAATGCATCACAGATGTTCCATTCATCGAATGAAAAACATTGCGCCCAATTCATGTGAAACTTCGTTAATTGTTCATGGAATTCCATTGATGGTTTTATATTCTTATTCGGAAGTTGACCTTTGGAAGTTGTAAAGCCTTTTATGAGGTGAATCCATAACGAGTTCTCCAGTGAATATGGAGCGATAACAAATATATTTGGTGTGCTACTATGTATGGAATCGAAATCATTTTAACTCATTCTGGAGTTTATTTTCCATAGAAATTGTCATATTCCATAGAGGAACTGGTAGATATTGCTAAGTATCTTTTTAGAATACCAAATTGCTGTTTGAGAATTTGTTTTAAGATTTGGACCCAAATTCAGGAAACCGGATATTAGGTGCATACTCTGAAAAAATGGGAGAATCAATACTTTCATATTTTTTGATACAATTTGAGAGAATTTTCAAGGAGTATTTTCTCATAAATTTGATAAAAATTATTCATTCACATAAAAATATTGAAAATCTCATAGAATCTCCGTATTACTTTACAGTAGTTTATTAATGTTTTGAAGAAAACTTATATTATGTCGAGTTTACATCAATCAAAATGCAAAAATTTGTGTTAACTATGTTGGTTTTTTGTCAGCTTTTATCCTTCATTTTGTAGGTTCAAGTGATATTTAACCTCTATAAAAAAATAATTCTTTTGTCATATGATACCTTCCTACCTATATGTATTTCAAAACATGTAAAATTTGTGTACAACTTGTAATGTTTTCAATATATATAACTAAACGAATAATACTCGTAAAATGAAAAGTTTAGGAGGAAGCGGTATGAAAATCAAAAATGGTCAAGATATATTTTTAAGATTTTTGTATTTTCTTTCTTGGATTTCATACATACAATACTTCCTACAAATCAGAAACTTTTTTCAAATTTACAATTTATTGTGAATTACTACTCAATTCTACAAAAGATGATTAGAGATAGAGTAGGATATAAGCTTTGCTTTCGGTTTTCTATGATGAAATTCTTGATAAATACAGGAAAGAAAAATAATTCGTTATTTTCGTACAAGATTCTTGTTGAGTTTCCATCAAATCTGGTCAAATATTACGATTTCATGATTTCAAGAGGCTTAATATTTCAATGGAGTCATTTCATGAGTTAGTCTAGATATCCCAGGAGAATATTGAAAGAATTCTTCCATTTGGGTGAATGTTAATGAGGTAAACAAGCTTGTAATCGGCAGTAGGAAGACTAATCCTGTTTGCGCAACATCATTATAATCTCTTAGCTGCATTGAGGATGACCAATAAATCTGAAACGCTGCTGTTACGATCGATCGTTTCAACGCTCTCTATGGTTACCTGGGCTGGTTTATTGATAATCTTGTACAGGGGTTAGTTATTGATTGAGTTATTGTTATGTTGTATGTATGTTGAACGAATATATTCTTCTCTATTGCGTCGTTGGAGAACACAAATCTGTGAAGACATATATGGGACGTTTTTCATTATAATGTCATTATTATCGGTTAGTTTAATACTTCTTTCTCGCCATCTTTTAGGTGTTAGTCGGTAATATGCTTTTAGTTTCAGATGTTTTAGCAGCTAGTACGTTCCTCATACATATACAGAATCTATAAATGATTGTGGCATTGCAGTTGGCTGGGTTTATAAATGTAAATACTGTGCTTCATATGCATAGAGTTCACATTTATAAATCACAATCTACTATGAATGTGAAGACTTTGCTCCAGGTAGGTAAGGTACCTAAAGTTCACATTTATAAATCCAGCCAACTGCGATGCAGTGTGACTATTTCTCAAAAAGCGAATCTACTTCGACGATGACAGAAATCTACTATCAGCTTTGCGCATACTCAGAGCTCAAAGGTCTTCGCATATTCATATTCACAGTGACTTGATAAAACAATAAAGTTTTCGTAGGCTTAGATTGCGAATAGTACTATCTTGGACCTAAAAGTCCAACAAGACTATAAGAAATTTATCTACCATAGATGGTCTGAAATCTACTAAAAAAGTATATGTCTACTATAGATGGTCACACTATCTATCTATCACTATCATCTTTGTAGTGTCTTGCAGAAAACTAGGTCGTGTTTATGTGAAGCGAGCTTTAGGTTTGTTTGATAGAGTATTCTATGCAAAGGGTTTCATATTGATATAAAAAAAACTAGTATGATTCAGGAGAAACTAATGGATTTCATTGTGAAAAGGAAGGTATGATATTGAAAATGAAAATCTATTTCAGCCAAATGGCCGCCACGGCTATGGCTGCAGCACTTTTTTTTATGAAATTTTCCATGGCCAATTCAAACATTTGCGCCAGCATGTTCACGATAGCTTAACGAATTCCATCATTAAGGCTCTTTTCTTCCAGAATTGCGATTGTTTGGTTGTCACATATCACTGTCTTATTGAAAACAAAATTCGTCCACATCAATATGTTTCAATTGCGGCCATAACAAAATCGTGAATCATAGCATAAAATTTGCACCTGCCTCATTGTTGAATAAGTAGAGTTTAATCAAACCACCAGCCATAATACGACACCAAACAGTGGCCCGTTGAAGATGATACAATTCGGCTTAATACCGCAGCCTTCGAGGCGAAAATGTTTTTCTGATGAGAATCTGGATCATTTTGATGCATCTCAAGGATCCAATCAGCGAAGATACGTTTTGCTGCTGATCGACCGGCTTGAGTTCTTGTCTAAAGTTTGAGCCTTAAGACCTAAGTCTTCATTCAAACGACATTGCTGGTGACCGACTGGATTAAGTTTGAGTTCTTTGAACTTTAAGTCCCAAGTCTCAATGCAAAATACGATGTAATGTCGATTGTGAAATGCCTGAATCCCAGGATCGACGAGGAATCAAAAAACCTTGGTTTTCGTCAAGATTACGGGCTACTTCAGCAATCGCCTAAATTGTGCTTGAGAGAAGCACACGGTTTCGATTCTTGACATAAGTAACTTGTCCTAACAGTTCAAATTATTCCATCAATTTCACTATTGCCGGCCTTCATGAACACCAGAAAGTGCTCAAGTGCTGCAAACTGTGACAAAATATTCTTCATTTTTGTAGTGAATTTTGACAATTTCAGTGCGTTGTTAAGGCGTGCATCATCCCATTTTTAGCAACGGCATAGTTCTTACTTGTTAAATGTCAAAAGATTGCAGCTTTGAATGTCACAGATGTCGTTATAGCGGGCTTTCAAAAATGAGACCCCTTATTGGAAAACCCTGGATAACGTTCTGTTTTGGGAACAAGCGTTATTTAAGCCACTAATATCTTTAACGAGTTGGGACATTCTATGAGATCAGAGGAAACAATAACAAATTGTGTAATTTTGCGGTATATGTCATACGTAGTAACCTTCAACAAGTTGCCTTGAAACCTGGGAAGTACCAATGCGTTTCTACTTGCACCTATACGTATCTGCAGCGTTTGCAGTCGCAGTGGATTACTCGAATTACGTCCGCATGGAACAGTCTCCGTCAAAGGTTTCCTCGGCGCGACTTGGAACAACTGCGACTCGCAATTATACAATAACTTCGATAATTAGTCATCATTCGAGTAAACCGAAATCAGCTGACTACGCCGCTGCAATGGGGGACAAGTTCGTCGTCGCGGCCGACTATAATAGCGGAAATTATAAACTTATGAATGGTCTCGGATAAAGTTGGCGATGCAAGGGAGTTCGAATTGCGGTAACGCGTATTAGATTCCCGAAAAGGGAAAAGGTCGAGGAGGGTACAATGAAATTGGTAAATATTTACATCCTTTGTTCGGGATAAGTAGTTAGCTCAGAATTCGACCTATGGAGGGAGGAGTGTAGGCATTTCGAAGTTTGGGATCGTCGGAGAGTACGAAACGAAGCAATCCTGATAAAAGGCAGAGCGTACGGTCAATATTGGAACATTCACTTTGGGGTATTGTGAAATAATTGTCAGCAATTGAAAGAGCCTTTTCTGTTCGATCTGCGGTTTAAGGTCTAAGTATGAGGAGGAATGGAGGTAGAGATTCTGTTGGTCGGATAAGAGGGCAATAATTGTATCGACTACTGTTGCTTATAACATATCACTCAATAAGTCCCAGATATTACCAGAAAAAAAAAACATTTTTTTTAAATATATATATTCCTTTGAAATCAATACAAAAAATTATCAACTTCGAACAACAAAGCAAGTGTAGATGTAATCTCAAAATTAGCAAAGGAAATGTGAACGGGGCATCATACATTTCAACGTATGATACAAGAGCACAGATAAAAACCTCAGGAAGAACTCTGTTTACCTGTATAGCTGCTGCAGTGATTGATTTATATTGAAGGGCTTTCTTCTCATTCAAACAAAATCTTCTCCATCGTTTCTCTTCACCAACGGTTGACGACTTTATAATTTAATATGGAAAAAAAAACAGAAATAAATGTTAGTTTCAACGTTTTTGAGAAGGTACAATAAAAAGTAGGTATTATAATGTATAGAGAGATAAATTTCTCAACTATACAGGGTGAATCTCCAAATTGTATATAAAATTCGCAAGATTCATCTCATCAAATATTATACTTTTTCCATTTACTACTTTTTCAGACTAGGAAAAAATACCGGCTGTTTCGAAAACAAATTATAATATTCCTTTGTAGCGATTATTCAGAATTAAATGAATTATAGAGCTAAGTTTTCTATCGGGCTCGCCGATCCATAAAACTGTACAAAATTGTCATACTACTTAGATATTACATTTAGAGGTAATCTGAATTTATAATTAGAGTACCCGATCATATTTGAAAATTTTTCTCCAGCGTTTCTATCAAACGATTTACTTTCAAGATATTCAGGGTTGAAAGATGTGAAATCAGTGAAAAACTCAACAAATTATTTCGTTATCCACCTCTGAGTAAGAAAAAATCTCGAACACAGCAAAGATCATGTTGCCATGCTTTTTTTCTGTAATCGAAGTCATAGACGAGTTATTTTCTCACTAGGGATCTGCCAAATAAGATTTTGTTTTTACGACTGCTACAAAATAAGTACTCAGAGTTTGTTCACAAAATAGCTTTCTATCACTTGGTACAGGACAATAAAATATCTTTCGTATGAATTTGACCTTGAAATGATTTCGTAAAATACACCCAATAACATGGGGAATTATGTTTTTTAATTTTCCAATAGTTTATCTCAGTGTTCCCTAAAGCGAGTGTACCTCTTCTTAGTTTATAATGATATGCAAAATGTAATCTGCTACTAATTCAAACCAAGATTCAACCTCTATATTCGAGAATTTGGCAACATTCCCCCAAATAAATAATAATAATGTTCACATTATTTGAGTTCTGCATTATTTTCGATGTGGAATCAATTGTGTAAACTACATCCATCAAACTTTCTACCTGAGGTGAATTTGGAAAATTTTGAATGAAAAAAGTGTTTTATATGATGCAAGGAATATATCGTTGATTTTAACTTCATGTCTCATCTTTTTCAACAAACCATTATAAACATGAAAAAACGACGTTTAAACCAAAACATAAGTTGTCGAGATTGTGTTTATTCCAACCCTAAATATGATACAGGGTCCACATAAAAATCGAAATATTTTCTCTTGTATTTGTATCAATTCCATTCAACTACGTGCACGTGGCTGAAAAGTTCCCACCCAAGGAAAAACCAGTAAATATCAACTACGCCAACTGACATCGACAGTTTCACACCCTTACAAATTGGACGCGCTCCTCATTACCAACCGCATCATAGCCCTGAAAAGACCGTTACAATGTCTTCCCAGAACCAACCCTCTGCCCCCTACACCTACCCTCACCATTCCAAGGATCGATTTTGCAATTTGCATATACATATCACTCAAGAAGGTCAAGGAAGATAACTCACAATAGTCTGGTGTTGAGAGAAGCGAGAATAAAAAGCTTAAGATGAGCGATTACGTCCCTCGATGCCGCTGCGGTGGGTTGCGAATCTGCGCGAGACACCATCCCCTTCTTCTTCTGATTTATGAGGGCCCGGATGTCGCTGTCTTTACGGGCCACATCGTGCGTAAACGAATCGGGGACATGGCTGGCTTGGTTGCGTAGAAATTACGAGGGGTGGCCATTTATTTGTAGATTTGAGGATGAGACATTCCTAAACCAGCCATTTTTCACAAGGGGTCACACAATAAGCTTTTGATTATAAAAATAGAAATAAAGGTTCCAAGGCCCTTAAGATCTAACAATTCACTCAATAAGTCCCAAGCCTAACCAAAAATAGTATATTATAAACCAATTTGCAGAATAGGCTCGTATTCCAACACGAATACGTACGCATGAGTGTTGGAATTGCCTTCTGCAACGAGAATAAGACGATATATTCTATATTTCAGTCAACTTTTGTGAAATATTGTCCAAATTCGATGAAAAGTGCAGATTATACATCCTGGTGATTTTTGTATTGTATCTTGGCAGTTGGTGTGACTGTTACGAAAATTGACAGATTACAAAATTTGATTTTGAATAGTACGTTTCGAATTTGGACATAATTTATAATTACGCATTAAATTCGTGAATTGTAACTAACGAAATCGATTTGACACTACCAGAATCAAGAGAAATTGCGAATAATGTTGCAAATCATTTCACTATATCCAAATTATATTATTTTGACAATTGACGTGTGTTACACTTTGATAGGATCGGAAGTCAGTATAGACAACCACAAAACGAAAAATATAACTGAAAACAATGCTGTAATAAGTTCATTACAGTACTGTTTTTGGTACTTTAATGAACGAACTCATTACTATACTGAAATAGAGAAACATTTTTTCTAACCTAACCTAACCAATACATTTTTTTTCTTCTCAAAAATTTGATTTACTTTCCCTGGGGCATGATTCGTAGATTTTTGGATTATTTTCTCTTTGATGATAAGACATTCCTACACCAGCCAATTTTTCACAAGGTTACTTAAAATAACATTAAGCTTCTGACTATTTCATTATAAAAATAGAAATATTCATGTTTGTCTTCATTAGAGCCGAATTTCTTTCCCTGGAGCATTCTTTTGAGGTTTGCAATAAGCCAGTAGTCACTGGAGGCCAGATCTGGAGGATAAAGTAGGCGATTAAGTAGGTGGAAGCGCAATTCGTTCAATTTTCACATGGTTTTCATGGATTTGTCTCAAGGAGCACACTCATTTTTATAAATTTTTTCAACAATAACCAAAGCAGTCCCACTCAATCTTCAATATCTCGATCCAGAATTAACTCTATGTCACGAAATTTTGACAGGCATTTTAAACTTGGAACTCACAAGATGAATGAGGTGTTATAGCGCTGTTGGTGCCATCTGTGCCAGCTAGGCACTTACAGTCAAGTCATCTTTCTAAATAGCAGGTACTAAGGACTACCGGTTGACCTAAAATGATGCTTTCTGCCCTCTATCTCAAAAACGATTGAACGTATAGAAAAACTTCCGAAACAAAAGTGGTACTTCTACAATATTCTAGGAAACGAGATATTAGCAAAAAATGTCCAAAAATCTATTATTATGACCTTTGACCTTAGATTTTAATAGTTGCGATCACCCTACCATATGTATATTTCGAGATAACTTTTATTAGTTCAAAATACAAATGCATACAAGTTTTTAGATGGATATCTCAAATTCCGAGGTTCTAAGTTGACTGAACCATTATTGGATGACGTATTGCAGGGCCAATAGATCATTTGGATTGATGAATTCAGATTATTTGAGTTAAAAGAACCACAGAGACTGTTGATCCATAAAATTAAAGTCAATAGAATCCCTCAATAGTTACTTAAATCTAGGTCCACTATATAACCATAGAGGCAGGTACATATTGAAGTAGTTAAATTTATACTGCATCTGTTTTCTGAAACTCCCTTATTATACAAAAGGAGAAAAAAATTCCCGTACCATTCTCCTCGTGAATACTATTTCCTTGTATTTTCTCTTGAACTAAGTTCAAACATCATTTAAAATTATAAAATTATTGACAGACTTGATTCAACGCTAGGTTTGAGCCTTGTCCAAAGAATTATCAGGTGTGTGAATAAGTCTTTCCCGTTTTTTGTAAGAGATGGCGCCACCAATACTGTGCGAGTATTTAATGGTTACATATGTCATAATCAAAGCTTATTCATCTGTCAACAATTCCACACTAACACATTAGTTGAAATTTTTTCGCATCATAAATTTTTGAAATCGTGAAAATGTCGAAATTTGAGCCGAGTCGACGTCATTTGCGGGAAGTTTCACTTTATTGGTTCAATTTGAAGAAATCTGCTGCCGAGGCGCATCGGTTGCTTCAGGAAGCTTATGGAGAAGGTTGTGTCGCGGATGGTTTCGACGCTTCAAAAGTGGCGATTTCGACGTGGAAGACAAGGAGCGTTCCGGGCGGCCGCAAATCTTTGAAGATCAAGAATTGGCGACTTTGCTTGATGAAGATTCGTGTCAAACGCAAGAAGAACTTGCTGAAGCATTGGGAGTTGACCGAACAACCATTTCCAAGCGTTTGAAAGCCATGGGAATGATCCAAAAGCAAGGAAATTGGGTGCCGTACGAACTGAAGCTGAGAGACGTCGAACGGCGTTTTTTCACTTGCGAACAGCTGCTTCAGCGACATAAAAGAAAGGGTTTTCTGCATCGTATCGTGACTGGCGATGAAAAGTGGATCCGTTTCGATAATCCGAAGCGAAGAAAATCATGGGGACTACCCGGCCATGCATCATCATCGACGGCCAAGCCAAATATTCATGGCGCCAAACTCATGCTCTGTATATGGTGGGACCAGCTAGGTGTGGTTTACTATGAGCTTCTGAAACCGAATGAAAGGATCACAGGCGAGGTCTATCGACGACAATTGATGCGTTTGAGCCGCGTACTGCGAGAAAAACGGCCACAATACTCCGACAGGCACGACAAAGTTATTTGCAACATGACAATGCTCGCCCACATGTTGCACAGCCGGTGAAAACATACTTAGAAACGCTCAAATGGGAAGTCCTACCCCACCCGCCTTATAGTCCAGACATTGCTCCGTCTGATTACCATCTCTTCAGATCGATGACGCATGGCCTGGCTGACCAGCACTTCCATTCCTACGAGGAAGCCAAAAAATGGATGGATGACTGGATAGAGGCCAAACCGGTCGAATTTTTTCGCAACGGGATTCGTATGTTGCCAGAAAGATGGGGAAAAGTTGTAGCTAGCGATGGCCAATACTTTCAATAATTCATTTGTAACCATTTTTTCACAATAAAGGCTCAAAATTTGAAAAAAAACGGGAAAGACTTATTCACACACCTGATATTTGAATTGATTCGTTGGACACACTCGTTGGAAAATTTTCGGTAATGGCGAGTTTCATGATCGATTTCCAATTTATCAATGTTGAACCGAATTAAGCTAGGCGAAATTTTATCTTCTTTCCAACCGCTGTACCACACTTGATATTAGATCACAGAGCAGAGTTCTGTGAACAAACTAAATTACAGATGACGTTCAAACTGCCCCAAGTATAGAGGACAATTTTGCGAATTAAGCGACAAAAATAATTTCTACTATCCTGTTATGCAGGTTGTTTAGCTCATCAACACCTTGTTCTTTTTAGATATATTATGTAATATGATTATATTTTTTCATTCCAAGAATTTAGAATTCTTAGTGAAATTGAGTCCGTTTATAATATACAGGGTGAGTCTTTGACTTGTACATATATTTCTACCGAAGATTTCTGAGGTCAAAAGAAACAATTTTTTCCCTTACCATTTTTTTCGATTCGCATCGGTTGAAAAGATACAGGCTGCTGAAAATCCATAAAAAAAGGTAATTTTGAGCTATATCTCGTAAATGGTTCAATCGAAGGAAATGATTTTCGGAATATAGCTTTCCCTTGATGTTGAGAACCTTCTCTAAACATGAAATTCCATCCACATCTTCCAATTTCTTTATTATGACCATAACATTAAATTAAAATAGAAGAATTCGAAGAACCCAACTCTTAAATGCAAGTTGAACGCTTAGTAAGAATATTAAACCATTTTGAAGAATAAAGGTTGCAAGTTCAATTCGTTATTATTATCGAAAATGAAATAGAGAATCGAGAGAAGAATATTCTATATTTATCGCCAACTAAATTGCGATAACTCAATTATTATATATTTAATGGATTCGGTCCTTACTTGACGGAAATTCATTATAAATAAAATAAAACGAAGTAATTTCCAATTTAACATAGTGGAAATTACTTCGTTTTATTTTATCAATTATTATATTATAAATACTACTTCGTTCAAGAAATAGAATGTTAACGGTGAGTTTATGATGGTTTTTCCAATGAAGTAGCTTATTTCTAACGTTAAGATAATATCTTTATCTAAAATAATATCTAAGGCTTGGCATAGCTCATTATAAAAATTTTAAATGGCCTTATCTTTTCATTTCGGCCGAATAGAAAAGAAATGGTGGAGGAAAAAAGGTTCCTTTCGACCTCAAGAATCTTCTGTTAAAATATAAGCACAAGTCAAAGACTCACCCTGTATAATTGAGGAAATTTAGTCATTACGAAATTAATTATCGGTGTGCCTATGTATACAGCAAATTATTCATAAAATTTACTACTCTACTATGAAATTGAAAGGAATGGATTCTCCACTATGATATTGTAGCATAACAAATTCATTATTCACATAATTCGAAGATCGATTTTGTTCAGGAATAAAACTCAGGCAATAATGCATTGACCTCAACCAGGAGATAAATACAAGCAAGAGTGAAGGAACGTCGAAGCCGTGATTTTATCGAGATTCAACATCTCTTCGTACGTCACTTGAATACACTTGTTTTGTCGACAAAGACAAACAACTATTGCCGCCTACACACATGCGGATGGATGTTTGCTAAAATAATAAGAGAGACCTACCTTTACAACAATGCATTGTTATGCGCTCCCTCGCTGTCACTCTTGGATTGCCGGCGTGATGGTGAATATAATTTTCCATCTTCAGGGTTCACTAATCTAGCTTGTTTTGCATGGAACGATGGCGTCTACTGCATTGCATATCGTTCAGTCGTCGTATCAGAAGCTGTTATGTATTATTACATGTAAATACATCTAATACACGAAGTGGTCACTTTTTTCCAGTAGGCATCATTGATCCATTCAGAAATATTGATGATTTTATGTAATAGCAACACCCTATATCCTTGTAACTCGTAATTCTAATTTAACTTTCTGTAGGTAGGCTTTTACAATGTATCACTGATTCAATCAGAAAAAATTTACGATTTTATAGATCGGGTTTAACTGATTAATATATTAAACAACTGTTAGAGGTACTGAACGTCAACTTTGTTTGGTTAAGTTGAGTTAACTCATTCTTTAAGTACCTATCTCCAAGTATAGTAATCAAGAGACGGGACCATACCATACCTTATCACAATATAGGGCGAGTTCGGAAAGTCAGCACTTTTTAATGCGTTAAAAGAGTTGCGCTGGACAGCGCTGAACCAGCAAAATGTCGGCAAAAAAGCGCTGCATTCTTTGCTGAATCATATATTAATGTTGAGTTTATGAACGACAGTTCAAAATTTGAATTGTCGGTTAATTATTCTTTTGAATATCAATATTTTCAGTCGTTTTTGATCGTCCCACACGGTCTCGATTCTTCTAGCTCGAATTTTTCCATCAGTTTCATTATTGCCGGCCAAAAAGTTTCTTTACGAGTATACAAAAATGCTTTAGTTTTGCGAACTGCGAGTGCAAAATTTTCACCATTCTTGTAGTGAATTTTAACAATTTCAATGCATTGTTGAAGTTTACATCGTTCCAATTGGAATAATGGCGTAGTTTTCACTTTTCAAAAGATGATAGCTATTCAAAGAGAAAAACCTCTTAATGAAAACTCCTTCATAATAATTGGAAATGGCGAAATCAGTCGCAAGAGCTAAAGCATAAAAGAAAGAAAATGCAAGTTATTGCAATAAATTAATATCATTCACCTAATCCACAATATATAAATTTTTGTCAATTCATATATTTTTTTGAATTCTACGAGGATATCAATCAATAACTTTATAACAATCATTTAAAATTGTATGAATTGATTCGTGGGATAAAAAATTTCACCACATATGCTCTCAGATTTGGACGACGCTTTTCAGTCATAGTTTCAAACAGATATATTATGTACATATATATTCATCAATTGTGAAATTCGCAAAACACACTCGTGAAGAAATGATAATATGGCGCTCTGTCAATAAATTGACATATGTCGCTCTATCTCACAATGTACGTTTTCAATTCACTATTGTGTTTCACAGAATTAATTGATTAATTTTTTTTTCAATTCGATAACACTATTTTCAACAATCGACATCGAAGGATCAATGATGTAAAGCAAACTATTTGTTGTTATACCTTAATGTAGATGTTTCAATAGATTTTGGAATTTTACACAAAAATCCAAAAAATAAATTATATAAATTTAAGGTTGGTCAGAATTTTATTCCGTCAATATTTCCAACAGGTTTGAAATAAGAAATAGAAATAGGCACACCTATTTCTTATTTTAACCTGTTGGAAATATTGACAGAATAAAGTATGAGATTTGACTGTCAACATTTATTCTCATAAGCCGTCTTGTATTTGAAGATAAGTTAGTAAACTTCATCAGATTTCCACATGATATAGCGTTCAAGTCAAATGTAACTGTTGGTATCATTAAATGTACTCAATAATTCATATTGCGCCACCTACAGGAGGACGAAAGTTTGGCCAATTCTAAAATGTTTGAAACCAAATCACATCAGTGGATACACTTGTATTTCTCAGTAATATTAACCCAGAATCAACCTATTTCATCTAGATCATAAACATCCACAAAAGCATTTTCCACCGCAACGTAAAAACAGCATTCGTCTTTCAAATAATGTAACAGACATTTCCTTTCATAGAGTCGTTTATTCAATAGAGTTTCCTTTGTCAATATCCATCGGCCAACGCCATATCCCTAGGAACATGATATTGTACAATAGAATGCCATCTGAACATTGTTCGCAGAACGAACGTAGAAAATTGATCGCAACCACATAATGTACTTTTTCACCTTGACTTCAGACGTTCCCTCGTATTTTATACTTGCCTTTCTCAATCGTTAAACGTCCAATATAGACAGCAGTCTTAATGGGCCATTTTCCGATGCTTTATTATCAATGGAATGACAGGCCAATTGAAAAGTCTCCGGTCTAACATAGTAAAACACATTTTTTTGGCAAAATTCGATTTCATTATTCAACATACATAGTTGCCTTCGTGGGCGATACAGCGATTATAGCGATCTTCCAACTTTTCGATACCATTTTTGTAGTATGATTTGTCTTTCGCTAAAATAGGCCTCAGTTTCGGCGATTACTTCTTCATTGGCGCTAAATTTCTTTCCAGCGAGCATTCTTTTGAGGTCTGAGAACAGGAAAAAGTCATTGGAGGCCAGATCTGGCGAATACGGTAGATGCAGAAGCAGTTTGAAGCCCAATTCATGCAATTTTGTCATATTTTTCATTGATTTGTGACATGGCACATTGTCTTGATGAAACAGCACCTTTTTTTCTTCAAAGGGGGGCGTTTTTCAACGATTTCATCCTTTCAATGGTTCAATAACGCTATATAATAATCGCTGTTGATGGTCTGGCCCTTTTGGAGGTAATCAATGAATAATATACCTTGCGCATCCCAGAATACTCATGCCATAACCTTAGCAGCTGACTGTTGTGTTTTCCTCGCTTTGGATTCGGTTCATCGTGTACAGTACACTCAGCTGACTGTCGATTAGACTGCGGAGTGAAATGATGGTACCATATTTCATTGATTGTCACATATCGACGCAAAAATTGAAGTTTTTCGCACTTGAACAGCTTCAAACACTGCTCAGAATCATTAACACGTTGTTGCTTTCGATCGATTGTGAGCTCGCGCGGCACCCATTTTGCACACAGCTTTCTCATGTACAAATATTCATGAATGATATGATGTACACGTTCAGATGATATCTTCACAATGTCTGCTATATCGATCAACTTCACTTTACGATCATTCAAAATTATTTTGTTACTTTTTTGATTTTTTCGTCGGTGACAGCCTCTTTTAGTCGTCGTCCACTGCGTTCGCCATCTTCGGAGCTCATTTCATCACTTTTAAACTTAGCATACCAATCAATGGTGGTTGATTTTTCTGGTGCAGATCCCGGAAACTTATCATCAAGCCAAGATTTTGCTTTAACTGTTTTTTCCCTTCAGAAAAATATATTTTACCAGCACACGAAATCCTTTTTTTTTTCAATCTTTTTTCAAATAACAAAGTAACTACACTCACAACGCAATATCTCACAAACTAATGGTCGGACTGTTGTAAAATTTTGACACGTATCGTTTGAAGGCTGGTACTAACTAAAAATCACATGGATTTAATACTAGCACCGCCATCTGTGCATCAGACCGGGGACTTTTCAATCGGCCTAATACTTTCCGTTTAATAAGATTATATCATCCACGATAGTTGGGTTTCGAAGGAAGAACCCGACCGAGTATTGTTGAATTAGGACGAGGAATTGTGGTGGAATATCCATGAGCGGTCGCTAGTTGAATCGATCCAGAGGTAGGGTTCATCGGTGGGCAATTGTAATTAACCCTCAGCTATCGTGTCGGATTTCAGATTGTCAGCTTTCGTATTCCGTCCAATATCAATTTATTCAGTCACTTTCGACGCCGCCCTGATTGTGTTGCGTTGTAGACTTCGGCGAGCCTTTGAAACGCCCTCCTGAATGACCTACTGGATGACCAATAGTCCTGTTGAATTTCGAATGGTCCTAAAAACTGAACACCTCGTTGAACGAAAGAAGTTTATTTAATTTTATCTGCGACTAATGTTGTATTTTGATATAGTATATCCAAAGTCACTTGGAGGAAGCAAAAATGTTCTGCTTATACAAGGGTTGTCCAAGTTTTCAGAAATTCATTAGGAACCTGTGTATTTATTGCCTAAAAGTACTCTTAAATAAAACCTGGTATTAGAGATCTCCGTCTCTGCAACTAGAATGTGTAGATTTGGTTGTTACTATTGGCTAATATATTCCAAGTTCCACCACATGCCGATGATTACTTTCATTAGCTGCAGCTGGATGAATAAAGAGAGAATTTTGATTAATTCGATGTGCAACTGATTTTTTCTTTTTATTTGGATTAACTTTATTCAAACTAACTTAAATAGACCAGAATATTTCTAATATTCGAAAGGAAATTTATTGTCTTACAGGTCCCTTTGAATAGATCCCAGTATGATAGCTGATCGTCATATGAAATATTATGTGTCGGTTTAGTCACTTTCATTGCCCGAAATAGTACACGTACTGCCTGCCACGTGGTAATTTGATCGCCTTATTGGTGGGAGTTTTGCTCATCTTCCACAAAAAAAAAGCCGTTTAAAAAAAAAAACATTTTCGATAAAGTCATCGAAATGATGAGAGAGGTTGTTAATGATTTCGTAGATGATGTGTTCTGTAACACATTTCAAAAAACTGAAGATGAATATTTTGTGATCAAATATATTCCTCCAGTAACTTCCAGAGTCGGTAATAATACGTCAAGTTCTGACAAAAATGATTTTGTATTCTGAAGGCAGTCACTGAAGAAAAGATTTTTGAAGAATACGAAAAACTCTAGGTGAGATTAGTCAATAAAATGTCCACTACATTTTCTGCTCTATGGTATCAATGTTACTACTAGTTTGCCTTTATTTCAGACAAAATATTTTATTGAATCTATTGTGAAGTTTGTCTTTCTTATGAATTCTTATTCTATTTTTTCAACGTAAACTTTTTAAACTTGTATGTTTCATTTTAATTCGTCGATTATCTTTCTGTTGTTTCAATCTAAGCATTTCTGGATATCTTATTATTATTAAGCATCGACCTATTACACTAACTACAAGGAAAGCAGGAGTACACTTCAACTCCAAAATATACCGTTAGTTAGAAAAAAACTATGTGATGACAGTTGGTATTGAAAAAATATTTCGAAAGAAACTTCAAACTACCAAAACATATTTTCAATTGAATTATATGATTATACTACTTTGTGAAAAAGTATCAAGGGTATCAAATCTATTAGATTTCTTTCCACAAATCTGATCAATTATGAAGAATAATAATATGTATATATTTACATCGTTTATAGGCATGCAAAATGCAATTTGCATCCATCACTGCCTATATCACGAAACAGATTTCAGATGAGATGATGACGTAGAGCATTGTGAACAAATTGAGAATAATAATAAAAGAAATTAATTGTATTTCAAATATTTTATTCAAAAATTGAGATTAGAGGGCAGTTATGCTAGCTCAAAGACAAAAATGATTTCGAAAATCCCTTAAGAGGGGATTCTGAATGATTGATTCCAAGTGGTTTCCTTTCAGAATTTACATAAGAAATTTTTATATCAACTTGCTTCTTGTAATTCGTCTATCTTCAAAAAAATAATTAAAAATTAACAACCACAAACGAAGAAAAACAAAACATCATCGATTATACTCTGGGCGTTATTTTCATTCGAACGGCATCGATATTCAACATATCCACTCATTCGAAAAGTACAAACACAACCCATTCGTTGATCACAATTGTATATCAATAAACCATTTACGCAAACCGAGCGTGCCACCTAATTACGGCCGAAATGGCCCCCCCACTTTAATGGCACAGAAAGACCATCAAAAAGAGATTAAATCCATCCCGAAATCCGAATAATCGTCTGCATTGAACACTCTCTCCACATTTCGCGCCAGATCCGATACACCCGATATGAACGGGATCCAGGTAATTTTTAATGTTTGTTTAATGGAAATTCATTCTCTGCCTAGTAGTAAAGCTCGATTATTTTAATAAAATGATGATAATAATAAAGAATCATCAATGATTTTTACGATAAATTTAAATGGAATAAACAGAAAGTCAATCCCGAATTATTCATATACAGGGTGATTTATTAGCCCACCGAAAAACTTTGCCATATGGAAAGTCATGTAATTGTAACAAAAACACATTATGGGAATACATATATATAACTGACAAAGAAACTGCAACACCCAGAAGGAGCTCTTTAAATTCAAATTTAATAGATGGTATAGTAAGGAGGAAATTATTGAAATTTGGAAAAAAAAACGAAGGGTTCACAATTTTTTGTAATGAATATGTTAATAATGTGTTTGTCGACCACGATTATCTACACTCCCCAACACGTTTCGGCATTGATGCAATAAGATGGTCTATTTCCTCCTGAGAGATATCATTCCAAGCTACCTGTACTTCATGTCTCAGAGCAGCCAAAGTCTGTGGGAACTGGGGTAAATTTCCAAGCTTTCTACCCATGATGTCCCAAATATGCTCTATAGGCGAAAGATCGGGGGATTTGGGCGTCCATGGCAAAATATTCACATGGGTCGCTTCGAAAGGGATTAAACTAACTCTGGCAACATGAGGTCGGGCGTTATCTTACTGAAATATTGGATTTTCGAGCTGATCAAGGTGGGCGAGAACATATGGCTCCACTATTTTTTCAAGATAACGCAGCGCTGTTATGTTACCTCGAATGAAGACTAAAGGTGACCTACTTGCATGTGCAATAGCACCCCATACCATAACGCCTACTGCCCGGTGTAAATAATAATAATAAGAGAGTTTATTCAGAATATTACATAAATAAACTCTATAATGCACAACATCTATCTGTGGTTCACGTCTTTCTCCCCGACATCGTCTAACCCTTCTTCGGCAATCATGTGCACCCAAGGAGAATCGAGATTCATCAGAAAAGACGACCTGATGCCATTCCACATTCCCCTGTTGACGTTCTCTGCACCACTGTAATCGTTTCTGGTGATGCTCAACCGTCAGAGGTAACACAAGATGGGGTCGATAATGCTGCAGTCCAAAAGACCTTATCCGGCGGTAAACCGTTCGGGCACTTCCAGGAGGGCCTTGTTCTCCTAACCACTCATCAGCAAAAGATCGAGTTGTCGCAAATCGGTCTCTAATGTCCATAAGTCTAGACGTCGATCTATACCTTCATTTGTGCCCCTTCGACGTCCGGTATTCACTCTTCTTCGATTTTGGGCATTATCAAACCACGCTTGACAACATCCCATAACAGTAGTTGGATTTCTGTTAGTACGGTTAGCAATTTTTCGAAATGACAACCCCGCCTCCCGTAGAGCAATAACTCGACCCCTTTCAAATTCACTTAGCTGGTGATAAATTCCGCGTACACGTGCTCCAGGCATTTTAACAACAACTAAACCTCGATTTTGGATCTCCTCGAACAGATGGTTTGTTGTAAAATTCAAAAAACTTGCAAAAGCGACTACAATATTTAAGTAACAGAAATTGTTTACATGAAAAAACCTTCACGATTTTTTTCTCCAAATCGAATCATTTACTCCCTGCTATACCTACTATATGTGTTTTAACAAAAAAAATTTTGAATTTAAACAGCTCCTTCGGGTTTTGCAGTTTCTTTGTCGCGAATCAAAAATGTCTATTCTTTATGCAGGCAATGGGCATAGTACCCGTGAAAAAAGTTCTGGGTGCTTTTCTCAGTTGCCAATTTTTTTTCTCATACCTCGAATGTTTTCCATATCGATACCACTCAATTAATTTCGCTTAATTAATTATCTAACACCAATCAGAATGAATATCGTCATTCAATGGTAGAAAAGTAAACAAACGGCGGTTTTTTTTCTGACAGATCTAATAAAGGTTATACACTCTACACCCTGTGACTTCACAACGTCCAATGTTTAAGTTTCGTTTGCCGCAAGGTCCACTACTACGGTTTGGCGTCGTTAATGACGCCATGGCACTTCCACGCGTTTTAGTGCGAATTGTAAATCGGAAAACTTAACTGTCATTTTTTTCTACTAAAACTTTACAATCTGCAGAGTTTTTGAAAAGCCTATCGGCCCATGAATGAGTTTCAAAATTCGCGGGTACACAGATTATTAATATCCAATTTTTGTTAGTGATAACGAAGAAAGTGTAACGTTTGTGTTTATCGTATTGTAATACACGTAAATATGAATATATTCCCCTTTTTGCTTCAACTGCCCTTCTGGATAACACAACCAACAAATAAAAAAAAAATTTTTGAATAGTCCGTCCGGCCGACCGGCCATCCGCAATTACTATGAATCCCGTACGTACGCTCGCCTTGATCGTTTATCACGACGTTTATTGCGTTTATGCAACTGCGGTCTCCGAGCGCAACCCTCTCGCCTCGCGCTCGGAACTAATAAATTTTTGAGATCTAATCTATCCGCCGGCTTATGCGATGGGAACATTGGAAATGAACGCATAAAGTGAAATTTCGCCTCGTACGTCCGTCGGCGGTTCAAAATTTAGGTGCCGTTTGGCCGCCTTGAGGGGGCGCTGCTGCGGTGTGGGGAATATTTATCTTGCAGGTGGCTAGAGGGCAGTTCTGAGTGTGGGAGGAAACTTAACCTAGAACTATTCGAAATCGCTGAACTTTGTATGCGTTGTTAGGTCAAAATTCAAGTTATTCGTAGAATATTAGTTAATTAAGATCGTGGAACTGGTAGAGTGGTAGTGGATATCTTTTTGACGTTTGTGTATTCAAGACTTCTATTATTATTTTATATGGATGAATTGAAACTTGAAATGAGGAATATCTCTTTAATTTAAGTGATGTTTGTGCTCTTATTCTGTGATGCAGACTGCGTAATATTTATTCCTCTCCTAGGTTTCAATACCGGGTGGTTCAAAAGTCTGAAAGCGGTGAATTTATTTCGCGCATAGGCCCAACTTTGATATTTCAAAGTTGGGCCACTTATTTCGCACCCAAAATCTGATGGGCTCAATCGATTCAACGAGAAAAATCATTAGGGATCTCAGTATAAGAATATGAAGACGGAATTATTGAAAGTTACTTTCAATTTTATATATTTTTGTTGAATATTCAATTGAAAAATGGGAACTTCTGTTCAATTTGGATAAGGGCATAAGCGCCGCTCAAAAAAATAATTTTTCGGCAACCGTCCGGGAAGTGCTCACTTCCCGGACGCTTTTTCTCTGAGAAAGTAGCATTTGCCGGCCTAGTCCGGAAAGTACGTACTTCCCGGACTAGGCCGGAAAAGAATCATAGAATCCATAGCAACCGAGATAACGGCTGACAGTTCATATGAAATTAGTTGTCAAAAATTTGCATGTTTTTTGATCGCAATCGTAATAAAATATGGAAAGCAGCAGCGATAGTGTTATTTTACATGGTTGCCGAAAAAATATTGTACGCAACACGCCCGAAAATGGTTTTTTTGGACTCACAGACTTCCATTTTGTCTATTCGTCCAAATAAACCCTATTTTCCGGACTTGTTACGTAAATTATAAGGTGTGTGAATAAGTCTTTCCCGTTTTTTTTCAAATTTTGAGCCTTTATTGTGAAAAAATGGTTACAAATGAATTATTGAAAGTATTGGCCATCGCTAGCTACAACTTTTGCCCATCTTTCTGGCAACATACGAATCCCGTTGCGAAAAAATTCGACCGGTTTGGCCTCTATCCAGTCATCCACCCATTTTTTGGCTTCCTCGTAGGAATGGAAGTTCTGGTCAGCCAGGCCATGCGTCATCGATCTGAAGAGATGGTAATCAGACGGAGCAATGTCTGGACTATACGGCGGGTGGGGTAGGACTTCCTATTTGAGCGTTTCTAAGTATGTTTTCACCGGCTGTGCAACATGTGGGCGAGCATTGTCATGTTGCAAAATAACTTTGTCGTGCCTGTCGGAGTATTGTGGCCGTTTTTCTCGCAGTGCGCGGCTCAAACGCATCAATTGTCGTCGATAGACCTCGCCTGTGATCCTTTCATTCGGTTTCAGAAGCTCATAGTAAACCACACCTAGCTGGTCCCACCATATACAGAGCATGAGCTTGGCGCCATGAATATTTGGCTTGGCCGTCGATGATGATGCATGGCCGGGTAGTCCCCATGATTTTCTTCGCTTCTGATTATCGTAACGGATCCACTTTTCATCGCCAGTCACGATACGATGCAGAAAACCCTTTCTTTTATGTCGCTGAAGCAGCTGTTCGCAAGTGAAAAAACGCCGTTCGACGTCTCTCAGCTTCAGTTTGTACGGCACCCAATTTCCTTGCTTTTGGATCATTCCCATGGCTTTCAAACGCTTGGAAATGGTTGTTCGGTCAACTCCCAATGCTTCAGCAAGTTCTTCTTGCGTTTGACACGAATCTTCATCAAGCAAAGTCGCCAATTCTTGATCTTCAAAGATTTGCGGCCGCCCGGAACGCTCCTTGTCTTCCACGTCGAAATCGCCACTTTTGAAGCGTCGAAACCATCCGCGAACACTTGAATCATCGACACAACCTTCTCCATAAGCTTCCTGAAGCAACCGATGCGCCTCGGCAGCAGATTTCTTCAAATTGAACCAATAAAGTGAAACTTCCCGCAAATGACGTCGACTCGGCTCAAAAATTTCAACTAATATGTTAGTGTGGAATTGTTGACAGATGAATAAGCTTTGATTATGACATATGTAACCATTAAATACTCGCACAGTATTGGTGGCGCCATCTCTTACAAAAAACGGGAAAGACTTATTCACACAACTGATACTATTTCCATAATTTTTAGATCTCTATTTTTGGATAAAATGAAAGAAAATAATAAACTAATGTGAAAAATTATTCCATAACTTCTCAAAAAAAAAACTGTATTTGAGCACCTGTCTAATAACGATATTTCTCTAATTCTGTGGTTATTCCGTTCATTCTTCCACATCTTGTAGAACAAAATCGTGCGAGAATATATCAGAAACGCACAGTTTTCATGGTTATATTTTATTATTCCATGTTGGTACTCCGAACTTTCCGCCACGGCTTTATCTGTCAATTCATCAATTTGCCTTAAAGAAATCAGTTCTGCCAACCAACATTTTTCAATGCAAAAATCACTAAAATATATTTATGGAAATATTTCATTAATTTCAATGAAAATGCAATGAATTAGAGAAAATAATGTATAATACTCGTACAGAAGGCTCATTCTACCACTCGTTCATTCCAAAACTCGCCACTTCGTGGCTCGTTTTTGAATTTTGAACTCGTGGAAGAATATCAATGCCTTCTGCACTTGTATTATAAATAACTATTCTCGTTCATCTTGCAGAAAACGTTACCTGAAATTATGGAAAATTAATTCGCAGATTAGTCTCATTGGATTTTGCATGATCCCAAGTAAAGCAGAAGTAGAATTAATTCCATACATGCCTAATTAATGGTTATATCTGGATCCGATGAAATCAAATCGGAAGTTATTTCTAGTTCATAATACCCCCGTTTTTGGTCTAGAGCAGCAGCTTCTGCGACCGGCAACATCGAATTATGAGCAGTTACAGCAAGTTCCTGGCACGTTCGAAGACCAAACAAAGGACTGAGGGTTTAGGGAAGTTACCACAAACATTTCAATTAGATGAAGGTCCGACCATCATCAATGGATTATTTCATCTAACGCAATTTGTCGCAGTTGGACACCACTGTCTACGAATTTATACGAACTGGACGACACGTGTCAGGCCGCTTCTGCTGTCTTGCATGACAATGCCCTCTAGGTTTAGCAGAAACGGGAAATGCGAGATCAGGGCAGGGCCGTATGAAGTGGAAAATGCGGAATTCCGGTATCAAGTTTCGGTTTGAGGATGGTTTAGATATGATTCGGGATTTTGAGTGTAGTTTTTGCTGAATGTATAGGGTGCTTTTTTTCGAAGTATATAACTTTAAGTTGGCACTACTGTTCAAGGTGGCGATGGATTTAACAGCTGTCAAGTGATTTATTCTCAGTTTGGTTTGGCAATTCATCATGAATAGACTCACGCTTGAAAAACGCTTGCAAATAGTGCATTTTTATTTCGAAAATAATGGTTCTGTGCGGAATACGTATCGCGCACTACGTCCATTTTATTTTGTTCAGCGATGAAGCGCACTTCTGGTTGAATGACTACGTCAACAAATAAAACTGCCGCATTTGGAGTGAAGCTAATCCTCAAGTGTATGTCGAAACACCGTTACATCCAGAAAAACTGACTGTTTGGTGCGCTTTATGGGCTGGTGGAATCATTGGTCCGTACTTCTTCAAAAACGATGATGGCCAGAACGTTACAGTCAATGGTGATCGGTATAGAACCATGATTACTAACTTTTTCATTCCTGAATTGAACAACCATGATGTCCAGGAGCTGATGTCCAGGAGCTGTGTTTCCAACAAGACGGCGCAACATGTCACACAGCTCGTGCCACAATCGATTTATTGAAAGACACGTTTGGTGACCGCCTAATTTCACGTTTTGGACCTGTGAATTGGCCTCCAAGATCTTGTGATTTAACACCGCTAGACTACTTTCTTTGGGGCTATGTAAAGTCATTGGTTTATGCGGATAAGCCACAAACTCTTGACCATTTGGAAGACAACATCCGCCGTGTTATTGCCGATGTACGGCCACAAATGTTGGAAAAAGTCATCGAGAATTGGACTACATCCGAGCCAGCCGTGGCAGTCATATGCCAGAAATCATATTTAAAATTTAATGCCACAAGATTATCTTGCGGCTAAATAAAATTCATGTCAATCGAATAATCCATCGTTGTTTTATTGCAATTTAAAGTTCTATAGCTCAAAAAAAAACACCCTTATAAATTTGAAATGGTATAATATAGATGGAAATCATGTTAATGGCCACTGTAATAGTTTTATTTGACGAATAATTTTACTCCTCTATTGTTTGAAGATTAGTTCGGCAAATGGGCTCCATTGCTGGCCTCGAATTGGCTTCATCGGGAATCAGGGGCTGTATATCGTCAATAATGGGGTGACCCAAGAGGTTAACACCTGCTATTTATCAGCGTAGAGTAGTGACATCCTATATCCCCAAATGAAGTAATCCAAAGGAAAGGGATTGCAAGATCTTGAAGGCCGGTTCAAATATTTCACTCTTGAATGTTTCACACTGTAAATTAATGTTGTCGTGCTCTAATCGCCCAACCATTCGGTGTTGGGTACTTAAACAATTACGTCATAGAGCTCCGAGCTTTTGAGAGGTCTCATAGAAAAAAGAACTGGCGTAAAATCCCTTCATACTTAAAAAATCAAAACCAATCGGAAGCTGATTCACGGCGTTCATACCAGTCGAGTCAGAACAATTCATCCTCCATTGGGTTGCCTCCATTTTTTCCTTTTCTTCTCTCAGTTGAATTTGAGCCTTCTCAATGGATGCAGTATTGATCAATACATACATATTTCATCGAATGCAACGGAGTTAATTTTATGTCAATTGTTTCTAAGACCACCGCTCCTTCAAAGTCAGCAGTCTACGGTATGTTATTGGGCCAATTGTAAAGTCCCCGGTCTGATGCACAGATGGCGGTGCGAGTATTGAAGCCATATGATTTTTAATTACCGAGGTTAGTACCAACCTTCAAACGATACGTGTCAAAATTTGACAGCAGTCCGACCGTAAGTTTTCGAGATATTGCGTTGTGAGTGTAGGTACTTTTGTTATTTGAAAAAAAATGAAATAAAAAAGAATTTCGTGTGTTGATAAAATATTGCTTTTTGAAGGGAAAAAATACAGTTGAAGCAAAATCTTGGCTTGATGAAGAGTTTCCGGGGTCTGTACCAGGAAAATCAACAATCATTGGTATGCTAAGTTTAAACGTGGTGAAATGAGCATCGAAGACGGCGAACGCAGTGGACGCCCGAAAGAGGCTGTCACCGACGAAAAAACCAAAAAAAAATTAACAAATAATTTTGAATGACCGTAAAGTGAAGTTGATCGAGATAGCAGACATTACGAGCTCGCAATCGATCAAAAGAAACAACGTGTTAATGATTCTGAGAAGTGTTTGAAGCTGTTTAAGTGCAATAAATCTGAATTGTTGCGTCGATTTGTGACGATGGATGAAACATGGCTCCATCATTTCACTCCTGAGTCCAATCGACAGTCAGCTGAGTGGACTGCACACGATGAACCGAATATGGCATCAGTATTCTGGGATGCAAAAAGGATAATATTCATTGATTACTTCCAAAACGGCCAGACCACCAACAGAGATTATTATATAGCGTTATTGGATCGTTTAAAGGATGAAATGGTTGAAAAACGACCCCATTTGAAGAAAAAAAAGGTGCTGTTTCATCAAGATAATGCGCCGTGTGACAAATCAATGGAAACAATGGCAAAATTCCATGAATTGGGCTTCGAATTGCTTCTGCATCCACCGTATTCGCCTGATGTGGCTCCTAGCGACTTTTTCCTGTTCTCATACCTCAAAAGAATGCTCGCTGGAATGAAATTCAGCACCAATGAAGAAGTAATCGCCGAAACTGAGGCCTATTTTGAACCGAAAGACAAATCGTACTACAAAAATGGTATCGAAAAGTTGGAAGATCGCTCTAATCGCTGTATCGCCCTCGAAGGCAACTATGTTGAATATTAAAATCGAATTTTGTCAAAAAAATGTGTTTCCCTATGGTAGACCGGATACTTTTCAATTGGCCTGTTATTTCTAACGAAATTTGAATAAGCAAAAGTACATTTTTATTGTTCTATACTTATACTGTTAGATACTTATACTGTTGGTGATTCTTGATTCGAGTAAACTAATCTGACCTCATCGATTACACCAGTTATCTCAGAATCAATCCGACTAAAGTTCGATAAAAACACCGAATGAATTAAAAACCTGAATTGAAAATTGAACCGAACGACATCACTTGGTATTCGGTTCACGTCGAATTGAATCATTCATTTCGCACTAGTCCCCATTATTATTCCAATCTGGTATGTTCAGCTCGACGTTGTGAAGAGGAAAGATACTAATTCAAAGATACACATCTAATTACATGAATATACTACTGGCTTATGTAACAAAATAACACCCACACATAATTTGAATAGAGCCGTGAATTGCCGGAATTGAGTAGAAATAATTATGACAATGGAATTAATTGAGTAGTTATGCTGATAAGTTGTTTGTCTAGAGGGAAATTTGAGCTCAGATGATCCACAAGAATGGAAATTTAAAAACGATTTTTTGACCGTTTTGAAAATATTGTCCTCTTCATTGACATCCTTATAGATTATTGACATCACTACATTACCATGCCTTCAAGAAAACAAATACAAAGCTTGCTTGAAGAGAATGTGTTCTACTCCGTGGATGATTTTTCTGTCCAATAAATTGTAGTCGTTCCTAGGATAATTTTATTAAAAGTGTTCATTTTGTTGTTGATTGTATCGTATTGTGCAAGTTGTAACGTGTAAACATGTACTTATATTTTGACATCATCTGTATATACTTGACATGAATGAATCTATCTATTTTCTTGGGAATAGAAGATACTCAGAATTATTTCGACTGAATAAAGGTTGTTTTTTCAGAGCTATAGAACTTTAAATTGCAATAAAACAACGATGGATTATTCGATTGACATGAATTTTATTTATCCGCAAGATAATCTTGTGGCATTACATTTTAAATAAGATTTCTGGCATATGACCGCCATGGCTGGCTCGGATGTAGTCCAATCTGGACGTCAAATTTTCGATTACTTTTTCCAACATTTGTGGCCGTATATCGACAATAACACGGCGAATGTTGTCTTCCAAATGGTCAAGGGTTTGTGGCTTATCCGCACAGACCAATGACTTTATATAGCCCTACAGAAAGTAGTCTAGCGGTGTTAAATCACAAAATCTTGGAGGCCAATTCACAGGTCCAAAACGTGAGATTAGGCGGTCACCAAACGTGTCTTTCAATAAATCGATTGTGGAACGAGCTGTGTGACATGTTGCGCCGTCTTGTTGGAACCACAGCTCCTGGACATCATGGTTGTTCAATTCAGGAATGAAAAAGTTAGTAATCATGGCTCTATACCGATCACCATCGACTGTAACGTTCTGGTCATCATCGTTTTTGATGAAGTACGGACCAATGATCCCACCAGCCCATAAAGCGCACCAAAGAGTCAGTTTTTCTGGATGTAACGGTGTTTCGACATACACTTGAGGATAAGCTTCACTCCAAATGCGGCAGTTCTGTTTGTTGACGTAGCCATTCAACCAGAAGTGCGTTTCATCGCTAATGGACGTAGTGCGCGATACGTATTCCGCACAGAACCATTATTTTCAAAATAAAATTGCACTATTTGCAAGCGTTGTTCAGCCATGAGTCTATTCATGATCAATTGTCAAACCAAACTGAGAATAAATCGCTTGACAGCTGTTGAATCGGTCGCCATCTTGAACAGTAATGCCAACTTAAAGTTATATACCTCGGAAAAAAACACCCGTTACATATATTAGTGATTATGCAAACATAATCGAGCTATTATAACGTGCTAGATTGAAAGAAATTAGGATGACGTCAATTTGCAGTGCTGACGTGGGTTGGTTGGATTTTCATTCCTTTGCGTCTAGAGCTGTGGAATTCGGCATTCTCCACCTTATTCTAAGTATGCTAGTTATTTTGAGAGTTTTAGCAGCTCTTATGTCATGGAATATTTAGGGGATTTAAAGCTATATTGCATTCTAACCTCAAACAGATATCTTTAGTACATACAATGTGGTCCAACGAAAACTTAACACCTCGATGTTACGGCTTTAAAATGAGAATGTGGAAAATCGAGAGGACCCGTCAATTTCTGATTCGAAGGGGAATAACTTTTGCGCTCTTTTCATCGCGTAACTGCCACCCCCTAGCGGAGGTAAGTACAACCCCTTGATTTTCTATAGGGATCAGGGGTGTTGCGATACCTCATTTCCATCAAAGTTTCCATCGATAAAGAAATGACAGGTAAAATAATGGAAGGGTACTTACTATTAAGTACCTTTGAAATGTGTCGAATACGAATAATATTCTCGAGATAAATTCTACATTGCCTCTTTCACTATTTTCGCTGTTATTTCATTATCGATGGATATTTTGAAGCGAAATTTTAAGGGCAGATAGTACTCGATACGATCTTCAATATTAGCTATCGCAACACCCCTCATCCCTATTCAAAATCAAGGGGTTGTGTTCACCCCAGTTTGGGGGTTGAAGTTACGGGGATGTGAAAATCGGAAAAGTTATTCCCACTCCGAATGATTTTCTACATTTTCAAGTCGGAAAATCGAGGTGTTAAGTTTCATTGGACCTCTATGGAATAATGTAATGAATCAAAGTAATCTTTATAATGAAATACTATGAAATAATAAAAAGTTAATTACGTCCATGGAAATGAAAAAAGTTTAATCAATAATGAAAAGGAACAAGGAACAACGCATTCGTATATGACACTTAATTTTTCACACATCCAAGATTATCCAAGTAACACAATATTTCGCATGAAGCTTGAAATTGTTATTTAACATGAACACGCACATTCTCAACCCCTTCGGATCTGTGGAATTAAGGATATTTTTCCAGATATTCTTCTTGAAATTCTTCTGGTCTTGAAGACTCGTTCAAAATGAAAGCATATTCATCATTCTACATCTAAATATGAAATTTCAGCTCCTTCAAATGTGTAGTTTTGAAACGAGCATTAAATTCAAAATTTCCAACGGCCATATTTACGGAACCCGGAGTCAAAATTTGCTCAATAACGAACTTTATCGCGGCATTCGAGATCCGAAAATAACCTGAAAATTTCAGGTAAATAGGTTGTTCTAAGATGCATAGAAAACCTGGTGTGTGCACTGATTCGGTGTGTGCAAAGATTCGATTTTGTTTCAGACTTTTTAAGATAGTCCACCTGTTGCTTTGGTGTTCTACTAACCACAGTTCGGTGAAATGGCGCTCTTCAGAATTGTTCGAATTCCCGCTATCAGTCTGGCACCGTTTAAAAATTAAAAACTGATTTCAGACACTGCAAACTTTCACAATGAATTAAAATTCAGTTCCTATCGAATTTTCAATGAAATGAATGGGATATAATGACAGACGACTATTGGCCTATGCAGAGTTCAGAAGATTGTCACAAGCAAAGAATATAATAGTTATTTATAATACAAGTGCAGAAGGCATTGATATTCTTCCACGAGTTCAAAATTCAAAAACGAGCCACGAAGTGGCGAGTTTTGGAATGAACGAGTGGTAGAATGAGCCTTCAGTACGAGTATTATACATTATTTTCTCTAATTCATTGCATTTTCATTGAAATTAATGAAATATTTCCATGAATATATTTTAGTGATTTTTGCATTGAAAAATGTTGGTTGGCAGAACTGATTTCTTTAAGGCAAATTGATGAATTGACAGATAAAGCCGTGGCGGAAAGTTCGGAGTAGAATAATAAAATATAACCATGAAAACTGTGCGTTTCTGATATATTCTCGCACGATTTTGTTCTACAAGATGTGGAAGAATGAACGGAATAACCACAGAATAAGAGAAAATATTATTACTCTATACTCAAAGGTCACGAGAGTCGAGAATCGAGAGAAATGCCAAATATAAACGCTGTATGCGCCATCTGAAATCTCGAAATCGAGTAGGTATAAATCTGAAAAATCCTTGTCTGAAGGTTTTTATAGGTATAATAGACACACCAGGTTTTCTATGCATTTTAGGTTGTTCCATTTAAGTCTAATCGTGTCTATTTCTTCTTTGCATCACCAGAACCAGAGAAGAAAAACAACGTCTAATATTTAGGGACAATAGATCCGACCGAGTTGAAATATTGCATGTATAAAACAACACTCATTACAATTCACATCATCAGAACCTCATAACATTCGAGAAGAATAGCACCAATCTTCGGGAATAATTTCGACTTGAAAGTTTTGACAGAACCACAAAAGATTCAAGCTGAATATTCAAAAAAAAAATGTAAATCTCTGACGTGATCACGAGCTTTTGATCAGCCATTCATTTATGCACTAATTATGTGGTCGCAATTGGAGTCCAAATCAATGAGCGCTAAAAAGCTCATGGCTTCACTCATTTTTCATTCCCGTCATGGAATTCGAGATGAAACATCACACTCCCCATTCCATGCGAAAGTCTGATCTGGATCTGCATCAAGTCAATATTTAATATTTATCATTCCATTTTTGCACTTGACAACTCTTCTTGCCGAGCTATGACAAAGCGCAGTATCCTCGCGCAAAAAAAAAATTATCGTGATCGTCGCAGAACAAAGTTCAACGACAGCACCGCATGAAGAATCAATACCACCTTTCCACAACGTCATGAACAATAAAACATGAAGTGTATGTCCGCAATAAAACCATCAATCACGACGTTGGAAGTTAACTGGCGACGAGTCTTACCTCGCAAGTTATCTCGGTGTTTCCGTGTACTCTGCGGTTTATATTCAGTCTGCAGTCAGCGATTTATTTGAGACTTTGAAAAATTGGAGCGGAGGAAGGTAGAGAATTTTCATAAACGTATGATTTATTCCAAAAGGTTTACAAACCATTGAGATTCTTCAAAATAATTTTTTTTTAAGATCTTACACAGTAGCGACACCAGTTTTCAAAAACAAAGGAAACCAAGGAGAAGCTAGAAATTTTAAAGGAGGGCCAAGATTTCTATATCCCACACGTTAACGTTAAAATACATTTTTATTTTTTGCTAATGAGATATCTACATAGGCGTACATCTTAGTTTCCGCCGTTTTCACCGAAATTCGAGGCTTTATTGTAAAAAATTGTTGATACATTTATGATTCAAAGTATTGTCCATCGCTGGCTACTACTTTCTCCCATCTTTCGGGCAGCGTGCGAATACCGCGTTCAAAAAACTGATAATCTTTTGAAGCGATCCACGAATCGATCCAATTTTTCACTTCTTCATAAAACCGGAAGTGCTGGTCAGCCAGGCCGTGTGCTATTCATCGAAACAAGTGATTATCCGAGGGAGCCACGTCTGGAGAATACGGCGGGTGGAGTAAGACTTCCCATTTCAACGTTTCCAAGTATGTCTTGACTACTTTCGCAACTTGGGGTCAAGCATTGTTATGCTGTAAAATCATGTTTCTCGTTGTATTGCAGCCGTTTGTTTTTCAATGCTAGGCTCAAACGCATTAATTGCATTCGAAAACGATCGTCTGTGGTTGTTTTAGTCGGTTTGAACAACTCATAATACCGAGCTTTGCCGAGCTGGTCTCACCAAATACTGAGCATGACCTTGGAACCGTGAATATTCGGTTCGGCCGTCGACGTGGAAGCAGGGCCGGGATATTTCCATGATTTTCAGCGCGAGTGATAATCGTAATTAAGCCATTTTCGTTTCCAGTCACAATGGGATGCAGAAATCTCTTTCGTCATTTCCTTGCAAGCAGCTGTTCACAACCAAACAAACGCCGTTCAACCCAGTTTCCTTGTTTCTGAATCATTTCCATGATTTCTAGGCGTTTTGAAATGGCTTGTTACGTCACTCCCAAAGATCCTGTCAATTCTTGTTGCGTTTGACACGATTCTTGATCAAGTAATGCCTCCAATTATGCATCTTCGAAATCTTTCTCTCTTCCTCTGTTCTTCGAAGTCAAAATCACCGTACTTGAAGCGTTCAAAACACTCTCGACAAGTTCTTTGACTAATAGCGGCCTCACTATGGGTATTTGAGAGCATTCAATGAGCCTCAGTCGCAGATTCCCTCATATTAAAGCAGAAAATCAAAAGCCCCCGTAAATGACGAGAATTTAGCTTGAAAGCTGACATGTTTATTCGATAATAACTTTATGATGCAGACACAAATCGGTTAAAGTTTCGATGCCGTTATGTTTACAAATACCTAAGCTTATCGTATGACATCTACGATCTATTTATTTCGACTACCACTCACCGCTACAGCTATTTATTGCAAAACGGCGGAAGCAAAATGTACACCTAATATTAAAAAAAAAAAAACCATTTGAATGGCCATCTCAAGCCTCTTGCTCATTTTATATTGATCACAATTGTAAAGGTAGTGTGATTCCCTAAAATTTTTTGTTTCTATCTCAACATTTTTTTCGCACAACATAAAAAAATTGTCTACTGGCTTTGGTTCAACTCATGAAGGGATAATTATACTTCCCTAAAAAAATTTCTACATATACTATATTAGAGTTTGTTAAAGGATAAGGAAAACGATAAGGAAAAAAAATTTTTCCTTATCGTTCCAATGGAATTATAGTCATTTTATTAAATTGCGCCACCTACGGAAGAACTGGAAACTTACGGCAATCCCGACGACCTTTATTTTCAGACATCATAGTTAAGCGTATGCTTTATTTGTTCAGAAGGTACCAAAACGTTTTCAACAAAATTGACCCATGGGATTTAATCCTCGATTTAATCACATCATCGTTTACTCCCCCAACTTTAATTTCAATTATATACTGTGGATTTACGGAACCCTATCCCGCCACCCTGAATTTTTCAGACGTCTCATTTACCGCCATCCATAAATTATAACACAGCACGTATCTCTGCTTCCGAAGATCCGGCCGAAGGTTGTCGAGTCCCCTGCTAATCTAAAAATTCCATATAGAGGTCACTATAGTCTAATTAAACAGGACGACGAAACGTGGAAGGGGTGAGGTGCGGGGTTAACACGGCGGTTTGTTTACAATGTTAATAAAATATGCCGCACACGGTTCAATATTGTCGGTACATGTATACATTTTGTAACAGTTGTAACGTGTTATTCCACTTGGAATTTGTGTTGCTGCGTGCGTTTTACGGCCAGAAGGACTAGGCCGAATAGGGATGTTGCCTTTATTTTGAAATTGCTTTTAATTTGTAGATAAGCCTTATTAGTCCAGTAGACAAATACAAAAAAGTTGGGTGTGCTGGAAAAAATTCCGAACTTAGTGAAACTTCTACAGGTCGTTCGGGGGTGCTGTGGGATGACTCTGTCAAGTTATCCAACAAAAGGACCTTGTGTTTACTTGAGGGTGGCCGAAGAACCTCAACCTTTTCAGACTTTATTCAGTTTTTTGCTCATAACTTGTAAACTAAGTAGTTTTCGACCAGAACGTTCATTTTCAAAGTTGAACACCATTAAATTCTCTACAATTTTGAATTCTAATACTTTTTCGTTAACCTAATATCAATTGAGATACAGTCGATCAAAATAATAGCCCAGTGACAAAGCAAAAAAGTGGGGACTACTGGAAAAAATTCCGAACTTGATTCTGTCAAGATATCCAACACGAAGACCCTGTGCTAAATTGAGGAGGGGCCGAAGAACCTCAACATTTTCGGACTTTTTTCAGTTTTTTGCTCATAACTTGTAAACTAAGTAGTTTTAGACCAGAACGTTTATTTTCAAAGTTGTAGATCATTAAATTCTCTACAATTTTGTATTCAGAGACTTTTTCGTAAACCTAATATCAATTGAGATACAGTTGCTAAAAATAATTGTCCAGTGACGAAGGAAAGAAGTGGGGTCTGCTGGAAAAAATTCCGAACTTGATTCCGTCAAGTTATCCAACACGAGGACCCTGTGCTAAATTGAGGAGGGGCCGAAGAACCTCAACATTTTCGGACTTTTTTCAGTTTTTTGCTCATAACTTGTAAACTAAGTAGTTTTAGACCAGAACATTTATTTTCAAAGTTGTAGATCATTAAATTCTCTACAATTTTGTATTCAGAGACTTTTTCGTAAACCTAATATCAATTGAGATACAGTTGCTAAAAATAATTGTCCAGTGACGAAGGAAAGAAGTGGGGTCTGCTGGAAAAAATTCCGAACTTGATTCCGTCAAGTTATCCAACACGAGGACCCTGTGCTAAATTGAGGAGGGGCCGAAGAACCTCAACATTTTCGGACTTTTTTCAGTTTTTTGCTCATAACTTGTAAACTAAGTAGTTTTAGTCCAGAACGTTTATTTTCAAAGTTGTAGATCATTAAATTCTCTACAATTTTGTATTCAGAGACTTTTTCGTAAACCTAATATCAATTGAGATACAGTTGCTAAAAATAATTGTCCAGTGACGAAGGAAAGAAGTGGGGTCTGCTGGAAAAAATTCCGAACTTGATTCCGTCAAGTTATCCAACACGAGGACCCTGTGCTAAATTGAGGAGGGGCCGAAGAACCTCAACATTTTCGGACTTTTTTCAGTTTTTTGCTCATAACTTGTAAACTAAGTAGTTTTAGACCAGAACGTTTATTTTCAAAGTTGTAGATCATTAAATTCTCTACAATTTTGTATTCAGAGACTTTTTCGTAAACCTAATATCAATTGAGATACAGTTGCTAAAAATAATTGTCCAGTGACGAAGGAAAGAAGTGGGGTCTGCTGGAAAAAATTCCGAACTTGATTCCGTCAAGTTATCCAACACGAGGACCCTGTGCTAAGTTGAGGAGGGGCTGAAGAACCTCAACATTTTCGGACTTTTTTCAGTTTTTTGCTCATAACTTGTAAACTAAGTAGTTTTAGTCCAGAACGTTTATTTTCAAAGTTGTAGATCATTAAATTCTCTACAATTTTGTATTCAGAGACTTTTTCGTAAACCTAATATCAATTGAGATACAGTTGCTAAAAATAATTGTCCAGTGACGAAGGAAAGAAGTGGGGTCTGCTGGAAAAAATTCCGAACTTGATTCCGTCAAGTTATCCAACACGAGGACCCTGTGCTAAGTTGAGGAGGGGCTGAAGAACCTCAACATTTTCGGACTTTTTTCGGTTTTTTGCTTATAACTTTCAACTCGATTAGTTTTCGAACAAAACGTTCATTTTCAAAGTTGTAGATGATTAAATTCCTTATAATTTTGTTTCTCGAAACTTTTTTTTAAACCTTATATCAACCGAGATACAGCCAATCCAAATTAGAAGAATTTTCTCAAAATACCAAAAATTAGCAAAAAACAAAGGTTTTGACCCTCGAACTAACAATTACCAACCGTTCTATGGTAATTATACTTATGACTCATCAATATCGACATATTAAAACATAAGGAGGTGGAGGGGGGAAGTAGCTTTGACTAAAAGCCTATGTTTATGTGAAGAGTATATATTTCAATGTTGTCGTGGCATGTTATCACCTTAATGTAAATTCCTATCAACCCATAATTATTTTGAACCTTAAAAATCAGATCAACTGGGTAAAATCAATAAATAAGAATTAATTGAAAATAATGATTGTATATAACCCAAAAAAAGTCCAAAAATGTTGGGGTTCTTCGTCCCTCCTCAAGTTAGCGCAGGGTCCCCGTGTTGGATAACTCAACAGAGTCATTCCACAACACCCCCGAACAACCTGTAGAAGTTTCATTGAGTTCGGATTTTTTTCCAGCAAGCCCACCTTTTTTATATTTGTCTTCGGACTATATATAAACACGAGAAAAAATATTTTCATGGAAAAATATAGAAAGTACCAATGAAAAATACGGAAATAAAAAGAGTTTTCAAAATTTCCGCTGAAACGCTCCATTCTGTCACGGTATTATGGCGACGTCACTGCATAATAGGGTTACCATCATAGACAAACTAACTTGTTTATCTATGATCACCAGGTGCTAACGGTCTGTCAAACTGAACTGATATCTGCTGATATTGACAGTCAAGTCGGTTCGATTATATCATCTGACGTTCCAAACCATAGGTAAACTAGTTCTAGATAAGATTAGTTTGTCTATGTTCTAAACGTTTCAGTGCTATGACGTCAAATTGTCCTGTGGTGGGATTCTGTAACGGCAAAGGGAAGCGAAAACGTGACGAAACGACAGTTTTGCTCGGTTCGGTATTCTGTAAAGGGATTCGGCAATAGTCGTGTTTGCCGAAGCAAAGAACGACCTCATGACGATAACGAAAAATTTTAGGGTTCGTTGTCATTACCATGTGACCAAGTCTTAAGCGTCATATGATGACACTTGAATGATTTCGATTTCGAGGTTATAATTTTGAATGTTTTGCTTCACAATATTCTTGTCCAATACCGCGTTGGTAATTTCCACTGGCAAAAAATCTCAGAGTTATCAATATTCGCTGTTCAAATGGCGTTCTCGTGTTCCTCCAATAATTATCCATAAATGGTTTCAATTCATCGAATAGAACGTGAACTAAATGTTTCGACAAACGGAAAACGTCTATGAATCTCTCATCAGTTAAGTTAAATGGATCACTTCTATCTCGAAGAAATCTATTCTCCTCTCTTGTAAGAGTTAGACGAACTCTTCTTGAGATTTCCTCGTCGATGATCAAAATCATTGAAAACATGATGAATATTTCTTTATACCTATACACACTATTAGTTGACTCCCCGAACTTATTTTGTAGTATGGGTTTTAAATTATAATCCATTGAACGAGGTTCCATTTCGAATTTCTTCCAGTGCTCAAATAAGACTTTTTGTAATACTCAATATTTGCATTCAGGTGCTGTATTCAATTAGCTAATTCGTTCTTAATGATAAACTTAACAGTTTAAAATGGTATGAAACCCTTTGTTAAGTAACTTCCAATGAGAGTCATAAATCAAAATATAATTTCTGAGAATACTCAAGTTAAATACTGTGGATTATTCAAAGGACATTACAGCTAGAGTCCCTAAAAGGGACTCTTATCTCTTTGCTCTTATTAGAGATTATCTCAGGTACCTCATATGTCAAAACCTGCAGAATCCTGCAGTAGCTCAAATATCTACTTATTTGCAACGTTGCCAATGTTCCTTCGTGTAAAGTCGGTAAGCTCCGACAACGAAACTAAAAGCGTAAAGATAACGAAACGATAAAGAAAAAGACGCTTACAGAATACCGCATTCGCTCCGCTTAGCTTCGCTTCGTAACGTTATCGCTTTCGTTTGCTATGATAACGAAAGTTACAGAATCCTACCCCAGATTGGCGTTCGCAGTCACGTGCTAGTCGATAAGAATGACCACAATTTGAATCAATTTCATTAAATTGAATTCGAGAAATAAGATAATAAAAATGCTATTTTAGTATTAAAAACGGCCTTTAATGTGGAAAACCTAAATTCATTTGATTTTATTATGTATATGACGCAACATCCCTATTGGATCAAATTGATCAGCGACGAACAATAGGACCCCGCCTTCCCGATACGCTATCGTTTTTTTTTTTTGGCTCTTTTCAATTCGGAAAACGCGGGATGCAATGCTAGACACACCGATGAAAAAAGCGATTTGCAGTTACGCCCAGTTTAACTCCGTTATATTGCGTATCCTGTTCGATAATTAAGTGACGATAGGTTGGTAGACGCTGTTGGATAATTGATTGAGGTTGGTTTTTCTCATTCAACACGATATTTTTTTTTCGAAGCAATTGGATGGACAACGTGAGTTGGCCACACGCACATTCATTTTGAGGTTATTAGGATCGGTGTTGTAACTAGAGTTGAGGAGGGGTGTTACTCCCACTTTGAAAGAGCAAAATCTTCTTCATAATTTTTTTTTTCAACTTCTTACCATTTTTTCTTATTTCTTTTGATCAATGACAATAACTCCCTCCTAGTTAGGCCCATGCTGAGTATTCATTTAAAAGGTTTTCCAAGATTTTCCGTTTTAGATAGCATAATTGACTCTGTCATCTTTTGACATTTGAAGATACACTCTTCAACAACTCATTGAAATTGTTAAAATTAACTACAAAATCGATGAAAATTTCGCATTCACAAATCGCCTCGCAAATTGCAAAACTGAAGCACTTTTGTCACGATGTCGTCGTGAAGCACCTTCCCGTTTGGCAGCATTGAAACTGGTGGAAAAATTTGAGCTGTTGGAACAAGTGATGTGAAGATCCGAAACCGTGTGCGTCGTTTGAGAACAACTGAGAATATTTCTGCTGTAGTACGTAATGTTTGTCGATTCCTCGTGGAATTTTTATCATGAAATAATTCTTTGCGGTTACTTTGTGTTATTATATTCAAGAAAATAAGTAAGTCTCGAAATTTTACTGGTCCGGATCGGATTCATTCAATTCCAAAAATATTAAAGGGTGACAAAACTTCCAAAATTTGAAATTATTCGGTCAATTAGTTATAGAGTTATTGAACTGTGAAATTTCACTCATAAGATGAACATCACCCTGTATATCCCAAACGAAGGAATTCAGAAAACCTCTTGATACGGGTCTTCCATGATGACCTTCATTCATGGTATCTGTTTGTAGCATTCTCTCCGGGACACCCTGTATTATACAGGGTCATTCCCCGCGATGGCCTATAAGACGTCTATGGAAAACTTATCATAGAGAAATCCATAAACCCATAAAATTTTTAATTACAAATAATCGATTACCATTCTTCAAATGTCAAACTTATTGATCGAAACATCGAATTTTAGTTTCTTCTGTGTTTTCCGGAGAACAGCCTACTCCACACAGTTAGAAATAGCGGGGTTTCCTCATTTGAAGTTATTCCTCGACTCGATAACTCTTGAAGTATTCATTTTAGGTATAGGGTTTGCTCAAGTAACTCCCTTTTTTTTATACGTGTAATTGACTGAAAGAAGAAATACATAGGTTTTTATTTGAAAATCTTGAGTTTTGATGAATTTGAGTCGTCCAAGTTCATGATCTGATAAACACCCTGTTCATTCTTGATCCATTCTTGCAAACAGACTTATAATACTATGTATTTGGAGAATCGAAAATAAAAAAGGTTTTTCTCGAAAAAAACTTTTTTCGGCAAGCGTCCGGGAAGTGCTCACTTCCCGGACGCTTTTTCTGAGAAAGTAGCATTTTCCGGCCTAGTCCGGAAAGTACGTACTTCCCGGACTAGGCCGGAAAAGAATCACGTTGTTTGTGTCGTTGTGAATATGAAAATCTTTGTAGGTATATTTTCAATAAATGCAGTTGATCATTACCATAGCAACCGAGAAAACGGCTGACAGTTCATATGAAATTAGTTGTCAACAATTTACAATTCGCTTACGCTCGTCCTGGAATTTTGTCTATTCGTCCGAAAAAGCCCTATTTTCCGGACTTGTTACGTAAATTACTATTTCTGCAGAAAAATTTCAGTCCTCGTCATCACAATTGTCTTCATAAGAATCCAATAAACTCATGAACCGTTGAGTTCTTACCCAAGGTATGGCATATTTCTGAAATTGTCATCAAAAAAGCTATCTAATAATGCAATAATATACCTGTATGCCATCTGAAATAGGAAAGTAGTGGTCTGTTTCCGGTTTAACCGGAAATTGTAAAGATCTGAAAATATTTAAGGAGAAAAATCATTGTCTGAAACCCCAACATGCAAATTTTCAGCACAAAATTCGGTTTTCCATAAACTCCTAATATGCCATTGCGGTGAATCATCCTGTATATTATTGTGGATCCACAAAATGCTTTCCTTGAACTGTTTCAAAAGTTTATTTCTATTTGTGTATAGCTGAAGGAAGATCCAGTTCGTTCTTTCCTATTCCTACCCATATTCATTTCGTATAGAAGTATCGATTGATCTGCTGACGTTATGGTTCTAAATTAAGAAAGAATAATTTAACCGCATGTCATTGACCGACTATCAAACATCTGCTGGAACCCCAAAACCGGTGTATGAAACTCTAAGATGAATGTTAGGATTGCATGGGCAAAAGTGGAACAACCCTGGTCTCAAATTTAAGGGATTCGTTCGAGGAATACGAGTGAGTCAGTTTTGGTTGTTGTTTTGTGATATAGTCGAGGGGATATTCGTTTTATAAGTCACTGGGGAGAATTCCTATTAATGTTTTGTATATCCCAGATATTAGATTATTTTCGATATTGTTACATGGGTCGAAAATTTCAGTATTTCCTTGCTGAACTCATTACGAAAACAATTATAAAAAGATGAATTGCACATTTTTCTTCATATTTGACATTTATTTTGTGCTCACAAGTCCCCTCACGAACAAGTTTGGGGGTAGTTTGTATAACATCAAAGTACCTTGCCAAAATGATTTATAAAAAAGATTTTCACATCTGATAGATAGTCTGTGGTATAATATTCAATATTCATTTCAAAATGGCTCCCCCTATATTGTCAGAGGAATTAACGTGTCATTTTATTTGGAATCCAACGATAGCACATACTTGGTATTTTTTTATTAATAACAACAAAACCATGAGCATTTGTGAAGTATGAATTGCAACCAAAATACAATCAAAAAACGAACAAACATTTACAACAAGTTTTCTGTAATAAAAACATCGGTTTTTCAAACCAAAAAATTTCATCTATTTCTCATATGTCAGGTTTGTACAAACATGGGTGGAGGCATTTAATTTTCATAAGGATAATCAAATAACGTGAAATAAGAAGACACAAAATATTAATGTTTTTGTTGTTATTACTGAAAAAATACCAAGAAGTATGTGCTATCGTTGTATTCTAAATAGAATGACACGCAATTTTCACTGACAATATACAGGGGGTGCCATTTGAAAATAAAAAGTGAGGGGTAGCTACCACAGAGATGTCAAATGTAAGAACCATTTTTATACTTCATTGGAAAGGTACTTTGATGTTATTCAAAGCAATCTTTTCATTTTTTATTATCTTGTCAAAATGAGCTAGATATTGCCTGTATACGATAACTTCCCGGTATAACTCGAAAAATTTAAATTTTTGAATAATCTTTTTATGCAAAAACAAAGTTTCTCTTTGATAAACCGTTCTGTCACAAACGATACTTTAAAATTGGCGTATTTCATTTGCCTCTGCAAAACCCCACTTTTTGTGGAGGTGTTGATTTCTTCGATTTTATATGTGTTACTGAATCCGAATCTGAGGTTTGCCATCAAAATCTCGCGACGGAAAATTGAATGAAATGCAAAAAAGGTGAAAAATTTTATTCTTCCTGAATATATTTATGAAATACATATAAACAAATAAACTGAATTTCAAGATGTGATTTTGAAGTTTGATGATTGATTGATGATGGCTTTATGGTTTGAACCCATCTAGATTGTATTGGAAGAAGAAATTATTGAGTAGAAGACATGCCATTAATAATACATTAAAGTTTTGTAGTAGAAAAAGTGAGTTTTTCTAGAGACGGATAAAATAAGTCAATTTCAACTATCGTTTGAGCCAAGAGGCTTTATCAGCCGAAAAACTTCGAGAGGAATCACAACAACGTGATTTTTCGCGTATCAGTCAAACTTTGGAATCCATTTGTTTTTTATTCGCAAATTAAAAATATTTACTTTCTTTCACGTAGATTCAAGGAAGTTATGTGAAAACCCCAGAAAAATCGCTGATTCGTAAGAAGAAATATCTCTTAGTTTGTTTTGAACTGAGCAACCACGTGGTGGTATTACATCTATATTAAAGAAATTCTTAGTAAATTTTATTCACTTCCTGTCCAAATTCCTGTGATAAATTGCTCAATTTATTTACTTTGTTTTTGTATGTTATTGTCATTCACATACATTTTTTTTCCGAGTTCTATGTAAAAAAGTTTTACTTTTTTTGCATTTCTTCCAATGTTCCGTCTCGAAATTTTGGTAGCTTCTTCAGATTCAGATACAGCACCCCAAATAACATATTTTTTACTTCTTACTTTCCTGTAAAAAACATATTGACTGGACTATAAATGTTCGGGGAACGACCGCTCAAAAAGTGGATCATGATCTGCCCCATTTATCATACTGAACAGGTTCTTGGTATTACTCTATGTGATGCTTCTGATACACTTTTTTCACGATTATAAGAAAACTTGGCGAATATGTAAATACGAGAACGGCAGTTGGCGACCGAGTTCATTCGACACTTGTCGAATCGTAAATTACCCGGTAACAAAACCTCCTCTCGATCTCTCATATCTAATTAAATAACAACTCCCGCGGATGTGCGATCGCAATGATAGCTATGGCGATCATTTTCCGACATAGCCGACCGCATGGGACACCGGCAGAGCGGTGTCACACAGGGAGAATCCGCTGAAACATCCTCGGAATGTGTTCGATATCGGCATGAAAAAGCCCAGAGTCAGAGACATATCCGGTTTTTGCGGCAAATAGGATAATTATCTATAATTGGAAACGGCCATATGCAGCTAATGAGATCGCAATAGATGAGCTGTTATAAAAAAAGGCACATTTGCTGTCTGTTCTGTAAATGAATGATTGGCTTGGGGTACGCGGAATATGCGTGAAGATGCCTCGAAAATGCTGTGTTCATCTGTTCGTATCAGTGTTGTACCCAGACATAAGCCTTGGTGGGGATAATGAGTTATAAACGAACAAAATATTGGTTATTCCTTTCCAATGTCTTTTGAATTAACAAACATTTCTTGAGATTGATTTTCACTTGTGGAAGTGTCAGCTGTTGTATTCTATGTTGTAACTCAAAAAACCTTTTCAAGATTCGCCTGCATCAATTTTCGAGTTTTCGAAAGAAGTTACTCACAACAAGATTTTGAGATCATGCAACATAAAAAGTTAAAGGCGAAATATAATAGAAAATCTTTATACGTGAAAATATTAACGAAGCAAGTAATGAAATCCAAAGTGCCGACAAAGAGATTCTTTGCGAAGGAGGGATAATTAGATATTATATAATATTATTTATTCTCTTTAGGGTCTTAAAAAATAAGAGAAATTGCTATCAGGGGTGCCGCCAATTCAATTCGAGTATTTCCCACCTTTTACTTCAGGATCTCATTAACTTTTACGCGATTGTTTATCATCAATTTGGCATTTGTGCCGACGACAAGATCGAGCCCTTTGAAATAACCGCTGGTTGATTAATTCATTGATTCAATTTTTGCACGATTGAATCATTGAACGTTGTGACTTTTAATGGATATTCCTCCTGGAGTTGGGATATAGGTCTCTTATCCCCCACTGGGTACGCCACTGGTTCGTATTGGTACTGGCTGCCTTCTGTGGATGTGACGCATTGTTTGACGTCAAACTTGAGAGAACTAGCCAACCACCAATATTTGGAATCTATTTTGTAATGTTGAAGATCTTGAGGTTGTTATCCGAAAAGAGACCAATATCATTTCATCACGATGACGTCCTTCTGGCCGTAAACACTATAACTCCCAAAAGGGATGTCCTAGAAACTTAAAGAGTAGGTTCGGATCTCAATGTAAAATCTAGTGAAACTCCATTAGAATAGTTGAAAAAATCATAATACACCTCAATTCTTGGTTAACGCTATTTTTATACTGCACGTATTGGTACTGAATTATCAATTATTTATATTAATTTTTTTTTCAGGTATGTCGAAAACTAATCAAATCAATGGGAGAATGTGAGTAGGAATAGTAAGTAGGTTTTTCATTCAAACAACTAAACTAAGTTTGAGATTGCGGTGAAAATTGCTAAAAAATTTTGTGATAATTTATATGAACATTTGAGGGATGGCTTTGACAAATGATTTGGAAGTTTCAGTATTGAAAAAAGGCTAATTATTGGAAATTATCAACCGTAATTGTAATTTTGGTGTATTATTCATACAGGATGTCTCAGGGAGTAAGGAATTATTTATTTTTTTCCTACGATGCAATCCTGCGGATATATGTGGTTCCAAATGATACTCCCATAAATGTTTTTTTTTTGTGATAACAACCGATAACGATTCGAATGAATGTGTTAATTTTTCGATTTCTATAAAATTCATGATGATATGCAAAAATGGAGTCATATCGCCGATATTTTGCATTAGAAAAAGGTTCTGATCATTAAGTCCTGGGATCAGTCTGTCCGACCTTGGCAATGTTGAAGAATTATAAGGAATCAAATCATTACTTATATTTGTATTGACTCAAATTCAGAAAAGGTTGAGTCGTGGAAGTTATTACAAAAAAAACTGAATTATGGGAGTACCATTTGGAAGCACATCTTCGCATGGGTGCGTAGTAGGAAAAAACTTGAAGCATTCCTGACTGGTCTTCATGTACTTTTTTCTGACAATTTCTTAAAACAATTATTATCACAATTGATTTTTGATATAGAGGCAGAAAATCAACGAATCAAATTTGACAAAAGGCATTTCTCGTAATTTGGCGACGTCTAATCATAAAATCAAGAATATATTTTGTTACTTCGATGATATTTAATGCAATATTTTCTTGAGCGAACTCCTATATCGTTCATAGTTTTGCGAGTTATTCAAATATCGGTACAAGAGATTGTGGGTTCGAATCTTGGCGCTAGATATTCATAAAAATTATTAATATTCATAAAGCTTCTCTTCACGTCGAGATATTTCCCATGAAAAGGAAGAATAATAAATCATAGTGTGAAATTTGCTGTATTTCAAAAAATGTTATTTATACTGTAAGCACTCATCTCAGAGCTGAAATGAGTTTATGAGTTATTAAAGTTTGCATATCATATCGAAATATTTATGACATAAAAACACTACAAAATTTTCACTATGGTTTATTATTGCCTATTTGAACGAAAAATATATCCACACAATGAAACATTAAAAATCAATATAACACATTTTAATGAATATCTGTATAGTATATGATTCGATTCCGTTTTAATTCTTCAAAATTTTTTAAATTCATCCCGTGGCAATCAATGCTGTGTAAAGTGTGTTTCTGAAGTAATTATGGACGTCAAATAAGAAGAAAAGGTGCTATAAATATGCAGAGTGTTACCTAGTAAGTGCGAAATTTTTCATTACGTGAAAAGGGAGACTTTTATGAGAACATGCCTTTTCTTGGAACGTTAAACGCATCTGAAAATAAGAAATAATGTGTTTATTTTTGCTTGGAATCGCTAAAGAGATGAAGACATCGAACTTTGTGATCATGTACTGTCATTAAAAGGATTTTTTTGAATTTCATATACAAAAGATCACTGTTAGTGTACAATATTAAATTTTATGAAAAAAAAAACCATTGTTTTTACGGACACAATACAGAAGTCACAACATTTCTGCATAAAATATTTATTTTCATCACATCTTTTTGAATTGAGACAGTTCATTTCGTTGAAAAGTTCTGGTGAAATATTCAAAGGAAGTTGCGTATCACACTCCTTTAAAAAATCAGAAAAAAATGAAGAAACATACATAGTGTAATTTTCAACATTGTTTACATCAAAGAATTGTAAAGTTGAATGAAGGAATTTTTTAGGGATGCCAAGGTCATAGCAAAAAAACGATTTTTTTTTTCTAAATATTTGTCAATATCGATCAAAGAAAGATCGAGACACAACAAAACGTACCAACGATGATACTTTATTAGGTTGGTTGTTACTAGCTTTTTCAAAACCCTTTTATATCGAACGCTTCATATATATTCCCTCCAAACTGAAAATTTTTTCACTGTTGGGACTGGGAGCTTTCAACCGAGTATGACATTGATGCCTGAGGTCCAGATTCAAACTGTAGCGAACTTTTAATTGCATCAGGCGCCGAAATGAACTTATCGTTTCACGTCACGGCTAAATTGATCAATAATTACCATTTGGTTTGCATCGGCATATTTGACTTTGTCGAAATTTCGAAGTTCGAACAAACTTTGTTCTGTTTGCATATTTCACTTGAGCAAGTAATTTCGGTGCAACGGATCCCGCGGAATTGTCTTTGTTTCACTTTCGTTGTTGAATACTTTGTTGGTGCTTTTAGATCGTCTTATCGATTCCGTGGGGTATTGACATTCGTGTCAACTTGCTTCACAAGAGACAGTGCAATTCACATCCGAAAATTTTGATTATCTTGATACGCTGATCGACTCTTTCAATATGTACTCGAGCAGCTGCTATTTTGACATTGAACAATACTTCCTTGGTACTCAACTGTTTTTTATTTTTTGAAAAGGGTGGCCTGATCAACTCAACTGATGACAGATATCATCTATTAAAAAGCCTTTGTCCAACATAATAGCATCCTATGAACTTTCTAACTTCAAAATCATTCACATTTGTTGACAAATAGTTTCATCAGATGCTCTTCCATAATCTATCTGCAATCTAGGATAATATTATTATTTTGAAAACATTCAAAACATTTTGGCATATTTTTCTATATTTCAGGAAAATCTGGAAATGTTATAACACAACTTAGAACTCTACTTAAAATGGGTAGTATTTCATAAATGTATCTTGGTCACAATTCTTGAAATGCCCAAAAAAACAATGTGATCTTGTGATCACTGTAAACAGATTGTACTGCTTCTACTATTGTATCTAATAGTTTTATATCATTGAGATCAGTAAAACTGTTTAGAGCACTATCTGTTGTTATCAGGTTACACAAAGAAGACACTTTAGGAGTATTCACTTGCACTTCAAAATCCTTGAAAGTTTTAGGCCCATTTTAATCAGTCTGACCCTGAAGAAGAATAGATCTTGTGCAACTTCGATTTCATCTTGAGAAGCTGTTTGTACATCAGGTTTAATTACTTCACAAGAGCATTCTTCAGCAACAAGTTTTTTTTTGTTGATACTTCTTTGTCTCAATCTTTCAGATCTACTACTAGAACATTCAGGTTCTTCCTTTGTGGTAGTAGATCCAACAGGAAGATTTCTGGAAGGCACAGCAGTCTTTTTCGAAAACTTTGTGTAGAACTGGAATCTGTAAACGATTATCCCCATAAATATAACCGAAATTTCATGTGTAATCCGTGCTTACCTCGATAAAATGCAGGGAACATACTTTCATAATTCTTGTCATTGGTTTATCGATTTTGAGTTTCAGTTGCCAAGCTTTTTGTCGATTCATCAGCACTTTACTCCCCAATTTCCTTTCCACCCAAACACGATATTTATCACCAGTTTGAGGGAAAGCATGGAAATCAATATTTGAACTTTTTTTCTCAGGAAGAACACTGAGGAACTGAACAATAGCGATTCGAACGACTCATAACCATTGAAATGATTTAAAAATATAAATATCACACATAGACAAAGCAGAATGCAAGAACTATGTCAATATTTTCAGTTACTCTGATTGTCACCAGGTGGCGTATCGCTTATGTTGATTTGCCTATAGCTAAGATGTGGGCCATAATAGATAATAAAGTCTCATACGCATTGGTTTTTATGGAAATCTCTGGAAACAGCGTTTTTGCTGATATTACGTCACAAACAAACGGCTCTTCCATTGAACCAGTAATTTCCAACCTTATACTACAAATCCTCCACTTAAGCAATCGCCTTGTATTTTCACCAGATGAAAGATTCTTCCGGACAAACAGTTCGTCAGAATTTCCATGAATATATCCAGGAATCGCTTCCTGCTACGTATCGCCTAAATGGCGACAGCGGCAGTAGGTATTGTCTCGGAAAACTTGTATCCTCATCCTCATCGTCGGCGGGATCCGTCGTAAATTGAAACATCAAACTTTCAAGTGGAAACCCCGTCTGGCGAACGTTCTTTCACAAAAGCCAGAAGTCAGAACAACGCTTGTCAGCCGCAAAATGTTGATTCCTCCTCATTTCAATGCGCTCACATTCGTCTTTGTTGCTAATTGTTTGTCGCATCCGCTTTTCGAGGGGCTTCCCGGGGAATCAAGTCGGGCCGCAGAACTCATTTCCGTTAATTTTGAGGCATTTATTCTCTGGATATTCGGAATTTCATTTCCAAGTTCGATTGCCTGTAAGTGTTCGGCGCCGATTGCAATCTGTGGTCCGGGCAACGGACGAGGAGTGGGGCGAACGGGTTGATATGGTTCGTAATTAATTTCTGTAATCGAAACGATTATACACTTGTATGTCGTCAGCTTTGATTGAATAGTTACTCGGAAATATTTAATGTTATATCTTTGAATGAAAACAATGATTAAATGTTATTAACACAATTTTTGATGGAGATACAGTTCCGAACGAATCTATAAAAACACTTGTCCAGATTTTCATTGACATGCCATCAGGGCCATCAAATGGTCGCTCGCTAGCACGTTTACTATTTCGGGCAATAAATACTATTTAATATGACTATAATCTAGCATACTGGGGTCTATTCAAAAGGACTTGTAAGCTGACCCAGCTGCCTAATGAATTTCTCGTAAATTGAAATACGTAATATAAAAAAAGAATTCTGGCCTATTTAATTGAGTTCGACTATTCTTCATCCAAATAAAAGAAAAAAATCAGTTACCCAACGAACTGAAATCGAGTATTACTCCACCTACCGACGGCACTGGTCTATGCATATTTTAGAAAAGATATTCAGCCTTATTCTGTAACTTCAAATCGAATAGAGATGGTATGAATCGAATAGAAATGCACCTGAATCGTTTGAAATTGGTATTCTGTAACCCAAGTAGAAAGACTATGGAAATCAATTACGAATTACATTTGGCGATAGAAGAAGAATAGCAAATATCGCCAAATGAAATGCGTAATTGATATCCATAGTAATTTTACTTGAGGTACAGAATAGACCAATTCGAAACGATGCAATTCTATTCAATTCCTTCCATCTCTATGCGATTTGAAGTTTCAGATTTGGGCTGAATTAAAAATTAATAGCTGATGAAGCCAATTAACTGAGCCGAATCGGCATGAGGTGGAACGTAGACTAAATAGGCGTACAACTTTGCTTCCACCGTTTTTTTTTCCGAAATTTGAGGCTGTATTGTGAAAAACTAGTTATAAATTTATGATTCAAGGTATTGTCCATCGCTGGCCACTACTTTCTTCCATTTTCTGGGCAGCGTACGAATTCCGCGTTGAAAAAACTGGTCATCTTTTGAAGCGATCTACGAATCCATCAAATTTTTTAATTATTCATAAGACCGGAAGTTCATGTAAGCCAGGCTGTGTGCCATTGATCGAAACAAGTCATAATCTGAGGGAGCAACGTCTGGAAAATACGGCGGTTGGGGTTGGACTCTCCATTTCAACGTTTCCAAGTATGTCTTGACCACTTCCGCAACATGAGGTCCAGCATTGTCATGGTGTAAATCACTTCATCATGTCTCTCGTTGTATTGCGGTCGTTTGTCTTTCAATGCTCGGCTCGAAAGCATAAATTGCGTTCGATAACAATCGCCTGTAATTTTTTCAGTCGGTTTTACACCTCCTAATACACTACGCCGATCTGGTCCCACCAAATACTAAGCATTACCTTGGAACCGTGAATATTCGAATTGGCCGTCGACGTGGAAGCATGGCCGGGTTATCCCCATGATTTTCTGCGCTTGGCATTATCGTAATGATAATTCTGTTGTTAAATGTGTTAATGAAAAAATTCAGTTACCCAACGAACTGAAACTGAGTGAAAATGCTTATTTTATTAATCCACCTACTGACCGCACTGGTCTATGCTTATCTTAGAAAAGATACTCTGTAATCTGAGAAATCGGAATGTTTCACTTCTAAATTTGGTATTCATAAACCAATTCTTCTCCTATCGCCAAATTAATGCGTAATTGATATCCAAAGTAATTCTTCTTGAGGTACACAATACCAATTCGAAACAATTTCGGTGCATTTCTATTCGATCCCTACCATCTCAATTCGATTTGAAGTTAAATAGGGCTGCATTAATAATTTATAGCTGCAGCCAATGAAAGTATCCAAATCGGCATGTGGTGAAATGTGGACTATTTTAGCCAATAGAAGCAACCAAATCTACATTGTGGTTCGAGAGACGATCCGCTATAATACCAAGGTTTATTTAATAGTGGTGTTAGGTTATAAATACTTCGGCTCCAAATGAATTTCTGGAAACTTGACAACCCTTGTACGATCAACGCATTCAGGCTCCCTCCAATTGACTTTGGATATTCTTTATCAGCAATTATTTCTTCTTTTGCAACCAATTTCGAATGAAATATTCAGAGAGATTAAACTTTTAATAGACAAACGTTGATAACCAAGATTTGATTTCAAGTTCGTAGATCTCGCCTAAGAATTTATCTGTATCTTGGATATTGTATATGAAAATATCAAATTATCATGAGGTATTATTGGGATTTTTGAAATATCTGGATATGCTGAATCAGGAAGTCTCATATATGATTTTTTTGGGAAAGTACAATATTGTTAATCTCAAGTGATATTTAAGTGTGTAAAACTAGCCAATTACTTCAGTATCGTTGATAAGAACTCTACATATGAAGTATTTATAAACTGACAAACATATTTCTTGTCAGTAGCATTTCAAAATTGCTCTGCTTTTGTATCTCTTCAGTTTTCTTTCTGACTCTTTCTTATTTGAACAATATTGAATGATATCAGATCTGGCTGACTCTTTCAGTTGAGTCCAAAATATTTCCATCCAATAAGAATGCTCGGACGACAGATCTACCTATGAATAAGTTCGCTGGAAAAGCAATTCCATTCGCTATGTCTCAGCCTATAATTTACTGATCGGAAATTAGAACATTAACGTCTGTTCCCTGGAAATATGTTGCACAGCTTGGAGATTGATAACAGGTCGTAATGTCCTTCTAATTGATTAATACATTTGAGAAAAAACTACAATAATCTTTTATGAAGTTACGAGTTTCGCTTATTTTCCTTGTTCTCCTTTTATTTCTAATTTCCTCCGATAAGAATTTATTAGTTTCGCGCTATTTCGGCTCTTGCACGAAAATAATTGTTTTTCTTGCTTTGGAAACAATAATTCATCTGAAATTGGATCAGAAATGCATCAGTCAACATTTTAATGGGAAATTGATTGTGGATTAATAATTACGCTTCATGAGGCTTGTTTTCGATTCTCGTCGGAATGAATTTTATTTCAAAGAAAGAAATTATCATAAAGTTAAGTAGTTGCAAATGGGCGAATGTAGTAAATGAAATATAACGATTTTCAATTCTCTATTCTCTGCGACTTAATATTTCGACCATGTCATTTTATTAGTCAGTAATCAACTTTATGATTTGAAATTTTAATATTATTATCAACGAAGCATTCAAATTACTAGAATTTCGAACATTTCGATGTAAATTTGAATATTTCGTATGGAAAATTTGATTAATTATGAAAGCGAAGAAAATGTTCTTGTGGAACAAGCTAATACCGATACTGATGTGCTCATTATTGAAACCGCAATTGAACAATTAAGTCCTGCCAATATATTTCTTTTTTTTTTCAGAAGATTTAGATATAGGTACTGGTTGCAGGAACTTCAATCTATTAGATTACCTCCTTTTTGAAACCCGGAAAAGCTCAAATTTGAACAAAAATCTTTTCATCACATAGTTAAATTGCATATCCAACATGTCGAGCTTATAACTATTTTATTTCTTCATGAAATGACTGGCTTCCATCCGACACCAGTAATTTACAGAATGGGAAATAATGCGGTTTTTAACTTATTCCAAAAATGCATAATTATATTGAAAACCCGGAAGTATTAAAAAACATTAGCTCATCAGCAGACATCATCTTCTACAAGGGATTTCGCTTTCTTCTTGATTTATATGGAACATAAAAATATAACGAACATTAAAACAGTGCAGTTATCTTCTTTCCCTTCAACATCTGGTTGTGCTTATCAACACTTATTTCGTGTGTTCTACCGAATACAAGTCTAGCTGGGCAATAAACTGAATCCTGCAGACTGTGGCTGAAAACTAATTAATAGTAGTGAAGCCAATGCAGACTTTACAGTTTACTTCCACCTGCTTACGATAAAGTGCTGAATATATTTTTTTGTGATTGCGAGGATGGCAGTACGAGTATGATTATGGCAGCAGAATAAACTGATTGTTTTGTTCACCAGTTTCTGTCAATTATGAAGTCCACTCTTGCACTAACCCTGAATCGATAAATCTCTTTTCTAAAGCCCACTCAAGAGATCGAGCACGATAAGAGAAGAATGAGTATGAAACTAGTGATCATCTAGAATTTTATGATGAATGATTTATATTTTCCTGGGAATACCTGAATTTACTGAAAAGTATTTCGCGAGTGGAAATCCTGGATTCGGGAACCAATAATTTTTTTCATCTTCACAATGCTTCCATTACATTCAGTACACTTCAGAGAATTTAGAAAATGTGTTCATGATGCTGTTTCACCAAGTTCTCATTGAGAGTTTTTGAAAAATAATGGTTTTTACAAAAGCAACAAAATAAGTTTTATTCATTATGTTGAACGGTATACCCTGTTCCTTTTAGCGAATATATTTGAAAATATCCTGGATATGTTGTAAACATGATTGCACAAAAAAAAAAAGAATCTGCTCATACTAACAGCATCCAGCCAATTATATAGTCTCGACATAAACATAAATAGGAAGAAACTAATGATAATCAACAAGAAAAATATAGGTGCGTGTCAACTTAACATCAACCAGAAACCTATAGAACGAACAAGCAGCTTCGAATGCTTTGGAACTAATGTGAATGAACAATGGGACCATTCAGGAGAAATACAATGTAGAATTGCGAAAGTCAGATATGTGTTTGACATGATGAGAAATTTCAAAAGCCATCACTAAAATAAGACACCTCTTCTATTTTCTCTATCTCCAACTCATGAATGAGTAGGGTAGAGAACAAAAGATCTACATGGTCGCAGTTCCTGGAAGTCTTACCGAGCCACAAGGACCCCAGTCCAAATAATAATAATGATAACATGTGAAACCATCACTTAACTTTTGTAAAAATCTTCATTCTGTTCGATAAGTAGTAACGTCTTATTAATTACATAACCATACCAACATTACATTACATTCTGATACCAACACTCTACATAACAACTGGCAATGTCTGTAGAAATTCTTCTACATAATTCAAAAAACTTAAGTAATGGTTTCACATAACAACTGTCAACAAAGTTATTTGACAATTCTGGCGGTTTTCGATATCCCTTTAGTGCCCCTCTAAATAGTTCTAACCTTGTATAATAATATTTCTTTACACTATAAATAAAAATTCTGATAATGACCCCGACCCATCAAACTTCACATCGGGTGTCAGAAATATAAAATTAATCAATTATTTGAAAACAAAAAATGAAATATACAGAACAAACAGATATTTTCAACAATCCCTGAGATGTACTATCAGAACTGATCACTTAAATATTCCTCTATAGATTAGTAGGATTTTTGAACAAGTATCTTTTTGATCTCGTTTTCCTAATGATTGTTGTATACTTGCATACCCTCATGGTTGATACTCAGTTGAGTAGCATTCATTCTGTGGTAAGTGCTGTGAACTTGCATTTCTTGTTTCGAACTTATGATTCACAGTTTTTGTTTATATTATTCTTGTTATCATGGATGTACAGGGTACAAGCTAGTATGTACAGAGAAGTGAGGGTCAGAATATTCTCAACCTGGAAATAACCTCTACAACTTTCAGTACCATTCAAGCCACAGAAGATGATGATTCTTTTGTTTCATCTGATATCATTTACTCTACCTCAAAATAACCCTGCGACAGTCTTTTGACGAAATCTTCTGTATGTATAGCAAATCTTAGATTTGGTTGCAGTAACACATTTAGGCACTTGAGGGCAGCGCTTGTTTTCAGGTTAGAATCGAAATTCAGATGTTCAGTTTTAACCTATTCCTCTGAAACCACATCTCCACCAACTTCAGGATAGATTGTGTCTTTTCTTCTAGTTGTTTTTCGGATTCACTACGAGTAATTATGAAGAAAGAAGTATCATCTATGAAAAGAACTGTGCCATCTGAATACACGCTTGATGATAGATCATCAAAGTACAGAAGAAACAGCGCCGGCCCCAATACAGACCCCTGAGGAATTTCCACTCGAATTGGGAAAACCTAATCAACGTAACGAACATTTTTCACTGGCAATTTCAAGACCTAGTCCGACTGCGATATCTGCAATTATTTCCACTGTCGTCGTTGAAATAAAAAAAAACCTGATTCTCCTCGCAAGAAATCCAGCTCATTTGTGTTCCATTCAGGTTCGTGCGACCGCAGAGTTGCATAAGACGAATCAACAGATTTTGCATACGACTCAACCTATTAGCCGACATTGAAAGGAAAGAGGTCTGGCAGGGAGCCTTCCAATTCGTTCGAAAATAAATGATTCGTGGCAATTCTTGAAATATTATGTTGTTATAGGATAATGGACGTAATTCATTCGACTGGTCGTACGGGCACGGAATACACTCTATTCTCGAGCTACGTGACTAGTTTGAGACCATTAGTTCCTCAAATATTCATGAGCTTCTACGGAAATGAAGATTCTACGCCGAGAGATAGGAATGAAAACACTATCGTGCACATGAGAGCCGAACTTTGTGTGTGATGTCTCAACTGAATAAGGAGGTATTTTTCCGGGAACGAAGCAATTGGAAATTGGCGATTTCTTGTTCAATTTTTCGAGGGTATTAGAAAAAAGAAATAATGAAAAATTCATAACACAAAAGAATGGCTAGCACCTTCCCTTTGCAAGATATTCAACTTAAATTCGGCATAGATATTCCCATTTGAAGCCTCATGTGATATGCTTATTTTGTATGCAAATTTACTGGGTGAAATTTTTTTTAGAACTGATTCTTTCCTCCAGAACTTTCTTTTGGTGGACCACTGATAGTTTAGAAACAAAAAACTATGGTCCAGTATTACACTTTTTGGTTCTTTGTGGTTCTGTTGTATCTGCTACCGATTACGAGAAACAAAATTTCAAACAATTGTCTAGTATTCCTCAGGAAAATCCAAGATTTGGTAAGTGAGCAGTGATAAATGAATTAATTATAATTTTTGGCACTTATTTACTCAATACAGATTCGAAATAATTCCTGCTGATCTTGAGAAAAACAATAGGATGCCATCATTGTAGGAGATTTCTTTGTCGAACTTTGAAATAATTTGCATTTGAGATGCAATAAATAATCAATTAAATGAAACTATGAAAAAACATATCTCCAAAGTATATGTATAGACAGGTGTAATTACAAAAAGTAAAAAGAAACTAAATGAAATATACTGGTATATTTTTTAACAAATATTCATATTAACATAATATAACCTTCAATTTCTATTTTAACATTTATATTTCAACTTCAGTGATATGTAGGTTAGGTAAGGTTTCAGTTTAGGTTCTACATCAGTGATATCTAGGTTGAAACTAAAGACATTTTTCTGTAAAGCTGCTATTATTTAATTCATTCAACCAATCAAAAACATTTTCAACAATTTGTATGATGTGTACTGAAAAGAGGTCCTTTGGTTTCCAATTTGAAAATATAGCCTCGGAGAAACAGTCAAATTTTTGCTCCTTACCCTTTGTGTTAAGGAAGTTTGAGCATTCTCTAATCTTTTCGCTGTTTCAGGATCGAAATCGTTCATTTGGCAATAAGTTCGAATTGTTGAGGGTGATAGCTTCCAGCTTCAATCCAGATACCCTAACTTAAAATAGCTATCATGACACGAGTCACTTTTGAGTAAAGAAAATTCAAACCACTTATTGCTCTACACAGGTATGGAGCAGCATCCGTTCACACAACGTGCACTTTTTCGTAGCAAATGCCTATCGGTCATAAAAAATTTAGTGCAACACATAAAAATGTGGCACTTGCTGAAAGGTTCACTTTTTCCAACACTTTCATTGTTAACAGATAGAATTTATTTCTTTCTTCTTCAACTCCCAAAATACCTAAAACAAAATTTGATATGCATCTTTATTTCGTTGTTTCATCTGATGATACCAAATATTTTTATTTTATCTCTTTTTGCAGTGTAGATTTGTCTGGAATATTTTGGTTGGTATGTTTTCTTAAAAGGTTTTAAATGCTTCATTTCTCGATTTCGACAACGGTATATCCGCAGAAATTAGAGCTTCACCCAATTATTTGTTGAATGGTGAACGACGTATTAACTATCTTCGATTCTTATTTTTTTATGCTGAATATACTAGTTTGTAAATGCTTCGTCACTTCAATTCATTTTGTTGCTTATACACCCACTTCAAAATTAATACAAAACAGCATAATGCCAGCCAATTCGTTTTAAAATCTTGTTGTATTTGTAAAATCTCGTTGTATTTGACAAATCAATTCAAAACTGACCTAATTGATCGTTATTCTTTCGGCATTTTTAACAATGGGATGTTCACTTTTCATAATTGGACAGCAAACGAACAAACTGATAGTTTTAAACGAATTTCTGTTTAGGTAACTACCTTTCTTATCAGATGTTGTTAATGCCAGCAATTGGTATAAAAATAAATAAATATAAATATTTTTTCTCCGAATACTCCCACTCTATGCGGGTTGGTAGGTTATAGGCCAAAGGAACTGTTTGCGATTTGCCTCAGAGTAATAAACATAGATAGAGGGAGCATATGTCATTTTTAGTAAGCAAATTTTGTACCCAACATGAAATATCTTATTTGGCATGATGCGCGCGGTATTGAAAACATATCAGTAATTCGATATTTCACTCAATTCACGAGTTTCTTCACAAAAAACGCACTTCTCATGTCCCATAGTGAATCAACTTTTCTTATTAACTCAAAATAATATTGAAATAAATACCTAAATTCATCAGAAATTCAGAAAACAAACTTCAAACGCGCGAAACAACCGATGACACTAGAAGAGCAAAAGTTGCCAAAGATCGGATTTCAGCAGGTAGATACAGAAAATAATAAATATTTTGCTTATTATTATTCGACAATTAGGAAAAATTGAGACAATATGGGGGTGTTCCATTTCAGAAAAATGACGGTGACGTCATTACTCGAAAGTAATTCACCCTGTATATTAGATTATCATTTTGAAATACTGTCAATTAAAATCAAAAACCGACGTGTTTCAGGATTATTTCTTAAAATGGTCTGTTTAGCTAAAAATGAATTTGTTCCATACTTTACGGACACAGTGTATATGTCTATTACACTATCGATAAATCAAATCAATTTCCCATTTAACAAGCACGCTGAAACAGCTCCGGCATTGTTTTCTATCCGAGCCGTGAAAATAGCTGAAAACGTTGTAGAATCCCTTCCACTTCAATGATCACTGAGGCATTAAAAATAATCCGAAATATATCCCTAAGATAGGACCGGAATCGAACCGCAATTTCGATTCCGTCGTTTCGCCAGTGCCGAATCCGTAAACGCCATAACCGATTGTTGGAGGGGGCCTGATTAACTGTGAAGTATTGCGACATTACATAAATTGGAAAGGAAAAGGAAGGAACGGATAGAAAAACACTCTCGCAATCAGTCGAACGAGAAATGATGCAACCGCCGCAAACTGGCGAATCCATAATCCGAGAGGAAAATGAAAAAATAATGAGGCGGGAAAAATATAAAATTTATTCCCGGGGACTTTTACGAACGTCCTCTTTCAGCTGAATATCTGCGCTCTCTGGCCGTTTCCGACTTTTTTTTTGTTCCATCGGCATCGACGCCGCATAAAAAGGTAACGGGTAAACAAACCCTTATTCCCTTTCGTTGTATTCTGTCTACTGATCATTCTTCATATTTTCAATAATGGACGCGATCGAAAAAGAAATTCTGACCTGTTAGAACTTCCACTCTTCGATTAGAGTGAAATATGAAAATCGACGAAAAAAAAGGGTTCAAGGATCTTTTCCCCGAATTTAAAATATACTGCTTTTCAGGACCGTTTTCAGTTGACTTTCAAAAATCTAGTTTTGCATTAAATATCCCTTGGCTTCGGATATATTGTATATTTTATTTTAAATTTGAGACATTTTCAAAAAATTGGTTGAATAATCTAATAGTACTTCGAAAATACAATTAGCAAATCTCAAACAGCTTTTTTGACCTATTTTACCTACCCAAACCGTATAGAAAGGAGTATTCGGAGAAAAAATATAGGTTAGAAATTCATAATTCAATACCGAGCCCATGCAATACTGAAACCATAAAATCCTGAGCACATCATGCTGAGGTCATAATTATCAGAATCAATTACGCGCATGCGTCTCTTTGATCGAACCCATCCACAGGAGAGGTACCAAGGTACCAGCGTTGCCGTTCGTACGATAATTATCGTTTTGTACGATAATTTGCTGCTCAATACTATGTACGATACCGCATGTACGATAATAGCGTTTTGTACGATAATTTCAGTGTACCTATCATTTGAGCTAAAGTGTCACTCAAAATATAATGAAACTCAGTATGACCAGATTTAGTAGATATCCAATTTTTCAGTAGATTATTGCATTTTCAGGAAGTTTTTAGTAGGAAGAAATCATTTGATAGATTTTAGTAGTTTTAAAAAATCTAACCGAGACGGTTGGGAATGTCTAGACTCAAGAATGTTCCGATGAATCAATTCATTGTTCATTGGGGTTCTACGTTCAACGTGAATCTAGGAGAACGAACCTACTCAAACATAATAAAATCATAAAACTTCTTTGGTGCCTGTCAGCTGAAAATAAATACAAAGAATCATGGAATATCCGAACTCCGGAGGGACGAAGGGTCCTCATTAAAAACAGATGGTGTTCAAAATTCAGTTGAAAATATACCAATTACCATTATCTCTCATTTGGTATTCTGTTTAGTGAAAAACAATTGTTGTAACTGGAATTTCATTGAAAAATTTGTGTGGCTGAATGTTAGAATATTACTTCATCCGAACAGATTACGAGAGAGACAACCAACCCTACACTTGATAGTGTTATTGCATGTCGTGCGGTGGCGCTACGAGTCTGCGCGTGGCGAGGCCATCGAGGGCCATCGAGAGAGAAAACAAGAATGGACCTTCGGTGGTCGAGAGCGAAGGTCGGGGACAAGACTTTAGAGTGACAGTCTCTTCTAACCTGGCTTCTGTCAGGTCGTTCTGCCTTGTGAACTTTACTTGTTTTTGAGATAGCGTTTAGACTTACTAGAGTTAGTTGTCTTGAGAATAAACGATTAATATCATCATATGTGTATTAGTGAATACTCTGTATTTATATATAACCCAAATATATATAATCCAATAGGTAATGGGCTCCAGGGCATGCTTAAACTGCGCTGTAACTAGGTAAACACTTATTCCGAAAATACGTTGTGAAAACAACGAGAAAAACATTGAGGTAAGTTGAATTTCAACTTAATTATGAGGCTAGAGATATTTTAGTTAGTTCGGTGAATGGAAATGATTTATTTCATATTCATTCCTGAAATAGAGAATTCCTGTTATACAGTATATACTATATTTGGTTAATGTGTTTACTTATCTATTAGACAAGGAATCAACTTTGATTCTTAACGGTTATTGACAGTTGATGTTTAGAGAAACGAGATATTTTGCTATACACATGTTTTATAGATTTAGATGATTCAGTTTAGAGAAACGAGATATTTTGCTATACACATGTTTTATAGATTTAGATAATTAAGATTCAGTTTAGAGAAACGAGATATTTTGCTATACACATGTTTTATAGATTTAGATGATTCAGTTTAGAGAAACGAGATATTTTGCTATACACATGTTTTATAGATTTAGATAATGAAGATTCAGTTTAGAGAAACGAGATATTTTGCTATACACATGTTTTATAGATTTAGATGATTAAGATTCAGATTAGAGAAACGAGATATTTTGCTATACACAAGTTTTATAGATTTAAATGAGAGATTCAGATTAGAGAAATGAGATATTTTAATATACACATGTTTTACAGATTTAGATTATGCAGATGTAGATTCTGCATACTCATTGTATCAAATTGATTTAGATGTTTGTAAATTTAGAGATTTCACATTCATCATTTGAGAAAGTTATATTATGTGAATTTAGAGTATTTTTCAGAGTCATAATTTGAGAGATGTACATACATCATTCGAGAGGTTTACATGAGGAAATTTTATAGTGTTTATTGAAACCTTTCAGAGCCTGAGATTATGTAAACTTTAGAAATTGTGCTAACATACTTTCTGTTTTAGATTGGATAATATTATAGAATTTACATACCACACCTAGAGAATTGGATCATGTAGATTTGAAGATTCTACATACATTGCTTGGAGCATGTAAAATTGGATGTTTCACATTCCATAAACATAATCCAGAGATTGAGATGTTTTTGAGACTATATATATTGATGAAAAATTTGGGGAATTATTTATTTCACTAAACTACAAAAACTGCAGTATGGTAAGATTAGTGATAACTATTATTTCAGGGCTTCTTTCATACAATGCTTGCTGTGCTGTGTTGTTTGTTTGTAAGCTAGGGATATTATAGGATTCAAGTATTCATCCCGTATTTGTAAAATGGCCATACCTAACTCAACAGGTTTTCATTGCAGTGCGTGATACCGCTTTTGTAGTAAGGTTTACAAATATGAGGTGGTGATATTTGAAAACTTGATAATTCCGTTTCGGATTGTATCAGATTGCTGTGCGTCTGAGGCAATTCAGAAGCACGAAACAAAATTTTATATCTTATACCTGGTAGTAGATGTACTAAGAGAGCATATAATGCACAAAAATCTTAAGATACATAATATAAATATTTTGTTTCATAAATCCTGAAATAGATGGCAGCCAAAGGAAATCAAGGAAAACCATTGGTGGATTATCATAGCGATTCCACCATTTCCGTAAGTGCAGAAGATATAGGTTTCATGCATTACGAGGAAAGAGAGAATTGTCAGAACCAATGTAAGTTTTTCATGCAATTAATAATTGCCCATTTCCTTGATTTTAGCTGACTAGAGCAGTATCAACGAGTGATACGTAAGAGAGATGAGAAATGCTAGAGAAATTTTAGTCATTACACAAAACCCCCTTTTGAGATATTAGAGATTTAGAGATTTGAGAGAGTAGAAATTGTCGACAATAGAGTAGAGTAGAGTAGAGAATATTAGAGATTAGAGTGCGAGAAAACCCAGGTATATAAAAATTTATTCATGTTACAGAGGTAACTAGTTATGAGAATATTTTTGATTAAATTTTTGGGGTTAAAATTCTAGAGTACTAGAAAACCCAGGTATTTAAAATTAATCCATGTTACAGAGCAGAATTCAAATTTTAAGATCTGGATGGACAGTCTATGATCAGAGCTTTTTGACAAACGATTTGTTGGACGTCATAGAGCCAAGTACGACTAACCAAACTTTTTCAAAGGCCAACAAATCCAAGAGAAGTAGTTGAGTATGAGATATTATCATAAACAGAATTGAGGAGAATTATTAAAAGAAAACTTTCAATATCCGAGACCCTGTTGAAGTAAGTAGAGGTTTGAGGTTCTCCAGGAAGTGCAAGTCAAATGCGACACTCTCACTTCAGGTAAGAGCTTACTTGTACTCCATTAAAATGGAGAAATACGAATCAGTCGATGATTTCTGTGAAAGATTCGACTCGATAGTATGAGAGTATGAAGCTTTCGAGGTGTGATTAAGCTAACTGCTCAAAAAGATAAGATCTGCACTTTATCAGGCTGTATTACCAGTCATATCCGAGTTACGAGATGCAGATCTGACCAGGAGACAGACCCCAAACCAAGAAGGTAATTTAGACGAGATCAGAGAGATTAGAGGTTGAGAAGAGGTCTGAAATTGAAGAGGAGACTCCAAAATTTCAACGGGTACATAAATTAAAATGCTTCCGGTGTAACAAAGAGAGACACTGGTCAACCGATTCAAATTTGTGCAACAGAGTAAGTAAGTGACTCTGTTTCGGTTGTGGGACAATCAAGTAAGAGGATTGAATTAACAATGGTGGCATGAACGAAACGTTCAATTTAGAGGATCGAGTAGAGGTAGGATGAACAAGCCACGTCTCAACACTAAGAACGAAGCCACGTAGACCAGAGAAGAATGAGAGAGAGTAAGAGATTCAACAAAGAGGGTCGCTCCAAGGCAAGAAGGGTTGGAAGTATAAAGCATAGAGAAACTAAAACAGGTAAACTTGATCCAATCATTAACTTCTTTGCAGATTCTGTAGCAACAGACCATATCGTAAATGATTGTCTGACTTGAGAAACTTTGAGAGATGTCAAAATATGAGTATAGAGAGCGAATAAAACGAGATAGCAGTCATTGTAATCGATAGTAAGGGTGAGTTAATCTTATGTTTAGATTCTATCGATGAGAATACTAAGAAATTGCAAAACGTATTTGCAGAGAAAGAGATTTCTGAGAATTTACTTCCCTTACGTAAACTCGCAGACTCTGGGTTCAATATTTACTTAGATGTCCAAGTCCTAAGAGTTTACAATAAGATTAATAATGAATTTGTTTTAGAGAACAGGTCCTAAGAGTTTATAATGAGGTTAATAATGAAATTGTTTTAGAGGACAATTCCAAATCCTAAGTGTTTACAATAAGATTAATCATGAGATTGTTTTAGAGAGTCGAGCAACGATAAGCGAAGAAGATGAGATGAGCTTGCAATCGCAGACACATTCCAATAACGAGTTATTAGGTTCGGAGGGAGAACCAGAATCTGCGATTGGGAGGGAGAAGTAATATAATCTCATCCTTTCAACTAAAGAGAAAGTTCTACAAGTTTCAACTGACAAAACACATGAAACACAATCTGAGCAACAAGAAAAATTGGGATTGCAGTCATATCAGTAGAGAGGTAATTTAGATCGATAACTTGGAATCACTCCAAAACTTAGAACATGAAGTATGTATCATATCGACAATGGAGAAATTACACTTTAAAGAGACAGAATGAGAGCTGAGAAACAACCAGTTGACACACACTGACACGATGGGACTTATTAAACCACCATCTCATCCAGGTCAGTAAAGATTCATTAATGTCTACATAGAAGACTATTGGAGACTTGCTAAAGCATATCCATTAAAACAGATGAGTTGGCTGAAGCATTAAAGAAATTCTTAATATCAACAAGAAACTTGTTGGAGAAAAATGAGAAGGTATATTATATCAGGTCAGATTAAGGTACAGATTTACCGAAAGGAAATTCCCAGAAGTACTGAGTAGAGAAAATATAGAGAATGAGAGAGCGGAGAGGTTTAACTTGACGATCCAAAAGAAGGTTCGTACATACATTTTTGATTCCAGACTACCTAAGAGTATGTGGGAGATTGGTATTGATGCATCTATAGATGTGTACAACAGAACACACAAGTCTATCAGATATCAAACACCGTTGACAAAGTTTGCACCAAATGCAAAATGCCACTTTGATCAAATTGAGAGATTTTGGATGTATTGGAAGTATTTGTAAGTATTATTATGTATTGCGATGTTCGCATACATTAAGATTCCAAAACCCAGCTTGAAATTTGGATAATGTGCCCTGAAAGCTGTCCTAGTGGGTTATACCGCTACAGGATACTTGACGTGGCATTCAAGCTCGAGCTACATGTGAGATCTAACAAGAAACTTGCCTATAAAGATGTTTATAGAAATAAACAACTTGATGACACTAAAGAAAAATTACAGACCCAGGAAAATATAATCGACTGGGATTGGATGAAAAACTCGAAAGAGCCAAAATAAGGGAACTGCCGATCAAAAGGCCAATACCCTGCTACACTTAAAGAAAATCGTAAAGGACGTAAGCTATGCAAGGTTTCTTAATTACTCAGAGAATAATATTTTAGAAATTGGGCTGAACGACCTCGGTCGATTGTCTTTGGATAACTAGCTATCAATAAAGATCAAACTATTAATATTATTATTTTAGGTAAATATGAGAAAACCAATAGAGAAGAAGATATGAGGTTTTGTCATTAAATAGAGAACCAATAAAATTCAAGGAAGCTATAAATTCTAGAGAAGGCCACTTATGGAAGAAAGCTATAAAAAGAAGAAATTGATTCCATGATACAAAATAAGGTTTGGATTTTGGTAGATAAAAGGAATCTTCAAATATCTGGAAAACGGGCAAACATTATAGACTCGAAATGGTATTCGAGAGAAAATTAGAGGCAAATGGTCTTATACGATACAAAGTAAGATTAGTCATACGAGGCTTTGAGGTCAAAAATATCTATGACATTAGACTTCCCGTAATTAGAGCTACATTTGCAATAATAAATAAGTATGATTTACATGCTTGTCAATCAGAAGTAAAAACCTGCCTTTTTTAAATGGCACTATAGAGGAGATCTATATGAAGATCCTTGATGAAGTAGACATTGACAATGAGATCAAACGATCTTATGTATATAAACTCCAGAAAGCCCTATATGGACTGAAGATAAGTCCAAAGAGATGTAATAAGAGATTCACTGAAGAGATCTAGAAACTTGGTTCAGAGAATGATATACATGGACTTGTTTATATACATGGAGGAGAAATGATATAAATATAAAGAGAAACCGAGAAGAGAGGTATATAAATCAATCAATCAAATTATACCATGAATATATTAGATAGATTAAATATGAATGACTGCAATGCTCAAAATGCTCCTATGGTAACCAGACAGATTGAAAATAGGATTAAGAGAAATCAATCGGAGAATCTACAAGATGACTCAGATAAACTAAAGATGAAAAGAGTTCCTTATAGAGATGAAAAGAGTTCCTTATAGAGATGAAAAGAGTTCCTTATAGAGATGAAAAGAGTTCCTTATAGAGAAGCTATTGGTAGCTTAATGTATCCATCAAATGGTAGACACTACGTTTGCTGTTAACTATTTAACGAGAAAACAAATGAAGCCGACCGAAGCTGATTGGAAAGGTGTAAAGAGAATCGTCAGGTATATGAAAGGTACTGTGAATTTAAGTCTTAAATTCACCGCTCAAACTGAATACTAAGAGGCATTTACCGATGCAACATTTAGAGACCATACCGACTTGTCATCAACTGAAAGGTATGTTATTAGATTGTTTGAAGATGTAATAGCTTGGAGGAGCCATAATCAAACCTATTGTCCACTTGTAGAGCCGAATACCTAGCCATGAATAATGCCTATCAAGAATTAATAACTCTTAACAAGGTACTTAGATTTGTGATAGGAAAACTGATGTTTCCTACAACAGTCTGGTGTGATAACAAATCCGCTGGAGACTGCACCAAGAAAGATGGTAGTCACAAACTAAAAGTATTTGATGATCATTTAGAGGTAATAAATGACGACCTACTACATAGAGAGAAATCTGGACTTAGAAAACATAGGGCTGAAACACATGGTGATTTCATAAAACAATGTGTTGAAGTAAAGAGAATCACAGTGAGATGGATTCCAACCAAGGAGAATGTGGATGACATAATGATAAAACCTTTACCATCAGACAGTCATAAGAGATTAACTCAAAAACTAATGATTTAATACTAACTCATTGAATTTTTGTTTTCAGAGTATTTCTAGGGACTAGAGTATAAACTAATTGAGTTCTGTTTATAGATTAGTCTTGGAGTGGAGAATGCTGGATGTAGTTCGATGAAGGGAGGGAGTGTTAGAATATTACTTCATCCGAACAGATTACGAGAGAGACAACCAACCCTACACTTGATAGTGTTATTGCATGTCGTGCGGTGGCGCTACGAGTCTGCGCGTGGCGAGGCCATCGAGAGAGAAAACAAGAATGGACCTTCGGTGGTCGAGAGCGAAGGTCGGGGACAAGACTTTAGAGTGACAGTCTCTTCTAACCTGGCTTCTGTCAGGTCGTTCTGCCTTGTGAACTTTACTTGTTTTTGAGATAGCGTTTAGACTTACTAGAGTTAGTTGTCTTGAGAATAAACGATTAATATCATCATATGTGTATTAGTGAATACTCTGTATTTATATATAACCCAAATATATATAATCCAATACTGAATATTTCAGATTTGAATATATTCATTTCATATAAGAAAATCGTTTTTTTGATGACATTTATTTTTAGAATTTTTACGAAGATATATCTCTGTATTTCCAATCAATTCAATTATTCAGATTCATGTTATTTTATATGTGGTTATGGGAGCAAATGTTCAATTGTTGAAAGCACATTAAAAAGACCATCAAAAATATACTGCCGTTTCAATTGAAAAGGGCGTATGTGCAAAAAAGCACATTTGGGATATTTGTCTTTGAAGACTTTCATTTCATCCACAGATTCAATTGAATTAATATGAAGAAAAAATAAATGATAATGCATGTTAATTAAATTTAATCTGTGAATAGGATAATGCAGGTTGTCTGATCTTGCCTAATAATTGATTAATTATTCATAAACCGTTTTGTTCAAATAAAAAATAAATTACTTATTCGATATATTGCTTGTTTTTTCATCCTTGTCCACAAATTATCATATTTTCTCGCAAAAATTTCCTTTATTTCGAATGTGTACGATAAAAATCAGTGGGATACGATAATATGTACGATAATGTACGATAATTTTGAACACGCGGTACGATATTTTCGGCTTGTCGGCCTGGCAACGCTGCAAGGTACCGTCGCTCTAACACACACTTTCGATATGGTTGATGCTGTTGATGTCAGCAATTGGCTGACATTAACAACATATCATTCATCACTGGTATTCGTGCCACTACATAGTTGAATATTAACAACATATGGTAAGAAAGGTAGTTACCTAAACAGGAAATTGTTTCAAACCTTCAGTTTGTTCATTTGTTGTCCAATTTTGAAAAGTGAACATCCCAGTGTTAAAAATACCGAAGGAAAAACCGCGATTTTGCAACAAATGGCAATATTATGTTTTGTGATTATTGTGGAGTGGGTGTAGTAACAATGACAAAAAGAATTCAAGTGACGAAGCATTACAAACTAGTAGATAAGCACAAAAAAATAAGAATCGAAGCGTAGTCGGCAACAAATGTTAATACGTCATTCACCATTCAACGAAGAATTGTGTGAAGCTCTAATTTCTGTGGACATACCAATCAAACCATTGACGAAATTTAAACCTTTTTAGAAAACATACCAACCAAAATATTCCAGACGAATCTACACTGCGAAAAAAGATTCCAGACAAATCTACACTGCGAAAAAAGAGATAACATAAAAAAATTTGATGAAACAACCAAATTAAGATGCATAGCAAACTTTGTTTATTGTATTTTGAGAGTTGAAGAAGAAGGAAATAAATCCTGTTAACAATGAAACTGTTGAAAAAAGTTGAGCATTCACTGATCCATGTGATTTAATGAAGTGTAGTTTCACTTTATTTGTAATAGGTAGAGAAGGTGGCACACAAGCTGTTCACAGCTTAGGCGATATTTTCTACCATATGTTTGTATTTGTTTATAAATAATTAAATTATAAATAAATTTGAATTTGAATTCAGCAAGGTCCTCATTTTTATGTGTTGCGCTAAATGTATTAATTCATTCATCACAGCTCACTAACTAGATCTATATAATAATTTGGATTTTCCTGAGGATTACTAGAGAATTGTTCGGAATTTTGTTCTCGTAATCGGTATCAGATAAAACAGAACTACAAGGAACCAAGAAGTGTAGTTTTTTACACTACCATTGTCCACCAAAAAAGGACTGGAGGAAAGAAGCAGTTCCAGAAAAAAATAAATTGTAGATTTGCATTCAAAATAAGCACATCACATTAGAAAAGCTTCAAATAAGAATATGTACAGGGTGTCTCATACAAATCCATGCATACATTTGTGCTACAAAACTATCCACTTTATCTTTTCAAAATCCTGATGGGAATGCAACCCTCTCCAGAGGGTTGCTAATAGAAACAAGCTTTGTATCCCAGATCATGTCTTCCGGTCTTATGAAGAGGTAAAAAATTATCTCGATTCGTGGATCGCTTAAAAAGATGATCAGTTTTTTCAACGCGGGATTCGTACGCCTCTCAAAAGATGGAAGAAAGTAGTGGCCAGCGATGGACAATACTTTGAATCATAAATGTATAACCAGTTTTTTACAATAAAGCCTCGAAATTCGGAAAAAAAACGACAGAAACAAAGTTGTTTGCCTATGTAGTAATTGGATTAAGTTTTCCATAGTTTACGTGAACCTGCATGCTCGTGCGGAACAGCCATAGACGAAATGGAAATAAAAGAATCCACGTCGAGTGGCTACAAATAATTCCGCCGCATTGAGATCTAAACACGTTTTATGGGACATAAAATTCGAATATGTCGAGAAATCTTGATGCCTCCACAACCCCTAACTTGCAATCCAATTTGCCTCCTTTGTGATTCCAGAAACAGAAAGTTCTATGGCAAACGCAAATAGACCCAGTCAAATTCAAATACAAGTCACGATAGAATGAGAATTCGCTAACTAAATAGGGAACGATTCTTGAAATCTCTCTTGAGTCTCCTAAAGCGTACATTACATTGAAATTTCCAGCGTTGGTGCTAAATTGGCGGGTTGTTCGTTTATTATGGATAATAGGGATGAACCTCTTATGGAACAAAGTCTCTTGAATAATTCTATATGATGTGATGATGATTATGTTGACTTTTGCAATAAAATATTCAGTCTTAGATTTCAAAAATGAAGTTCAAATCGATATATTTCTGCCAGCTCGACAAATAAAAAACAAAAACTGAAAAACTTAATATTCCATTGATCAAAATCGTTTAAAGAAAACGACTTTCCTCACCTACTGAATTTTGTATTCACCTGATTTGAAATATAAAAATGGAAATATGTAAAATAATAAAATTCTAATGAGCAAAACTACAACAAAATTTTCTTTTCATTTATTGTTAAGCTTCTTAGTAGCAATACATATCTTCAGTTTTGAATACCTGAGAATTTATTGAGAGTAAATGTCTCTTCTTCTGATAATTTATACAGATTTTCTGAGTTGAAGATTTTTCAAAAGGAATTATACATTTGAATATGTTTATAATATATAACTATTTTGTATAAGATTTGTCAAACATGTGAGAGTGATATAAATTCTTCGAAACACAAAGTTGATTTTAATGAGCCATCTTCATATCATCAGAGCGGTCCCAAACCTCACTAATTTTTTATCAAATTGAGGAGTTGAGGTGAGCTTGTTCCAATTACTTCATTTTCAAACTGAGTTGGATAATACTTCAATTCTAAAATTTGAGACTTGACATCACAGTAAATATTCATTTCTGTGTATCCAATTTTTTGAATTTCACACATAATTCAATTTTTTAAAGGTCAAATTACTAGAAAACAGCGCATTATACGGGAAGATATGAAGAATACTTTCATTTTTCAAAAAACGTCAAATATTCATTAATGAACGTTCAACTTACATTGAAGAGTTGGGTTCTTTGAATTGCTGCTATTTTTAAGAGATGTATTGGTCGTAATGAAGAAATTGAAAGATGTTGATGGAATCATGTGTTCGAAGAAGATTCATAACATCAAAGCTTCATTCCGAAAATCATTTCCTTCGATAGAACTATTTATGTGATATAGCCGAAAATAACATTTTTATGGATTTTCAATAGACTGTATATTTTTAACTGAGTCTAATCGGAAAAACTTGTAAAGGAAAAAAACAGTTTCCTTTGACCCCAGGGATCTTCGAATGATATTTATGTAGAATATACAATTTTTCCTATCTAAATTGTTAGTTTCCAATTTTTTAAGCACTTAACTAGCACCTGTGTGAAATATTCATATCATTAATAATTACATTATACTGAATGAAGATGTAGAACTGTTGAACTGGTTCGCCTAAAATTTGGGGAAATATCACAAATTTTTTCATCATCCACATTAATAAAGGAATTTAATAATTCACTGTTTTATACAATGACAACGAACGTCATTCTTAATTATACTAAAAGAGTGAAATTATTATAGTAGATTCTCATAGTTATATTCCATATTGAAATTGAAGGTATTTCTTAAATTATATTCAATCTATACGCTCGTTCCATATATCATTACACGGATGAATAAAAATGAATATTATCGTGACTAATGTTGAACTGTTATATGCGTATTTTTAGTTTGTATGCATTTGAAACCACAAACTATGAAAATTCCTTCTTCTGAGAAATCATCCAAGTAGCAGGAAGTTTAATGGTAACGCTAAATGGAATTCATCAGAGTAATAAACATAGATAGAGGGAGAATATGTCAGATAGCGAATTTTGTCCCTAACTTTCTGAACTATCAAATTTGACTTTAAGCGCGCGGAAACATATCAGTGATATAATATTTCACTCAATTCGCGAGTTTCTCATCAAAGAACGCACTTCTTATGTCTCAATAGTGAATCTACGTTTCATATTAACTCAAAATATATTGAAATAAATACCTAAATATATCAGGAATTCAAAAAACAAACTTTAATCGCGCCAAACGACGTGAAACAACCGATGACACTAGGAGAGCAAAAGTTGCCAAACCTTGGATTTCAGAAGGTAGATACAGAAAATAAGAAATATTCTACTTAATAAAACTTCGACAAGTAGGAAAAATATCGGATTCCAAATATTCAAATTTGAATATTTAATCGGGAATCAGTCAAATAAATATATTTCATTCAATTTATCTATATTCCTAAAAATATGGCAAAATTGTGGATTTGAAAATATATCACAATCCGCCAACGTAATCTAACCATATTGGGATCATATAAAAATTGCGCATCTATCTATCTTTATTACTCTATGAGTCTATGGGTGTATTCGTTATTATTTTCATCATTTTTGCATTTTCATGGGTTCAGTATTTTGACGTGAAGGATTTTTAAAATAGTTAATTGGAAATCGCACGGATGTCCCAAAATTTTTTCGAATTCTCCTAGAACTAACATAGGAATCGAGACGATGCAATAACGTAGAGAGTGAGTAGGAGAAATTGAATTCCATTTGTACCTCCAATTGAGTGGAACATAAAACTGGCGCTGGAATTGTCAATCCTTGCGACAAACTTCTTTAATCTGCCGAGCACGTCTGCGATGTAGCATTTTGGGGAAATTTGAAACGGATGACAGGGAAATTTCTTTACCGGTCTCAGCATTTCGACATATGTGAACTGCATGAAGCCAGCAGATCTGAAGAAACTTCAGAAGCGAATATTATGCTATTTTATCAGTACATCTATAATGATCTCGAATGCTGTATATTTTTATATCAGGCGAAATATTTCTCCACCTTATATTTGACTTTTCAAAGGACCCCGCACGTTTTATATGGGAAATGGCTTTCCGTGAATTTGGCTGAATTTTTGATATGTTGTAGTTCTTGATAAACTGATCAGAAGTGTCCATAGCCACAAAGCTCAAAAATGAACAGTTTTCGAGATATGGAGCTTTGAAAATGGATTTTTTGCAATTTTCGGGGTTTTTGCTCATCAATCGGGGAGCTCTCATTTCTGGTACTATATTGTATCAAAACTGCAGACATTTTCACGGATTCGTTTGTCTGTGAGATGCTATCATCAAGTTCGAGACATTCTGAGGAAAATGTCTTGGCACCCCATTGTCAGATTATCGAGATTTGTGAGAAACAAATCACATATCATATGTAAACGATATCAATATTGATCACAATTGTAATCCCTGAGGATAAATGATTATTATTTTCCCATTTTCCCCCATTACAGCTCGCGGTGCCTGGTTATGAACATTTTGGTTAACATATTTGATATTATTAGATATCAGATATATGAGGATTCAGTTATTATGGTCTCTCTTAAAAAAATCTCACAATATGTCGTTTCTCGGTCATGTGGATTATTCTGGCGTTATCTTGTGGCATGAAAAGATGTATGGAAGATCTTGGATTTTGTATCTCATTTCATAGCCAATGTGGAGCAGTGTATAAAAAATTATCGATGGCGGTGCCTAAAATAACCAAGGAAGATCATTTCTCAGTCGGGTTCTGGCCGCCGAACATCCAAATTCCATTACAACCAGAAATGAGAGCTCCCCGATTGATGAGCAAAAACCCCGAAAATTGCAAAAAATCCATTTTCAAAGCTCCATATCTCGATAACTGTAAATTTTTGAGCTTTGTGGCTATGGACACTTATGATTAGTTTATCAGGAACTACAACTTATCAAAAATTCAGCCAAATTCACGGAAAGCCATTTCCCATATAAAACGTGCGGGGTCCCTTCAAATGGAGAATTTTATTTGTTTTCATTGTGGAAATATTTGACAAAAACTATAAAGAAACCAACGGTACAACTTTTTCATAATTTTCGCCTTTATGCCTTATATCGGAAACGATTGCAATATGTAGTAAATTTAGATAGATTCGCATTCTCAAATTAACTCAATTAAAGATTCCTTATTTCATCCGTTTATCTAACGAGTTTTAAAATGGATAGAAATTACGACTATGTCTCAAATTTTGCGTTGTAAATGGAGGTTAGATTTCCGAAACAATGAAAATTATCATAATCCATTTTAAAATTTCAAGAATCAGATAGACTTTATATTACGATTACATATTTCAGGTCAAAAACTGAACAAACTTTATTGAACCAACAAGCATCCTATATTGACCTGATGTTTGGTCGGAATTCGACTAGTAAAACAAAGACATGGTCATTAGAAAAAGTAAACAAATTAAACAACCATTTCATTAATATTGCTGCGAATATTAACAAGCAACCCTCAAATGAGAGATCAACAACTATGATCAGATTATAGGATAAATCATTTTTTCACAGATGCTAGGCGTTCTTCGTTGGAGGTTATAATTCCACAACATTCCGAATATTGAAATGAATGAATTAATTATCGAAACCGTGAAAACGACGGAACTAAAACTTTCTGATTAATGAATGCAAAATATGAGTTTTTCAAAACCAAAATGCTGTCCAAAACTCTATATTACTGGATAACGAACATAAGCACGTTCATATCATACGAGTGTTAACATAATAACTTATAATAATTTCTCGTTTCAACCTTTTTCTATCTCACACCGTTAGCATCAATGTTGGTGCATTTTCTTTTTTTTCCATCATAAATAACAGCACTAATATTTTCGTTCAAACGTACTTGATTATTTCCATCCGTTACCTCAAATCGATCGAAACAATGCTAACGGCTATCGGTTAATATTCATAATAATAAATACCTCGAATGGGATATTTCGAATCATTATGAGAACCATAAAATTTTCAACTCTAGACGTAGTAAAAATCTATTTTTATTTGAATTTTACGGCTCTATTTAATCTACCAAATAAGTTCGTTTATTATTCTGTTCGGTAATAGTTCGTGTGAACATATTTGACCTTTGAACTTATATCCTTTCTATTTCATCGTTTCAGCTATTCAAAGTAAAATTTGGATATCGAAGAAATTCATCCTCTGGCAGTTTACTACCATTTCCGAAAGATTTTTTGCAAACATCTATTGTTTATCTGATTTAAAACGCTTTTGAAGACCCTTCTGAACGAATTGAGCATACAAAAAAAAATGAAACCTTCAATTATCATTATATCGCACATTTTAATTTTTGTGTTAGTAAAGGGTGTTTTTTCAGAGCTATAGAACTTTAAATTGCAATAAAACAACGATGGATTATTCGATTAACATGAATTTTATTTATCCGCAAGATAATCTTGTGGCATTACATTTTAAATATGATTTCTGGCAAATGACCGCCACGGCTGGCTCGGATGTAGTCCAATCTGGACGTTCAATTTTCGATGACTTTTTCCAACATTTGTGACCGTTTATCGGCAATAACACGGCGAATGTTGTCTTCCAAACGGTCAAGGGTTTTTGGCTTATCTGCATAGACCAATGACTTTTCATAGCCCCACAGAAAGTAGTCTAGCGGTGTCAAATCACAAGATCTTGAAGGCCAATTCACAGCTCCAAAACGTGAAATTAGGCGGTCACCAAACGTGTCTTTCAATAAATCGATTGTGGCACGAGCTGTGTGACATGTTGCGCCGTCTTGTTGGAACCACAGCTCCTGGACATCATGTTTGTTCAATTCAGAAATGAAAAAGTTAGTAATCATGGCTCTATACCGATCACCATTGACTGTAACGTTCTGGCCATCATCGTTTTTGAAGAAGTACGGACCAATGATTCCACCAGCCCATAAAGCGCACCAAACAGTCAGTTTTTCTGGATGTAACGGTGTTTCGATATACATTTGAGGATTAGCTTCAATCCAAATGCTGCAGTTTTGTTTGTTGACGTAGCCATTCAACCAGAAGTGCGCTTCATCGCTAAACAAAATACAATGGACGTAGTGCGCGATACGTATTCCGCACAGAACCATTATTTTCGAAATGAAATTGCACTATTTGTTGTTGTTCAGGCGTGAGTCTATTCATGATGAATTGCCAAACCAAACTGACAATAAATCACTTGACATCTGTTGAATCGGTCGCCATCTTGAACAGTAATGCCAACTTGAAGTTACATACCTCGAAAAAAAAACCCGTTAGTTAAAAAGAATGTGTTAGAAATTATGAAGAACCCGACAGAATTCTCTTTTTATTCTGCCCTTTCGACAGCAAGATGAAGAAATAAGCTATCCTTGTTTTCAAGAATTCCTATGAAACAAATTAATAGGCCACCTTGCTAATGATGCCTTTAAATCTAGTGATCTCTGAGTTTAAGCGGTACTTATCACGCCAATATCGGCAAATTCATTGTATCTTGGGTAATTAAAGCGACTATTATTATCCATAACCTATATTATTTATTTCAGCTCCGTAATTACGATACCAAACTTCGAATGAAATAGCAAGGGACATAAAGCTATCATTTGAAGTGAATGTTCAAGTTTCTGGTAGCTGAAACACAAAATCATTACATACAAAGATTGTTGTAGGCACACCAAAAATTTTTTAGTTTTGGACAGATTCTCCATTCATCGCAAAGTGTTTCGAGAATGCAGTATATTTAAAATGATTGAAATAATGGAACAATTTTCAATGAACAATAAACATCAATTATACTAACAGACAAAAAAACTGCATCATCCAGAAGGAGCTGTTTAAATTTCAATATTTTTCGATAAAACATAGATAGTATAGCAAGGAGTACATGATTGTCAATTCGAGAAATCGCTAACCGTACGGATAGAAATCCAACTACTGTTATGAGATGTTGTCAAGCGTGGTTTGATAATGCCCAAAATCGAAGAAGAGTAGGCACCGGACGTCGAAGGGGCATAAATGAAATTCAAAATCGATATCTATGACTTATGGCCGTTAGAGACCGATTTGCGACAACTTCATCTTTGGCTGATGAGTGGTAAGGAGAACAAGGCCATCCTGTTACTGTCCGAATGGTTTACCGCCGAATAAGGCCTTCTGGACTGCAGCATTATCGACTCCAACTTGTGTTACCTCTGTCGGTTGAGCATCGCTGGCAACGATTACAGTGGTGCAAAGAACGTCAACATTGGAATGTGAAATAGCATCAGGTCGTCTTTTCTGATTGATCTCGATTCTCCTTGGGTACACATGATGGCCAAAGAAGGGTCAGACGACGTCAGCGTCGGTGAGAAAGACGTGAACGTTTGAGAGAGAAGAAAAACTTCATTGAAACAATGTTTCAAAGGGCTAACGACCTAGGTCTTCCTGCCCATATACAAAGTCTTATTTTACAAGGTATAAAAATGTAAATAAAAAAACAGTTTAGTTTTTGAGGTAAGTGAATTCATTGTATGTATATTAAAAGAGACTGTGTTGCGTTTTTCATCTTTCGTTCAGCAAGTGTTCGAATAGAGTTTAATAAATTTCTTTTTCAGTCTATGTATCCTGTCGGCTATTGGTTCTATTTGGGTTTTTTGATATAAGTACTGGTTGGACGGATTGTGGAGTGGATTGTTGGGATGTCTCAACTTGGTTATTTTCCGTAGACTGTTTCGTTCCGCTACCTCAATAATTCTCATCGTAGTTTTGTTGCATGAACCTAGAATCTGATGACCATATTCAAGAAGAGGTCTGCAGATCATTTTGTAGATGTTTGACGCTGTTTTTGTATCTATGCCTTGATCTTTATAAGTGAGTGACCTGAAGTGACTGGCTCTCGTGATAGTGTTTTGTTTGGTGGAGTTGATGTGCATCTTAAATTTGAGTTTACTATCAATTATCATGCCGAGATATCTACAGTTTGTTACAGGCTTCAATGTAGTATTTTCCAGAGTAATTGTGGGCGAGTTATGGTGGATCTTGTGATAAAATATAATTAATTTTGTCTTCTTGGGGTTTTTATTCTCCACTTGTTCATCCATTGGGTCATCTTCTCCTTGATCTCTTCCAGTCTTTTCATCGTGTCCGATATAGTTTTACCGTGTGCAATTAGGGTGGTATCATCGGCAAACTGTAAAATATATTAACTCATCCTGGTCGCGCGTTCTGTGTCGTTGATATCTGAGCAATATAAATTATATAGGTATGGTGACAGTGGAGAGCCTTGTGGAAGTCCTTGCTTTGGGGAGAATTCGTTGGACAATGCGTTTTTTATTTTAACTTGTATAGACCTATTGCTAAGGAAGTCGTTTATTATTCTCAGCATATATACTGGGCATCCAAGCTTATGGAGTTTGTATATGAGTCCTGAGTGCCAAGTGCTGTCAAAAGCTTTTTGTATGTCCATAAATATTGCCGCAGAATGATGACCCTGTTTTCTCTTGCTCTGAACATTTTGAGTGAGTATGATCAATGGGTGGATAGTCGATGTTTTCTGTTTGAAACCAAATTGGAAATTGGGAATCTTGTGGCTTAGTATTTTCATCATCCTAGATTTGATTATTTTCTCAAGGTTCTTTCCAATTACTGGGAGTAGGGTTATTGGTCTGTAGTTTTCGAGCTTCCTGGTGTCTGCCTTTGATTTAGGGATTGTGATTAATAGTCCCCTTTTCCAAATTTTGTGAAAACAAGACTCCTGAATACAATAGGTGTAGATTCGGATTATTTCAAGATGTATTGATAGATCTAGCCTTTTTCAGAATGCTTCTGGGAATATTGTCATATCCTGGAGCAGTGTTTTTACCATGATTTAGGGCTTCGAAGTATTCATTTTGATCTATAGGTGTGATATCATCATCAATTCTTAGGGTAGGAAAAATATTTTTGTACCAATCCTCAATTTGTTCCCTGTGGTTTGAACGTTTGATGTTGAGCGTCACCGGACAGTAGGCGTTATGGTATGAAGTAGTATTGCACATGCAAGTAGGTCACCTTGAGTCTTCATTCGAGGTAACATGACAGCGCAGTATTACCTTCAAGAAAAAGTGGAGCCTTATGTTCTTCCTTACCTTAACCGGCTCTAGAATCCAATATTTCAGCAAGATAATGCCCGACCTCATGTTGGCAGAGTTAGTTTAAACTTTTTCGAAGCCACCCATGTGAATCTTTTGCCATGGCCGCCCAGATCCCTCGAGCATGTTTGGGACATGATGGTTAGAAGGCTCGGAAATTTACCCCAGCCCCCACGGACTTTGGCACCTCTGAGACATGAAGTGCAGGTAGTTTGGGATAGTATCCCTCAAGAAGAAATAGACCATCTTATTGTATTAATGCCGAGACGTGTTGGGGAATGTATGGATAGTCGCGGTGGACAAACACATTATTAACAAATTTATTGAAAAAATTGTAAACCCTTCGTTTCTTTCTCCAAATTTCAATCATTTACTCCTTGCTGTACAATCTATGTTTCACAAAGACAAAAAATTAAATTTGAATAGTTCCTTCTGCGTGTTGCAGTTTCTCTGTCAGTTAGTATATTTCGCATTATAGCCAACATATAACGTCGGGATATCAAAATATTCGGATGGTTAATCCTAAGAAGATGAGGAGCGAGCAACTGCGCGCTCCGGTCTAATGTTACTGCAATTATGTAAACACAAATTGCGAATTCAATATTACAACTTTTTTACTGCAGACAGATTATACAGTTTACGGAACGAGGAGCTCAGACCGTTGGAGCTCTCGACGTCGCCTGGCAAAATGATTTTCCATCTTGAGCTGCAACATCTGGACGTCGACAAGAATTCATTTTCAGCCGGCTGATGGCCTTTTCATTCACTCTGGCGATGAAAATAAGTCGGAAAACGAAAAAACTTGTAGGAAGTTAGAGGAGGATGTTTGCAGAAAACTGCTTCTCTTGGAAACTTTGAATATGTCTAGACTTTGATTGATGATATCTCTTATTGCGGAACGAGGAAAGCAATGAAGGAGGACGTTCATCAAAACCGATTTTCTACTGTTTTCCTACGTCGGAGGTGGATGCATTTCAGTCAAAACTCATTTCAGTGATCACTTTTGGGATGAAAATATTTCTAATGGTCGAAAAAGTTTATTTGAAAAAGGTTATTTAATATACAGGGTGTTCCTGAATTGAAGGTACAAACGAACATGACAGATACTTGCGTTAGATCTCAGTAAGGCTTTTGACTGTGTTGACAGGGAAATACTGCTTGAGAAGATGGAGTACTATGGAGTAAGAGGTATAGCTTTGAAATTCATCAGATCATACTTAACTGATAGAAAGCAGGTGGTCACATGGAAGGGTATGAACTCTGGAATTAGAGAGATAAATGTGGGAGTCCCACAGAGATCGATACTGGGTCCTTTGTTGTTCGTTGTGTACATTAATGACTTACCAGGAAATGTTCCGTGCGAGGCAACGAGTTTATATGCAGATGATACATCCTTTCTCAATATTACTTCTTCACGGGAGGAACTGGAGCGTGTGTGTAATGAGACCCTGCGAGTTGCGGAGGACTGGTTTACCTTTAATGGTCTAAAATTGAATAGAGATAAAATTCAAAGACTGAATTTCAATTTAAACAACAAGGAAAAACGTAGTTTGAACCTACTTGGGATAACCTTGGAGAATGATCTTTGTTGGAAGGGGCATATCTCATTACTTACCAGGAAACTGTCGACAGCCCTTTTTACTATGAGGCGCATGAAGGCCATCTCTACCGATAATGTCTGTAAGCTGACTTATTTTTCCAACTTTCACTCTGTGGCGACATACGGGATACTGATATGGGGGCATAGTCCAGGTCTTGATCGGATTTTCCTGAAACAAAAGGAGGCAGTAAAAATTTTGAGTGGTGTACCAAAAACACATAGCTGTCGAGAACTATTTAAGAAGCATAGGATACTTACCATTGTCTCCGTTTTCATTCTGGAGTGCTTGAAATTTGTTCACTCAAACAAAAATGGGTTCACTCAAGTCAGCGATTGCCATTCGTACAACACCAGACACAGAGATGAGTTCAGGAGCAATTTTCATAGAGCTAAATCCACTCAAATTGCAGTGAATTACTGGTGCATCAAACTGTACAACAAGCTTCCTCAATCTATGAAGAGTTTGCCAAGGTCAGCTCTTCAGAGAAATGTCAAGAATTTGTTGTTGGAGAACGTATTTTATTCTGTTGACGAGTTTTTGAGATTCGAGTTCTGACTTGTGTTGTCTTCAGCGTGTTGATGTATTGAAATTTTAACTTGTTAAACTGTGTTAACTGATGTTTATATTTATATTAGTATGTTTTTTATCATTATGTAATATTGCTGAATGTGTTTATATGACGTGCCATGTAATTCTTTCTTGATGGCGAATAAAATTTACTATTTACTAGATTCCTCGAATCATTTTCAGAAAAAAGTCCTATAAAACTGGCCCGCAAATGTTTATTTTTCGAAAAACTGGATGTTAAATTTTGATTTTTTTCAAGTTTTTTTCTCAAGATGTTTAACTTGAGTTTGGCGGGCTGAGATAAATAAATTAATTTTCAGTATTCGTACTCACCCACTCTGTAGCAAAGATTAATGAATATTTTTATAGGACTTTTAGTGGATTTTGAACCGCTAATGGTCTCTATAGATTAGGCGATATTCAGCGATGAAGAATACTTCTTCTCTTTCTTCTCTTTGACATGATATGCTAGAAGAACTTTACCTTCTACCAGCTATTTTTGGTATTGTATAATCTATGTGTAGATAGTTAGATAGTAAGTATATAGAAGATGTCAACGATGTTATGCAGAGATCTTCTCGGAGATTGAAGCAGGTGATAAAATTAATTATTTCTATGAAAATAATGACGTATCAAGTAGTATATTTTGTGTATAATTTCAAATTATGTTCAATTCAATATATGATTACGAAATCCTCAGAGCAAAAGGCTATAAGGTGAAATATTCTAGGTACATTCATTACACTTTATTTCATCATAAATTTAATAGAGTTTGTACACAATTGATCGTCAAATTGAGAAAAATAAAATATAATAACCTTTCCGTGACAATGCATATACATTGCCGTGACCAGGATTCGAACCTGGGTTACTACGGCCACAACGTAGGGTCCTAACCACTAGACGATCACGGCTATCAAGGTTAAGTGATACGCGTAGGAACTCAAACGATGAAAAGGATAAGTTATTGATAACTTTCACTGAGTTCTTGTCATTAGTTAAAGTTCATTAGCGAAACTAATTATTTTCATCAATGATGTAGGTATATGTATTCAGAATTTTATCATTTATTATTTTCGTTCTTCTAATGGATTATTTCATTGTCTCTAATGATTTTTGTCGAATATTTTTCAATTTGATAGAAAATGGTGAGATTTAAAAAGTTGCGTTTGGAATCTACTTTTTCGATTTAATTTCATACCGAAAAACGTAAAAACTGTAGAATAAAATTATTGAATATACAGCGGGGGAAATCAAAACCAGACATCACAAATTCATAATTATAGGCAAGTACAAGAATTTGAGGTGAAAATATTATACCTATATCGTCGTATGTTTTCCATGTTGTCATTAATAATTATTTTAAATTTTGTTTTTTATGTGTAAATACATCGTTTCCTCAAGCTAAAAGCATGATTTTGTCAGGTTATGGGTTTTTTATTGCCCTTACTTCAAACAGGAGCCTCTTATTTTTCTTTACGATATTGTTCGACTCACTTATGACATCCGCGGTCAAATTAAATTATGCCTTTCCATATGGCTCAAAAAAACTGCCGAACTGAAAAAACTAGAAATTTTTAATGGGTACCTACAATTCGTCCAGGCGTAAATATGGTCGTTTAAAATTGTGTTTTCTTGTAAATTCCAAAACTACGATTTGTTGGAAATATTATTTTTTCGGCAACCGTCCGGGAAGTGCTCACTTCTCGGACGCTTTTTCTCTGAAAAAGTAGCATTTCCCGGCCTAGTCCGGAAAGTACGTACTTCCCGGACTAGGCCGGAAAAGAATCATAGAATCCATAGCAACCGAGGTAACGGCTGACAGTTCATATAAAATTAGTTGTCAAAAATTTGCATGTTTTTTGATCGCAATCGCAATAAAATATGGAAAGCAGCAGCGATAGTGTTATTTTACATGGTTGCCGAAAAAATATTGTACGCAACAGCCCGAAAATGGTTTTTTTGGACTCACAGACTTCCAGACTTCCACAGACTTCTATTCGTCCAAAAAAAACATATTTTCCGGACTTGTTACGTAAATTACTATTACATTCAGATGAAATATGAAATTTCAAACATCATACAAATTTCATGTTTATCGTGTTCCCTGAGCCAAAAATATTTCAGAAGATTATCTGAAGAAAATCACTCAATAGTTGGGGTTTTGCCTGTACATAATAAAATATCAGTGTCAATCTTATACGGCCCATAAATACACAATAAATTTTGCGCAAAAAGATCGCACAAAAATATTGAGGTGGCTCATAGATGTACAATAATATTGTGTTCGATATTGGGAGTTGTGCATTAATATTGAACGTCTGTAGATGATACTGAAGGTTGTGCAAAATATTATGCAAGGTTTGGTACACATCGTTCAATTTTTTTTTCAGTCCAAACCTGTGGCGCGAAGTAATAAGTTTTTACCTATTCGAAAATCGATTAACGTGATTATGTTTATAAAAAGTTCACTCTGAAATTGGCCAAAAATCTTTATGTCGTTCGTTTACATGTTCACAACTACTGAAAATCATCGTTCGATTCCATTTCCGAATAAAAAAAAAGGATCATACACATTTCCACAAAACGCTAGCGCGCCGCATTCTCTAAGCAGAACAAGCTCGCAAAACGCTGAAGTGGAAACGAAACATGCAATTCGTATTTCCAAAGGAGGACCTTGGGTAGTTCGAAACAATTACGTCCGTTTTTATCCACTCACTTCTTGGCAATTAGGGAGTGCAAGAACTGTGGTAGATAATGCAGCAGCTACGACTACGACGACAGCGACGGCTGCTCCAAATGGAAATACAATAATAAGAGCTGGTGGGAACAAGCTGTCGTCAGCTGAAATCGACCCGGATTTAGCGAACGGCACTGAAGGAACGAAACAACTCATCTTCTATGTCGCGCCCCTTTCAGTGTCAGCATCTTCTTACACCAGGAGAGCGGGAAAATCGGGTAAGACGCTTGGCGTTTCTGCAACTTGACGTCGACGGTCGTTAATTCGAATTGGAAAGTTATTGATGTCACTTTCAAATTTCTACTGAGTTAACCGGATTTTGACAGCCCTTTTTAATGACATATGTCAAGCAGTACTGTTACACAAAGCGTCATATGTTTAGTTTAAAGTAAGATATCTGAAATACTGATGTGTTCACTGATTAAATTTTGTTTAAGATAATTCTGGTTCGGCATAGGTCCCTTTCCCTTTTCTTCCTTAAGGTGGCGCTATACAAAGAATTAATTTCAAAATTCTCATTTGTTCTGTCAAAAGGAGTTAACCTCAAAACGACATTGACAGAAAGACGATGAGAGCGCTGCCATAAGAAACGAATCAAGTGAAAAGGGACCACTACCATTAAAATCCAAGAAGGCCCTTCAAAAGTTGTCACTTTAATCTTAAAGTTTTTTTGAGTTTTGACTTTTGTTTTAGATCGTTTAACAATATGTAAGATACTGGATCTGTTACTGATGTTTTAAGGTCCATACTTCGGCTGTAAGAGGAAGTATTGAAGAAGATCCGAATTTATGCATTCCTTGGTTCGCACAACATTTGGGCTACCCTCACAGCACGTCTAATTTTGATTTTGAATCTGCATTTCAGTTGACACAAAAATGAAGCCATCTGACCATAAAATGCCTAAAATATATGCTGATTGGATGCTTGAACAAAATGTTTTGATGGCGATTTTTCGCATCGATTTTTTTTCAGTGACGAAGCACATTTTGCCCTCGAGGGCTGTGTGAACAAGCGAAATTGTCGCATAAATGAGGCAGTGAAAATCCTTATGTAAATGATGAGAGACACCCACAAAAAGACGCTGTATGGTTAGGGATTCACGGCATGGCTTGATATTCAAGCTACTAAGCTCAAGCCAAGTAGCTTGGGCTTGATTAGAAATCAACTCAAGTTCAAGTGAAGTAGTAGTTTTTCAATGTTAAATTAAGTACTTTATAAATAAATACTTGACTTGAAATTGAGAAACTATTACTTGACTTGAACTTGAGTTGATCTCAAGTCAAGCTCAAGCCAAGTAGCTCGATTATCAAGCCGTGAATCCCTATATATGGTGGGCAATCTGATCTGGCAGAGTGATTAGCTTGAACTTCATTGAAAATGAAGATGGTGTCATGCAAACAGTCAATTCTCATCGCTATAGCCAAATGATTACCGATATTTTTGGCTTTTAATTAATGATATGGAGTTAGAGAAGTTGTGGAAAACTCGTTACTGATACAACTCGGTGTTGGAAGTGATTCAGACCTTTCTTCAAAATTTTCTTCTGAAATGTCGATTTTTGTGATAGTGGTTTGTTATTGAAAATTGAAAACTTGCTATTGCTAACGGGTTCAAGGGTGTAGACTACCTTTCTCTCTTGGTTCTTTAGTACAGATTCATTTTGATTCTGTGCGGAAATCGCTTGATCTATTCCTTCAATTTTCAGAAGAAACCTTCGTATGACAGTTCAAATTGAACTGATTTGTGTCACAAATAATTCGAAGTTTTCGTTTTATATCACTATGAAATTTGAAAAGTTTATCAATCGTACCTCAATTATTTCTATGATTCAAGTACTTAGTGAGAGAGGTAGTGTACACCCTTAAGCTGGAGACAATGTTATCAACTCTATTTTGGAATAAAAACAAATTCCACCTATACTGTTACTCTCCATGACAATGCGCAAACATTGCTTTTATTAGAACCTTGGTTACTTCGGTTACATATTACGGAATTCATCATATTATGGAATTCTACTGTGGGGAAATGCCTCAGATGCTGTGAGAGTTTTCATATTGCAAAAGAAAGCGATGCGTATCATGCATGAAATGGGTAGTAGAGATTCTTGTAGAACTGTTTTTAAAAAATATGGGATACTCACCTTTCCATCACTTTATATCAGAGAGTGTCTGCTGTACATACAACGTGGTGGCGCCAACTTACGTAAAAATGGGACTTATCACATGATCAACACACGTCATAGAGATGATCTAAGAACTCCTTTGCATAGAAGGAAAAACACTCAGAATTCTGCTGCTTATTACTGGAGTGCTAAGATGTTCAACAAGATACCCAACGATATGAAGAATTTACCAGAGCGAGCATTCAGGAGGGTTATCAATCGGCTCTTGATTGCAAATGAATTTTATTCAGTGGAGGAATTTTTCAGTTTTCAATTTTAATATTGCTGTATTGACGAACCATGTAAAATTGATGGCAATAAATTATTATTATTATTATTATTATTATTATTATTACAGCTTAGGGTTCTAACCACCAGACGATCATAGCTGTAGAGTATAGATCCTTCCACTAATTGGAGCAAATTTTACAGTTATAATATAGCTTACTTTTCTTCACTCATAATTTCGAAACAACCAAATTACAACTTATATACAATTCAGGTATACAGTTCTTTGATATTCAAAAGCGCATTAGCTCACGAAAGAACCAGCATTTCAAAGCTCTTAACTGCAAGTCAAAACATTCATCATATAAAGTTTAACATCAATTCCTTCTATCAAATACGCATGATGGAATTATCGATCTTTTTTTGGCAGCAGCTGATAAAGATGTTCCATAAATAAAATTACCCGGTGTTCTTGAGCTGCCTAGTTCTGATCGAAGTTTTATAAATTTGATCCTTTGTAGTCAAAATTCATCTCAGATAATCTTCATATATCACAGTTAGTGCTTTCATAAGCTCATCTGAGATCATTTCGAAAACGACGCAAGTAGATTATTCTGAAGATCAGTTACAGAATTTTCAATATAAGGCTGACTTGCATTCAAATTCCACTTCTATACCCGTTGAAAGTTATCCTATTTTCGCAAAGTACAGACGTTACGCCTTGCCTCTCCTTTCTTCACTCGTCTGAATGATGAACCACTTTAGATAAATTTATGCGCCAGACATTGGTAGTTTATTCGTTGGAACCGAGGCAAAAACAGCGACCGAGTCGAATTATCTAGATAAACGAACCTCTCTGAAAACGGATTTATACCTAGGAAACATGCGAATTGAATATCTCCTCATATGCGAAATCCAAATGAGGGATATATGAATTTCTAGTGAGCATTCAACCGGCGTAAACACTCTTTCCGTATCTAATATTAGATGTGCATCGAAGGGACAAACATTTCTTTTATTTCTCTGCAACAACTGAAAACGAAGCAAAATTCGAAATACTACCATATGACTGAAAAGCAAATACAGAAATAAAATGTCAAGAATCATTAGGGATGGAAGAATTAATAAATAAGATGATCAAAGATGGCTATTTTTTCTATAGTAGAAAATTAAATTCAACAAAAATAGCTGAGAAGTGCAAGAAAACAATAGACATTTCTAACAGTAATTGATACGATATGCATATACATATATACTGACGTGAAGTTAGAAGCTTTTGCGCACTTATTCATGATATTTTTACATGAAATTTCACATCACCCTAAAAACTGGAAAGAAGCCTAAAAGCCTAAAACCCTAAACAAGTAATAGATGGGCAGAAGAAGAATATCGAATGAGACTAAAAAAAAGTAGATATGTGTTTTGAAAATACGCCAATATCAGAAGAGAAAGACAAGTTATAAAAAGGACAGCAGTTTCGAAAAATTCAATATGTATGTCACAATACAAAATGAATTTAGACCATACTCTATGACATCTTTAAGCCATCAGAAAAAAGTTGTTCAAATTCTAAAACAGAAATTTAGTTAGTTCTATCATATTTCAATCAATAGAATAAAGCAAAAATGTACCATAACTTTCAATGGGAATTCACAAAACTATCGTTTTCTCTCTGTATACATACTTAATCATCATTTCAATGTGGGATATTGAATTATTTGTCAGACTGTATGGATACATACCTACGTATATTCAATTGGATTACTTTTAAATATGATCTTCCAGTTCAAATAATTATTTAGTTGCAAATTTCTACCATCCTTGTAAGAAGAGAATGAAGTTCTCAATTGTTTGAGATTGAGGATTCAATATTCGGCACAATATGCTAACAAGCATATTGACATTCAAATTGACCCTCATATTCAATTTCCATCAATGCAATATTCCTAAATACTTGTCAAACTAGGGAAAACGGAACTGATCTCAGACGTTGTCATCTGTGGTTACCCTACCTTGTCGAGAACGATCAGTGTTCATTCTTATCTCCATCAGTGTCTTCGCCTTTGAATTCGATTTCATGGTGAAAGAAGAGTCTACTCAAACCCGGCTTTGACAACCGTTTCCTGTTGGCAATCTAAGAAGATTATAATAAGCGCAGGGACGTCGTTCAACTCAACTCAACGTGTAATGACCTTTCTGTTATGCTATGTAAATTGAAGGCGTTTACAGAAGTCGGGGTACCGCAACTCAACGTCGTTTTGTTATAAAAACACAACGTACTTGTCTCTGGTTCATTTCTCAACCGTGTAATATGAGGAGAGAACAATATCTCGACTTGACGCAGTTTGGACACGGTCGAGTTCCATCAGATGTCCGATGCTAATCGGCTATCTTCCTGCTGAAAGCATCGGATATGACTTTTTTACTGGTTTCGGGCGATTTAGTCTCGTTGAGCCGACGAGCATTAGAATTGATGAATTTTCATTCGGTCGTTCTCTAGAAAGTGCCTTTTTCAGCCATGATTAAGCATAACAGAAGGTTCAATAGCGTAGTGTGCATCTGTTGGGCATCGTGAAGCTGCACTTTTCGGAATTCTTCCAACTGGTAGTGTCCTTCACAATTTCACTGCTGGGTGAGATGGCGATAAAACACAATTGATTCTGTTCACTCGCATAAGTACTGAGCTTCTGAGAAGTACTAAACAGGCTCAAGCGGATTTGACAACCATAAATATCAACGTCTTTTCTTCAGTCAGCCGATTCTAACTTTAGATCGATGGGAATCCACTAGCAACGTCATCTGTTAACTCAGTTTCTATTTCTCGTACATATTTACTTATTACTTCCGAATTGACCATTTCACATTAATACCAATAACATCCAAGGAAATCGCTCGAGTAGTTCTCATCATAGAGCGGTAGTTATATTGGCAATCCTGCGGGGATCACATCAGCCAACTAAAGCGAAGATGGGATACTCGTATTAGCTCCACTTTTCGGAATTCTTCCAACTGGTAGTGTCCTTCACAATTTCACTGTTGGAGGAGATGGCGACAAAACAAAATTGATTCTGTTCACTCGCATAAGTACCGAGCTTCTGAGAAGTACTAAACAGGCTCAAGCGGAATTGGCAACAATAAATATTAACGTCCTTTCTTCAGTGAGTCTTTTCTAACTTTAGATCGATGGGAATCCACTAGCAACATCATCTGTTACCTCAGTTTCTATTTTGCGTACATGTTTACTATTTACTTCCGAATTGAACATTTCGCATTAATACCAATAAGATCCAAGGAAATCGCTCGAGACGTTCTCATCATAGAGTGGTAGTTATATTGGCAATCCTGCGGGAATCACATCAGGCAACTAAAGCGAAGATGGGATACTCGTATTATTCAGTACGTTTGAAATTACATTATTTCCTAATCCGTTTTTCGCATCCGTCTGTGCGACGTCGAAGTTGGAGACGCGGTTAAATTAGGTATGTATGGGTCAAGGGCATCGACCTATCGAGAAATAACACCTCGCTTATCGTCACTATGGCAACATTAATTCAGTGTTGCCAATTGACTTGATTGACGAGCTATATCTTCACTTCAATAGGAGCTTGTTTGATGGTGATTATGGAAATAAATCAGAGGAATGACATACGTAGGTGGCTAAGTACCTTTATATCGATAGAAAGTTGAGAGAGATTGTTGGGACGCCTAATATTGTATATCTTTGTGTTTCGATTTGTGACTAAGGAGAGTTGAAGAGAGGTAGGGGTTTATTATTAATTATGATCCTTAAGGCAATTAAAGACTACTCAGACTACTTCTGCTAGTAAACCTTCGAGTAAGCATCCGGAAATATCATAATTTGTTAAGACTATTTACTTCTTTTATGAGGTTGCTAATACTTCGAATGAGAGATTTCAATGACAGTAAAACGAGAAATTAATTCATATGCTTTTTTCACACCGAGCGAAATGGGGATTTCACTTTTTAGTTTGCCCACAATAGGCGTACAACTTTGCTTCCGCCGTTTTTTTCCGAAGTTCGAGGATTTATTGTAAAAACCTGGTTATGCATTTATGATTCAAAGTATTGTCCATCGCTGGCCACTACTTTATCCCATCTTCCGGGCTGCGTACGAATTCCCGCGTTAAAAAAACTGATCATCCTTTGAAGCGATCTACGAATCGATCCAATTTTTTCTTTTTCATGAGACCGGAAGTGCTGGTCAGACAGGATGTGGGCCATTGGTCGAAACAAGTAATAATTCGAGGGAGCAACGTCTGGAGAATACGGCAGGTGGGGTAAGAAATCCCAGTTCAACGTTTCCAAGTATGTCTCAACTACTTTCACAACATGGGGCTGAGCATTGTCATGCTGTGAAAACACTTCATCATGTCCCTTGTTGAATTGCTGCCGTTTGTCTTTCAATGCTTGATTCAAAAGCATTAATTGCATTCGACAACGATCGCCTGGTTTCAACAATTTATAATACACTACGCCGATATGATCCTACCAAATACTGAGCATGACCTTGGAACTGTGAATATTCGGTTTGGTCGTCGACGTGGAAGCATGGCCGAGATATACCCATCATTTTCTGCGCTTGGGATTATCGCAATGAACCCATTCTTGGTCTCCAGTAACAATTCTATGCAGAAATCCCTTTAGTCTTTGCTTTGCAAGCAGCTGTTCACAAGCAAACAAACGTCGTTCAACATCGTTCAACTCGTAGGGAACCCAATTTCCTTGTTTCTGAATTATTCTCATGACTTTCAGGCGTTTTGAAATGGCTTGCTGCCTCACTCCCAATGATCCTGCCAATTCTTGTTGCGTTTGACACGAATCTAGATCAAGTAATGCCCTCAACTCTGCATCTTCGAAAACCTTCTCTCTTCCATCGCCATGCTGGTCTTCGACGTCAAAATCACCGTTTTTGAAGCGTTGAAACTACTCTAGGCACGTTGTTTGACAAATGACGACTTCACCATAGGTATTTGAGAGCATTCGATGAGCCTCAGTCGCAGATTTCTTCATATTAGAGCAGAAAATTAAAACCTCCTGCAAAAGACGCGAATTTGGCTCGTAAGCTGACATGTTTAATCGAGAATAACTTCAAGAATCAAACACAAATCGACTATTTTTTCGATGGTGTTATGTTTACAAATACCTAAGCTTATTGTATGACTTTTACGATCTATTTATTTCGACTACCACTTACAGCTACAACCATCTATTGAAAAACGACGGAAGCAAAGTTGTACACCTATACAAGTTTTCCTTAAATCGACATTTACTACTCGAAGACGATAAGGCGAAAACCACAAGATCTTGGTCGCCAAAACCTTGGAATTTTTCTAGTAATAAAGCCAAAACGAGTCGTGTTGTGTAGCTTTTTTCACCATTTTGCTGCAACCACAACTCTTCCAATTCCAGATCCTGAATGCCGAGCATCTTCAGTTCATCTCAGAATAAGTGAAACAAGTATGGTGGTAAGAATTAAGTTTCACTCATTGGCAACATCAATATCCTTCAAATTCAGAATGTCGAGGAAGTCTGGCAACGATGTACACCCGTCGTTACACTTGGTCGTTCATCAAATGTAGCAGACTTCGATATGCTGATATTCCGGTATCAGAAAAGGTCATGTGGATCAGATGCAGAGACATGGATGTCACTAGACGTCCAGGGTTTATAGATGAATCTACTTCTTTGAAGGCGTCTATGATAAGGGAGTTTTGACAAGCGACGATGTGAATGTAAGCGAGTAGGTCCGGAAAAACGAGAATTATGAGAGATGAAAGCATGTTTGGATGGATGATATGCGCCTGAAATTGGAAATTGATGTTGGTTCTTCGATATCGATATCTGGAAGAGTTCTTCGAACTGGAGAATTGTGTTTCCTGCATTTTACTCGCGAATATATTCCAGGAACGATGCAGAGGATGGAGGTGTGTTTGACAATTATAATAATGATTATGTGTACGTAAAGTAAATAAATAAATAAAATAAATAAATAAATAACGTCTTTATTCAGAGAAGCAGGATTATAATATGCCTGGCAATCATGACATCAAGGGCGAAGTCTAGCAAGCTATTCAACTCAACCCCATTAGTATGCAAGTATGGAACAAATTCATTTTTAGCTAAACAGACCATTTTGAAAAATAATCCTGAAAAACGTCGATTTTTTATTTTACTTTACCGTATTTTAAAATAATAATCTAATATACAGGGTGAATTACTTTCGAGGAATGACGTCACCGTCTTTTTTTTAATGGAACACCCCCATTTTGTCTCAATTTTCGATTACTCCAGCTGAGCTGATTCCTAAATTGGTAGAGGATGGACAAAAATACAATAGTTTTGTGTGTGCTCATGAAGTAACGCTTAACATTCTTTATTACTTAGTCAAATTAACAAAATTATCAAAAATACTTATTGTCTAGTGGCAATTGGTTTGAATGTAACACCTTGTAGTGTGTTACGTTTTGAGATTAATAAAAATGAGCCGTTTCCAAACATGTTCGGTACTTGTGGTCTAGCAGACAGAATATGAAAGAAATTATTTCTTATCAATTCAAAAAAAAAACATAGTCATCTAGTTTTTTGTGAAATGTCATTATTTGTCTTGTAATTTATTGATGTCCAATGACAGTTTAGTACTAAAATATTTTTGGTATTCGTGAATGTTTCAATTATTGCTTAGATTTAATTTATTATTTTTGTCCACCCCGTACGAGTTGGAACCAACATGTGATACATTTTTGGAATCAGCTCAGCTAGAGTAATCAGAAAATTGAGACAAAATGTGGTGTTTCATTTAAAAAAAATGACGGTGACGTCATTACTCGAAAGTAATGCACCCTGTATATTAGATTATTATTTTAAAATACGGTAAATTAAAATGAAAAATCGACGTGTTTCAGGATTTTTTCTTAAAATGGTCTGTTTAGCTAGAAATGAATTTATTCCATACTTTACGGACAGTTTGAATTGAAGACGAAAGCAGAAGTTAGATAAAAAAAGAATTTTCTTAAAAGCAAAATGATGGACTCTAGACGAGCAATTCGAAAGCTTGCTCCCTTATCTAAACTGAACCATTGTATAAAAAAAACGAAAAAAAAAACTCAGTGATGACGAATTTGCCGTCAAATTCAGAGATTCTCATTTCGAATGACGTCATTGCAAATTCATTATTGGGCGAAATCGGACTGAAGTAAGTAATGTTGTGACGTAATAATACTGTGAAATAAAAATAGGGGAAGTAGAATATCTGTCCAAAACATAATTCGGAATTGATTTGTTATCGAATGTTGCGGGTAATCCAATATCTGTTCGGTATCGCGTTTTCCGGTAAACCAATATCTCTCATGATTCCAGAAATTTCACGGAAATATGTTTTAGAAAAGGAATATCTCAAATTAGTGGGTTGACTGATTCAATTATGCGTCTGTCTGACGTAAGGGGATCTTTTGGGTATGAGAAACGGTTCGAGTTTTTTATCTCGGTGTTGTAATGTTAATATTCAATATCGAAACCCTCACAGGTTTTCCACAATTGGAAATCACAGTTTATTTGATATTTTATTTGGAATAAAATTCCATAGACTTTTGGGATTCAATCGTACATGAAGTAGGTGTTTGGTAATTGTTTAATATGTTTCAACGAATACTATAATTTGTCTTCTGATACGATTTTTATTTTTTTTTCATAGAATTTAGAATGTGATGAAAGAATATTTGAAATATTTTCAATTCATATATTATGTACCATTTATGTACTAAGAAATTATTCCCTGATGGAAAACATTCATATGTATTTTTAATTATTATTAATTGAGCTTTGAATATTATTCATTCATTAGCATATTTCTTTTATGAAAATTCTACAAATTATCTATTTATGTTAATCATTTATTTGTATGCGAAGCAAAATTTTCTTTTACATACATAAATGATTTATATTTGAATAATATTGATTCTTGTACTGCATGGATTGAATGTTTGAGATCTTGTTCCTATATTGTAAAATGATGATTCACCGCGATGACCTATTAAAAGTCAACTTGATGACACTGCCATATACTATCACAGTAAAATGCGGAAAAATATTACTAGGCAGTTACAGACCTAGATAAACTGATGGAACACTTGAAGAAATGGAGATTCAAAGTGAATACATCCAAAATAGTTGCAATCTACTTCGAAGGAACAACAGTAAAGAAAAAGAAAGCAGGAAACGTCAAAATAGGAAACCAGACGATAGAATGGAAAAAGGAAGCAAAATATCTGGGAGTAATACTAGATGAAAGAATGAATTTTAATAAACAGATAGAAGAAAACAAAAAAAAGGCAAGGCAATTGCACGGGAGACTGTACCTCCTGCTCAACCTTGAGAGTTTTCTTTAGAAAACAAGCAGAAGATAATAAAAATAGTGCTAATACCGTTATTACGTATGCAGGAGTAACCTGGTACAATACGAAAGACAATAATAAGGATCAGTTGCAAAGTACGCTAAATTCAGTAATCAGGACAGCAGTTGGCGCCCCATGGTATACAACCAACCAATAAATCAGAGAAGAACTGAAAATTGAAACTATTGAGAAAATAGTCAACGAACAAAAAAAGAAGATAAAAGAGATGCTGAAAGAGCACGAGAATAAGGAATTGAGGAAGATACTACAAATCAAAATGACAATGACAGATTTCAAAGAACTAAATAGAAGAAAAAAGTGACATAAAGTAGGAGGAAAGTCTTCCGATCAGAAAACAGTAGAAAATAGGGAAAATGAAAGTAGAGGCATAGGGAATGTGAATTCTGGACCTTAAACAAAAAGAAGATCTGAGTGTATAGGCTTCACTGACGGAGTTGATTTTACAGATTCTGCAGATCAGCAAATATTTAAAATTCTTCCTGGATAATAAAGAGCCCTTTGATTTTGATGTTATATAAATGTAAAGCGTTTCAATCGGTTGAATATAAATATCTAGGATTGTAAAATGTCAATTCTGAAATCTCCCCAACACTTTTGAACCACTTTTGATTAAGTTTAATCAGTTCGAACTCACTTCTTGCAGGAATCAAACCAATCAAATTCATCGTTAATTCGTTGATCCTCCTACTGCAGATCTCTTCAAAAATATTCCAATAAGGCTTATCTGGACGGAACTGAAGATCTCAAATGAACTATTCTTTTCCGCACGGATCCAAAACTCTCATTATTTCTCGAGGATGCAATTCATCCGAATGCAACTTTGTCAAAGTTGTTATCATCGGGACTTTGGTCTTATTGAAACGGGATTCCAATGGTGGAGAACCGATAGACTTTCTTGACAAAGTCTCGAATTGTGCCCGTATCGGAAATTCTAATTAGTCTCTACGTAATCGGAGTGCTGAGAAAGTACAAAAGGAGTATCGTTTTGATTGAGCTGATGTCGACTTCATTTATCCAAGTGGTTATGGAATGATTATCGTCTGTCTCCAGTGCAGGGGTGGACTGAGGTTAATGGTATTACTAGTTCTCTGGTTAATGACGAATAGGGATGTTGCCTATATTTTGAAATTGCTCTTAATTTGCAGATAAGCCCTATTAAAACACGAAAAAAAAAATTTCATGGAAAAATATAGAAAGTACCAATAAAAAATACGTAAATAGAAAAAGCTTTCAAAATTCCCGCTGAAACGCTCCATTCTGTCACGGTATAATGGTGACGTCACTGCATAAAAGAGGTACCACCATAGACAAACTAACTAGTTTATCTATGATCACCACGTGCTAACGGTCTGTCAAACTGAACTAATATCACAAGATCTGAAGTGATGATCCAAAAAATTTTACTTCACGATAGATTGGTGGTGTAGGATCAGAGAAACAGGAAAATGATACTCTGTTAGTTCGCCGACGTTTCGGAAAAATTTATTTCCATCCTCAGGGCTCTACAAAATTTACGGAGAACATCATTTGTAACATTGATGAAGGTGTTTATAAAAATAAAGGAAGGATGAGCATTACTAAAAGTTATTGACTGGAAAATATCACAGAAAACCATATTTTCTGTGATATTTGAATGATATATGAAAATGATGTTTTCCGTAAATTTTGTAGAGCCCTGAGGATGGAAATGAATTTTTCCGAAACGTCGACGAACTAACAGAGTATCATTTTCCTGTTTTTCTGATCCTACACCACCAATCTATCGTGAAGTGAACTAAGTGATATTGACAGTCAAGTTGGTTTGATTATATCATCTAACGTTCTAAACCATAGATAAACTAGTTCTAGATTTGGGGTAAAACTCTTTTTCAATGTTTAAAGATAATAATAATAACTTACAAACATTATACAATCAGAATAACAAACATATTGAGATCCATTACCTCTTTGAGTACTTACTGTAATAAATAACAACTCCTTATTAATATGGAATATGGAGATAGTCAGCCTCAATGTTGTGTTGTTAAATTATTGAATGCCATATCAAATGTTCAAAACTGTGGTTTCTTCTTTTCCTTCAGTGTGTATTACTTTTGGTTTTTTGTATGAGTGTTGAATAAATTTTGTTCAGTCCCTTTATGTCTGTTTTACCATTAATTTCGTTTAATGTACATTACTCCCTGATTTTTTATTTTTTTCTTCATCTAATATTTTCGCTGCTTCGAAAGTGAATGTATATTTATTATCTCCCATGTATTTGAAGAAAGCTGTCTGGGTTTTCGAATATTCGGAGCCTTCAGTCTGTCACATAATTTTTGTTGTATTTGTCATATGTATACTCCACTCATGAATAACATGTTGTATCTGTTTTTTGGTGTTTTTGATATAAATATGAATAGTTTAACAATAATATAATTTGGAGTAAATTTTTCATGAAAATCATATTATTTCATATTTCTATTGAGTATTATCCATCAAAATGGATTCTTACCATTCAGAATGAAGATTGGATTACAAGCAATTATTCCCCATATAATATGTACCTATCTATAAATATTTATATAAATAACAGATAGTCATTAATTTTTCTTTTTTGTTTCAGGTGAGTACGAATGCTCCAGAAAGTAGTTGTGAATAGGAGAACATTACGTTAAGTATGAACAAATAAATATACAAAACTAAATACTAAACTTATCAGTTGATTAATTACTAAGCAAGGATGTGTTATCCTCATTCGCCTTCCTCAAAAATATTTCGGATTTGATTCTCAGTTCATGAAAATTATTCGCCAAATATGATGTACATATTTGTAATTGAGTAATCCATAAGAATTAAATAAACAGAGATGGCAAAACAACATAGGTCATAAAAAGGCACTACGTAACAAAGATTTTTGAAGAATCTCCTTTAAAGAAAGACTACTCAGAAATGGGCAATTTTTTCATTCTATTGAAAGTGTTCGTAGTTCATGAATTGAAAATTATTTATGAAAATATCAAAGCAATTTTGAATGGGAGCCCCTATTTTTTATTGCAGATTCGTATTTCACGGCAAAAAATATAGAAGTTTTGTAAAAACAAATTTTCATGAATTGTCCAGGGGGAATTAAATGGAAGAGGTTCTGGCATAAGTGGCCATCCACTTTAAAATCATCAACCATTTATTAGAAATATTTTTTTCGTGTAATGTTTTTTTTCGCGATATTCAAAAAAGTAGCCTGTGCATAATACATCATTAATTTACCGAAAATCAACTAGAAGAACAAATATCTCAGCAAAAAGATGATAAAAATACTTTCAATGACTTTCAATACTTTCACTTTCTATGACTAAGCAGATACATGCTTTGAAATGATTCTGCTGAGAACCTGCAAGAAAGTGAAATTAAAAAAAAAATAAATTAAAGATGCAACAGAGAATAAACATAACGTATATGAAAAAGTTGCACACAAGACTAAGATAAATGGAGAAACATGAAGATTCATGACAATCTTATGAATAGAATATGTCACAATTGAAAGGATGAACACGAATAGAATATTATATTATTTTTGGCATTACATATTCGGAAAAGTCCCTATTCATATGTTACGACATTTCATGACAGTTCCCCTCTGAACTTAACAAAACCCTCGAATGAAACGTACGGTAAAAACCATTTGGAATTCTAAATTATTTCTATACTGAAGCGTACTCGACATTGATAAGCCAACTCGAGTCCTCGTTAACAAAGGGAAAATTTAGGATTCATTCGAGGACCATGCAATAAAAAGTGCATACTATCATTCGAAAAATTGGGTTCCGACTCTGGACCCCCCGTTCAATCCACTGAAATTTTCACCAGACACTGCAACTGCATCGTGACGATAACAAAGGATCCAGAAAAGTTCTCTGAATAGATCGCACTTGGCAAACACTGTTTGATGTACTTGAGTTGCTCCTCGCCATTTCTATGGGATCATTATTAAGAACAAAAGATTCCGAGAATGAGATGATTATGGATGGGAGCCTGCTTCCTTTATATCTTGGGGCTTTAGTCCCTACGGCCCTCTTCGTCCAGCGTGTAGACATGAAAGGCGAGCAGGCCTACTCTTCAGTTATGGTGGCGTATCCAGTTTCGAGCTTTTGCGAGGTTGCTTTTCGGTTCATAAGTGGTAATCTAAATTTTTGTTTGTCCGGGACGCGCTCTCGTGTATAGCAGAGTTGCGATATCGAGTCGGCTTTGGGCAAGAGATATGACCTTCTTGTGTGTAACGGGAGATCGTCTGGATTTCGCTATGAGCGTCGAAATTATTAATAAAGTGGGACGGACCTTTGCAATCCACCTACTGGAGAGTATTGGACTCCGAAAATTCATTACGATGAGGGTCTGAGGTTCGCCACTTTATTGCTATAGCTGAAGTTACTGCCTTTCATATTATAATATATTCTGACCGTGCGTAAAAACGGGGTAGTGGTTATTCTTCATCTCCCTCATTTATATCCGGAAGTGAATTCAAAATTGGCAACTCTTCTAACTCTCTGTTATTATGTAAACGGTAAACCAACCTCAAAATATCAAAAAGTTACAGCTTAAGACGTGAATTGGCTGAGCTTAATATTCCTAAATGTGACAATTCAATTAACAAACCCTGTAATAAATACAAAATATTACTCGTTCAGGTCTGGAATGGCTTATACGTTCTGTTCACCATGTAAAAGGTTTTTTGAAAAGGTCCGTCACGTTTGATGCTGTCTTCTTTTAAAATTTGACAAGTTAACTTACGTCATTACTAAAAAAAGAACAACACAAGCTTAATAAGTCACTGAAATTGTTAAAATTCACTAACAAAATGCTGAAAATTTTGCAGAGTTCGCCAAACTAAAGCCCCTCCTAAGCCGGCCACAGTGAAAGTGTTGAAAAAATTTGAGCTGTTGGGACAAGCTAGTAATGTAAAGATTAGGAACTATGCGTGCGCCACTCAAGAGCAGATATCGAGAATATTGATACTATTGCCCATAGGGCTGACGAAAACCCAGGTTTGCCGATTGCTCGTCAATCTTGGAAATGTGGCATTCCACAAACGACATTACACTGTAGTTTACATGAAGACTTGGGTCTTAAGGGTTTTAATTTAAAGTTCAGTTAACAATAGAACTCAGGCCGGTCACCAGCAACATCGTAAAGCTTCGCTGATTGGGTCCTTGAAATGCATCAAAATGATCTGAATTTTAGTAAACAAATCATCTTCAGTGGTAAGACCCAGTTTCACCTCGGAAGCTATGTTGATAAGCAGAATTGTCGCATTTAGGGCTCGGAAAATCCATGAATTGTTGAAAAGCCTCTCCACGCTCAACCTAATACAGTTTGATGCGATTATTGTGCTTATGATGCAATTGGACCTTACTTGTTCAAAAATGTGGCTGGTGCAACTATTACGGTGAATGGATTGCGCTACCGAGCTATGTTTAAATATTTCTTATAGCTGAAAATCGAAATTCTCAAATAATAGACATCGCCATCGTGACGAAATAATAGAGAAATATATTCGGGTAATTACAGCTCAAAAATGTGTCTGATCTTCTTATATTTACGACTGTGAGTGTCGATTGTTCGAGCCCGAGCTGGGAAAAAAATTCTGGTTTCAGGAAAACGTTTATCAATTCACTGTTGTTTAAAAAAAGTAACAATGCTGTACCAAAGCTGAGATAAAACACGAATTGATTCTTTTGGTAGTACCACTAGTTTTGATCTTCTGAGAGGCATCAAAGAGGCATTGTATAGTATTTAAATGAAAAAACCATTTCACACAGGGAAGTCTTAATGTTTCCAGAAAATAATTCGAAAAAAATTGAATCACCCTTTAGTCTTCAACTTAGTGGTCAATAATTCACGATGACTCCTGGTTAGGAGTTCTAATTACATCACTGTGATAAAAAGTTCAATCAGTTGCGTTCAATCTGGGTGCTCAATATTTTCCATTGCTGAGGCAGAATTCTGAACACCTGAAATTCTTCGTCTTTTCATTATTATTAGTGTCACCCTAATATTGTACTAAAGTATCATACGCTTGTCTCTTGCGATACGATGCACCATTTCCGAGAAAATCGGATATAAAAACTTCTCATCAATAAAATTCAAAATTATTGAAGTACGAAAAAATGGGTGAGAAATTTACTTTGTGCAACACCGAATTATGATTTTTGCCGCATTAGCTCCTTAGAAATTGAATAAATTTCTTCTTGAGGCTCTTATCTTCATGAATGGCTGTTGCTCCGTCGATGAACATTCATATTCCAAAAAAAAAATTTTTTTTGCAGTTCCCCCAAGATTATTGAATACGGCGAAAAATTATTGATTTTTATTCCCTGGACACCATGCAAATCTACTTTGTTTCTTCAGAACAATTATGAGATTAAGCAGGATCACATTCACTCGACTTTATTCTGCTCATTTGAGATCCCATTACCATCAGATTGGAACAACAAGAAGAGCCCCGCGATCCAAGATCACAAAACGTATGCAGCATTCTGACGAAGCGGCAGAAATCAAGAACCCTCGATAAAATTGGAGATGATTCCGCCCATTACTCGTAATGAATAGTAAATGGGGCGAAATATGGCATTGTTCGCGAATAGACGTCACATCATTAAAAAGTAATTCGCATACACGCTGTCATTTCTTTTACAAATATCGAAGTGACGAGAGACACGTCGCTATATCGCATTGAAAGCCAAAAGATTCATATCTAACTCTATGGATTCAATGCTGGGAAGATTGCTCAGATTAAGATGATAAATACCATGCAAGTTCATGAGAATTTTCCAGTTTTATTTGTGATAAAGCAATAATTTCTGCAACTCAATTTAGACGAGTTTTGAAGTGAATAGTATCATTTCATGTTAATCTTTCAATTTTTTTACTGAGGCTGCAGGTAGATGATAAGGAGCTATGTTTCGAATTTCTGGCCATCAGAGAGACATTCGGGTTTAATCTCTCTGATCATTAAGTACATATATCCAAAATATGCGACAGTTTTTTGCATGTCCTCAGTCTTGGCATATTAGGTCTTTCGAGTCGATTTGTGCCCTCGAATTCTATGACATATCTTTTTATTGTAGCAGATAATCTCTTCAATAAGCTTCTGTCGAAGGATGCAGCATAATAAGGGGTGTTCTTTTTAGAGCTTTAGAACCTTGAATTGCAATTAAACAACGATGGATTATTCGATCAACATGAATTTTATTTATCCGCAAGATAATCTTGTCGCATTACATTTTAAATATGATTTCTGGCATATGACCGCCACGGCTGGCTCGGATGTAGTCCAATCGGGACGTCCAATTTTCGATTACTTTTTCCAACATTTGTGGCCGTATATCGGCAATATTACGGTGAATGTTGTCTTCCAAATGGTCAAGGGTTTGTGGCTTATCCGCATAGACCATTGACTTTACATAGCCCCACAGAAAGTAGTCTAGCGGTGTTAAATCACAAGATCTTGGAGGCCAATTCGCAGGTCCAAAACGTGAAATTAGGCGGTCACCAAACGTGTCTTTCAATAAATCGATTGTGGTACGAGCTGTATGACATATTGCGCCGTCTTGTTGGAACCACAGCTCCTGGACATCATGGTTGTTCAATTCAGGAATGAAAAAGTTAGTAATCATGGCTCTATACCGATCACCATTGACTGTAACGTTCTGGCCATCATCGTTTTCGAAGAAGTACGCACCAATCCACCAGCTCATAAAGCGCACCAAACAGTCAGTTTTTCTGGATGTGAAGGTGTTTCGACATACACTTGAGGATTAGCTTCACTCCAAATGTGGCAGTTCTGTTTGTTGACTAGCCATTCAACCAGAAGTGCACTTCATTGCTAAACAAAATAAAACGGACGTATTGCGCGATACGTATTCCGCACAGAACCATTATTTTCGAAATAAAATTGCACTATTTGCAAGCGTTGTTCAGGCGTGAGTTTGTGCATGATGAATTGCCAAACCAAACTGAGAATAAATCACTTGACAGCTGTTAAATCGGTCGCCATCTTGATCAGTAATGCCTACTTAAAGTTATATACCTCGAAAAAAACACCCGTTAGAACATTTTACAAAAAATGTCCTGTTTGAATTATAAAAAATTAGGTAGATGTTGAATCAATACTGTAGATCCATTGAATTAAAACACATTAAGCAAACCCAAAACGATTTAATTCGTCGAGGCAGAATTCAGTTACGATTCGATCCCTTATCAAAGGAAATTCTGCCGGAAATTCTGTGAATATCCCGAGAAGGCAGAATATCCACCAGGCAATACGAGAACATGTATACACATAAACATTCATTTCTGTTTTCCACGTCGAAATCCGAATATGATATCGAATAATCCCGGATATATCATTTCTTGGCGTTCTCCGCGAAAGCATCGAAAATTCGGTCGCATAAATATCATCAGGACAAAGTAGATTCAAATTGAATTTTTGTTCGTCGAATTTTTGCATCTCGCATAATGGAAGAATGTGATTACGGGAAAAATAGGAGTTTTATGACGAATTCCTGGCGGTTATACGGGACGGGGATGGAGAAAATATAAGCTATCGTTATGCGACTTTTATCCCGGTTTTCCCGTATTCACGTCGAAGTGGATGAATTTTTGTAAACGAGGAAAGATCGGATATTCGGTATGAGAGAGAGAAGTTGAGTGACGTTGATTCGTATGAAAATGTAACACGTAATATCGCCAATTGCTTTATCAGATCTTGAAGCTCGATCGCAAGCAGTTTATGGAACTTTGATGAAATGGGATTTGATCGCGAATTGAAACTGAAAAAATTTGAGAGAAGCATTGAAGTCAGCAGTTACTCTTATTCATTTTATATCCTACTCTTCATAGTCTTACTCTTCTGCACTTTATATCTTGAAAATCTCACCTCTGTATACTGTTTCAAAGACTTATGTCGAATAGAACTGTTATCCGAAGCGTATATGTTCAGTGGAAAGTTAACCATTTATAAGTGTTTATAAAATTTCAGGCTTTTATTGGAATACGTGTATCTATAGGGTGTTTTTTTCGAGGTATATAACTTTAAGTTGGCATTACTGTTCAAGATGGCGACCGATTTAACAGAAGTTAAGTGATTTATTCTCAGTTTGCTTTGGCAATTCATCGTGAATAGACTCATGCCTGAACAACGCTTACAAATAGTGCAATTTTATTTCGAAAATAATGGTTCTGTGCGGAATACGTATCGCGCAATACGTCCATTTGAGATGAAGCGCACTTCTGGTTGAATAAATACGTCAACAAACAAAACTGCCGTATTTGGAGTGGAGCTTATCCTCAAGTGTATGTCGAAACACCGTTACATCCAGAAAAACTGACTGTTTGGTGCGCTTTATGGGCTGGTGGAATCATTGGTCCGTACTTCTTCAAAAACGATGATGGCCAGAACGTTACAGTCAATGGTGATCGGTATAGAGCCATGATTACTAACTTTCTCAGTCCTGAATTGAACAACCATGATGTCCAGGAGCTGTGGTTACAACAAGACGGCGCAACATGTCACACAGCTCGAGCCACAATCGATTTTTGAAAGACACATTTGGTGACCGCCTAATTTCACGTTTTGGACCTGTGAATTGGCCTCCAAGATCTTGTGATTTAACACCGCTAGACTACTTTCTGTGGCACTATGTGAAGTCATTGGTCTATGCGGATAAGCCACAAACCCTTGACCATTTGGAAGACAACATTCACCGTAATATTGCCGATATACGGCCACAAATGTTGGAAAAATTCATCGAAAATTGGACGTCCAGATTGGACTTCATCCAAGCCAGCCGTGGCGGTCATATGCCAGAAATTATATTTAAAATGTAATGCCATAAGATTATCTTGTGGATAAATAAAATTCATGTCAATCGAATAATCCATCGTTGTTTTATTGCAATTTAAAGTTCTATAGCTCTAAAAAAAACACCCTTTACAAGAGGAATCAAGATATTTAGGTCAAATAAAAACAAAAAGAAGGCGAATATACGGTCTTTGTAATAAACTGAGTGTAAACTCAAATTTCGCGAACTGTTCCACAGGGCATTAAGAAAATGGATTAATACAGTTTTTTTTTTCGGTACAGGGTATAAATAAGCTATCAACAAGTTCGGAAAATTTTTCTGAAGTTTGTATACCGAAGATTTTATATTAAATTTGGCGTAAAAACAATTGAAATCGATGAAAAATTACAAGAGTTCTTCGACAACGAACATGTGCGTGGCCTGGCATTGTCCTCATGGAACAACTCTATCCTAGTGGCCAAAGCTGGCTACTTCTAGTTGATTGCTCTTTTAAACGGTCCAATCGCTGACAGTACAATTCAGAGTTAACAATAGTGCCATAGGAGAGCAGATCATAGTAGAAAATTTTCTTCCAGTCTCATCAAACACACAGCAAAACCTTCTTGGCCGTCAATCCTAGCTAGGCCACCGCGGTTTCCGCCGGCTCACAGCATTTCAACCAAGACCGTTTTTGCTTGACGTTGTCATAAGTGATCTAGTTTTCATTGCCAGTCATCAACCGCTTCAAGAAATGAGTGGATTTTGTTGCGATTTAGCACCGATTCTTAGATGGAAATTCGGTGTTTTACGTCAACTCGTGGGGTACCCATACTTCGAGCTTCTTCTTGAGACCAGCCTGATGCAATTGGTTCCAAACGGTTTTTTTGTTTGAATATGTTTATCTACAAAAGAGATCAAGATATCAAGGTCAAATAAAAACAAAAAGAAGGCGAATAGTATGGTATTTGTAGGTAACTGAGTGCAAACTATACAAATTTCGCTAACTGTTCCCCGGGCGTTAAGAAATTGGGCTAATACATTTTTTTTTCACCCTGTATAGATGAGCTATCAACATTTTTGGAAAAGTTTTTTTAAATACCAAAGAATTTATCTTCAAATTGGCGTAGAAACGATTGAAATCAATGAAAAATTACAAAAGTTCTTCGACAACAAACTTCAACAAAATTTAAAGTTTTCGATTTTTTTTTTTTGACGTTGGGTGTACATATATGAAACTTGAAAGTTTTGGGAAAACATCACTTGAAAATTTGTCAACAGTTTGTTTTCGATCTGTAATTTCAATAAAATGGCAGCGAAAAAAATGCTCCTATACCTAAAAGTAATCAAATATTTCTTCTGTAGATATCATTTCACTTTTGGTTCAATCATATACAGTTAAAATTGAATTCAATAAAACATTCATTTGAATTGAACTTCCATAACCATTGACCACATTCATGTCCCACAGGAACACAGCTAGTAGGTATTATGTTCAAAAATTTTTCAGGGTAAAAATTAAAATTTCATATTATCAATTTTCCATTCAAGATGACTCTCTTTTCAATTTCTCAAGAGAACAAATGTTGTAAAATTGCTGAACAGTTAATTCAAGTGAGAAAACAGAACACTTCCAGGAAGATGTGTTATTCTATAGGTATAAGGCACAAGCTAGAAATTCACCACACATATGTAATTTACTCAGGTGCATAAATGAGTATGAGTAGACTGCAAATATATGGGGATCTATTATTAGATGTATGGCATTAGAGATATATGAACACAAATGGTAAAAAAGGGATTCTTAGACCACGACGAGGACAAATTTTATGCAGCATTTTTTCAACGATGAGAGAAATGTCGAAAGTTATTTATGGAATCTTCGTGAGGGGTCTTTTCAAATAGTATTATTAGTAACTATATAAAGAATTCACACTGCCTTCCAAACAGTAACTTTCAGTTACTATTTGGCTATGTTATGACACTTAAGAGTCCTCTTTTTATTGATGGCTAGGTAGAGCTAACTTTTTAGCCTGTAAAGTGACATTAAAAGACGGTAAACATTGAGAAGCAGAACTCGTTGCCTCTATTGAAATAAATTTGATAATCAGATATTGAGCTTGACATGCGATTGATAAATTTGGTGGAAAAATCTTATGTTAACCAAGATAGAAAATCTGATATTGTAGTTTTTTTTTGCCTAATCAAACAAATAACGATTTGATTACAGCATGAGAAATTCGTGCAAACAAGAGAATCGCAGTTTCACAATCGAGAAAGCGTGTTATAATAACGAAAATAAAATGTGATTTTCCTCATTCGATTCCGATTGGTGTATAATAGTGAACCATAGAAACTGAGACCATGAAAAATACCGCGTAATTACACTAACGATGACGGAATACCTTTGGTAAGGACGGCCACTTGAAATAATGACATACCATTATGATGAATCCTAATTAGATTTCATTTTCATATCAATCGGCATGCAAATATGAGTCGGAACCTTTGAACTTTCCTATTTCTCGGAAGAAATACCGTGGAAAATTCATCGTTATCGATATAATTGCGATTCGGATAATTCAATTGACGGAATAAAACTAGATTTCTTTGTAATTTTACAGGAGAAATAGAAAAAAAGTCAGTACAAACAAACTGTTCGAATTCATGAGTGATTTTCTACAAATACGGAAGTAAAACGGCTTCCTTGTTATGCTTCTAAATAAAATAGGAATATTTTAATTATATTTGTACTTATAGTTATTTCTTTTGGGAAATTATGAGCATGATGAAATTGTTAATAGTTTCTAACTAAATGGTATATTCTAAAACAAGTTGCAGAATAGCTTCCTATTCCAACACGAATGCGAATTTCGAACGCATGAGTGTTGGAATTGCCTTCTCTAACGAGTATTAGACGATATTTTCTCTATTTCAGTCGAGTTTTGTGAGATGGCGCCGAAATTCAATGAAAAAAAATCAGATTATACATCCTAGTGACTTGTGTATTGTATCTTGGCAGTTGGTGTGATTGTTACGAAAATTGACAGATTACGGAATTTGAAAAAAAAAATTCGTGAATTATGTCTGAAGAAATCGATTTAACACCACCAGAATTAAGAGAAATTGCGAATTATGTTGCAAATCATTTCACTATATCCAAATTATATTGACAATTATTGACGTGTGCTGAAATTTTATAGGATTGGAAGTGTAGACAATCACAAAAAAAATATGACTTAAAACAATGCTGTAATGAGTTCATTACAGCACTGATTTCAGTACTGCAATGAACTCATTACGATACTGAAATAATTTTACCAGAATAGAAGCTGCAGCTTGAAAAGTATTCATTTATATAAGTTTCAAGAATAAATTTTACTCATTTCCCAGTTCCCATACGTCACCAATAAATCCAGAAATAGATATGTGAGAATTTAATTCCTTTGAAACTTAAAAGCTTAAATTCAATGAATTATCCGATCAGATAGACGATGAACTGATCTAGCATACATTGGATGACCTTTAACTCGATCTACGCTAGGTCTCACTAGTTTCGAACCAGATTTCAAGTATAAAGAAGAAGCATATCAGTAACTGTTAAGTTAGTTTGATCGTTAAATGAATATGTATATTTCCTGAATGCTGTCATGTTAGTTGTCATAATTGAAACAAAGTAGATATAATTTTCGACCGTTCAAGTACTAATTCTTACTTGTCTTCAATAATCCTATGTATCGGAACATTCCAATTCCCATCATATTATATTATTTTGCAGTAGAAAGTATTTCAAAAAGCCTTATGAAGTTTGTTCAGTTCCTCCTCTTATATAGATTTCCTTCAATATGTATCAGAATGAAAAAACATTCTTTTCGTCATAATCTAAGTTCATTCCTTCAACTCACTCATATTTATGAAAGAATTGCTCGTTGAATAGCTGTAACAACTCTTACAACCAAGGTTTTCGTTGAGACATCTCGGCAAAGTAGGATACAAAACGTACAATTCGAATTCCGTCCAAAGTTTTTGGAGAGATTGCATTTAAAGCAGCGCGTTTACATAATACATACAACTCAAACCGCCTGACAAAATGCCTACTACGTTATTTATGTCTGCTATTGTTATTTCTGCGTATTTCTGAGGAAGTTCATAGGAGAAACGAACTTCTCTGTTTGGGTTCTAGAATTTATTCTATAGGTATTCCACTAGAGATTCAAATTTTTACTTTGGGGGTATTAGGAGCCATTATACCCCCTACCGTGAAGAGCTAAATATGTCATAGAAACATCTGGTATGTACCAGACAACTTGTCAGTCATCTTTGCAAACTGGAAGATGTTGGATGCAATTCTAGATTTGAATCTTGTTCATTTATTGAATCTGTCTTGCGTTTAAAATATAATAGTAAATTGAGAAAGGAAGTATACTATGTGGTTTACACATAGGTATACGCGTTTTCAATATCACTGCTTAAAAACAAAGCATGGTAAAGATATCGCTTCAAGGAAGCCGAAGTTATTTATCTCAGCTAGAGTATCAGATTTCCTACCCCTCTCAGAGAATATTCACGAGATATACAGCTTATCTAGAACAAATATTTTAGAATATCGTGAATTAAGAGATTAGAGCTCCTTAGATAATTGATATTTGAAAGAAAAGATTTATAATAATACTCCGTCACAAGTATTAGATTCCTTACTTTTGAAATGAAGAGAAACTAGAGTATCATTCAACAATAAATTACATGGTTTTCTGTAGCAAATCATTCATTTTCTTTTGGGGAATTAGATACGAAACAACACATCCAGTAAATGTTATCTGGAGGCTAGAGGCAATGCAGGAATTTCAATAATCCTTTTTTAGAATGTAATTCAGTTTGATAAAAGAGTACAAATACAAACCTCAACTTCCCCCTGTACACTAGGGCTACTATTCATGTATTGAGGATTGGCAAATTGCCAGGTGAAATCTGATATTGACATCGTGACAATTTTCGTTGTTTACAGTAATTTGAAAATTTCATCTCTGTCACAATATGGATATAACTCGTGAAAATTAATAAGAGAGATAGGCCAAACATATGTTATATATTCGAAATCAGGGGAAAAAGAGCTAGTCAAATATAGAAAATTATACATGGTGTTCCATTCGAAAAATTGATGTTGCAATCAATTGGAGGAAATCGTCAGTGAGATATCAGGAAATTGAGAGATGTTCAAGCATTACTATGATTAGCATACATAAGATTTTGCATGAACATTAATGTGATAGGTAGCACTTTGCAAGTTGGATTCCACATTTGTTGAATGACGCTCTAAAAATTGCTATCGGTTGGTGCCGTAAAATGATTTCGAAATACGACTGTGGTGCATCCAAAGCGGTATGACAAATCTTTACAGGTGACTAGTCGTGGATTTATGCATACGAGCCAGAAAGAAAAGGCCAGTCAGCAGTTTGGGTTCTTCAATGTGAAGCAAAGCCAACAAAATTTGTTCGTTCTTGAAGCGTTAAGAAGCAAATTGTGGCGTCTTTCTTCGCGAAAACTGGTCCTGTGGTAATTGTGGTTCTTGAAAATCAAAAGGCCGTTTATTCAGAGTTAATTTATTTGTTTGCCTGAAGTTTTCGGTAAATTGAGAGAAACAAACCCAAAACGACGAATCATCTTGCATCATGACAATGAGAGCTCACACACATCGAATGCAACGAATGAATATTTGGACACACAATAATCAACTAAATGGGTTATCCGCCTTACAGCCCCGACTTGACACCGAATGACTTCTTCTTCTTCCCAGAAATTGAAAATAAACTACGTGGATAACGATTTTCATTGCCCGTAGATGAGATTTTGAAGGCGATTATTTTAAAAAGCAGTAAAAATATTTTGCATCAAAATCGCTTTTTTGTTTTTTGTATTCTCAATACATAAATAGTAACCCACGTAGGTGTAGTCATTGGTTTGTGTACAAATGAATAGCCATAAGAAAAGTGAAGCTTTTAGACCAACTATTTTTTAATTACAGTAATTTTTGGATATTCTGCTTATCTATGTAAGTTAATTTTTTTTTGGAGAAGATATTCATCCTTCTTGCATAATTTTACGGATTTGGTGCGATTATTTCCAGATGATTATAAATTATTCAAATAATATGGTTTTGATATGAAAACTGACTGTTTTTCTAAAAGTTCCCTCCCTCTCCGCTTCAATTCCATCCTAGAGGAATGTGCATCGAAGAGTTCATTGTAACGGCGATCCCCATATTCATTACGCATTTCATTCACATGAAATTGCCATCAATTTTACAAATTCGTGATATTGAAAACCCCACAATGCATTTTTATATGGAATTCCAAAACAAACTGCGATCTCGATTTGTGCGCCGCATACAATTCCATTCCAACAATAGAAACAATGATGATCATCATTACCAATTTAATTCTGTAGGTTCATATGGGATGAATGAATGAATGGGTCGAAAAAAATGTTACAAAAACGACCGTTCGTCATGTGAATTCCGTAATTTGAATTGCCACCACGATTTGTGTTCATTAGCGGGACTAATGATGGATGTTGATTGGCGTATATGCCAACTTCTTTGTGGTAATCGATTCACGTCTGCATTTTAGCTAATAGGGTAAATGGAGTATGAAAATATTATCGACAAATTGAGTTACGATACGAATAACAAATATAATGAATGATATGAAATATTTAATCACGAGGCATTCTTTTGATTTACTTTTTGCATTATAAATATCAAATAGGTTGTATGTTGATATCAAGAAAGGTAAGCATATCTTACCGATTGAATATAATCGTAATCTTTAGAAAAATAAGTATACATACATTAACGGTCGTAATTTGTACAGCGTTTTCTGCTTGATCCTATCATTTTATTCTTGATTTGATTATATTAATTTCCATATAATTACCAAGAAGTCATGAGTGACGTTTTTATTAGATGTAGTGAAAAAAAATCATTATTTTTCCAATTGATGGCTTTAGATATCTGTATTTCGCTTTGTATGAGTTCGATCGGGTTCCACTAGATGGCTGTAGAAATATGAGATTTCGTACTACAAAAACTTCTGTGACTGTTTTGTGCTTAGTTGACACAGTTTAGTTTGAGCGCGATTCAAAGATGGACGCTAGCAAAGAAAAAATGCAAGGCAACCGGCTGAAAATGTAAATATTGTTTATGGCCCTGATATGGTACAGCCAATCACGCGCAATTTTGGTTTCGTGGATTCCGGTCCGGTAATTTCGATGTCAAAGATGCACCACGCACTGAAAAGTCAATTGTCGAAAATATCGATAAATCACAAACATTCTCAAGATCGATTGTCATGTGAGCACTGTTTCGAGTGCCGAAGAGCTCAAGATTGTACAAAAAATGGTTTGGTATGAGGCTGGTCTCAAGAAGAAGCTCGATGCCCATACATCGAGTTAACGCAAAAAAACTTCATGGACCGAATTTCCATCTGCGATTCGCTGCTGAATCGCAACAAAATCGGCCCATACTTGAACCGGTTGGTGACTGGTTATGAAAAGTAGATCACTTACGACAACGTCAAGCGAAAACGGTCGTGGTTGAAACGCGGTGAGCTGGCGGAAACGGTGGCCAAGCTAGGATTGACAGCCAAGAAGGTTTTGCTGTGTGTTTGGTGGAATTGGCAGCGAATTATCTACTATGAGCTGCTTCCTTACGACATCATTAAGCAAAAATTGTTGTAATAGAAACGTGATCAGCCGGCGGCCAAGCTAGGATTGACGGCCAGAAAGGTTTGGTTGTGTGTTTGGTGGGATTAGCGGGGGATTTTCTATTTTGAGGTGTTCCACTACTGCACAACTGTTAACTCGGAACTGTACTGTCAACAATTGAATTTCCTGAAGGAAGCAATCGCCCAGAAGCGGCCAGCCTTGGCCAATAGGAGAGGAATCGTGTTCCTTCAGCCCGCACACATCGATAGTGACTGGTCAGAAGCTCCGGGAGCTTGGTTGGGAGGTTCTTATGCATCCACCTCATAATCCGGACCTAGCACCAAGTGATAACTATCTCTTCCTGTCCATGGTGAACAATTTTGCTGGTGAAAAATTCGCTTCAATAGGGGCTTGTGAAAATCGACTGACTCAATATTCTGCCAATAAGGATGGGGTCTTCTATTAGAGAGGCATAATTATATTACCTTCAAAAAGGGCAACAAGTTATCGAACAAAACAGCGCATATTTGATAAAATTGGATCATTTCATTTGTGGTAATTAAAGATTTGTTTTTCATGCAAAAATATTGGATTTCTTTTCACTACGCCTTCATGTCGGTAATATCGGGTGATTTTTTTGGATATTCTTCTTGAATTTTCATGGTTAGAATTATCATTATGAAATTTTGTGACTTGAAATTGCCACTCTACATCCAAATGCAATTTTGTATCCGGATCGAATTTGCAGTTCTCAAATTAACAGTAAACAAAATTGCAAAGCGCCATATTTACATAATCCCCAGTTGAATTTTTCCATTAACAAACACAAATTTAACTGCGTCATTCAAGTTTCGAATCTCTTCTGCGAATTTGAAATTCTTCAGGCCATTCCGTTCGAATGTTATCATGTAAACAGCCAAAAGAAGGAACACAATCGAATTTGAGGACGGATTCAACATCAGTTAGTCGATCATTATCTTTTGAAACCATTTCCGATTCGAAAAATATAGATATTTTGATAGAGCAAAAAGAGCGATAAAGCAAAATCATGCAGGGGTTTCGAACAATTGCTTCTCTAATTCTGTGGCAAAGTCTTGTCATTCTGCCATACCTTGTAGAACAAAATCGTACGAAAATATCTCAGTTTCACACAGATTTCATGGTTATATTTCATTATTATATGTTGGTTCTCGGAACTGTCCTGCCACGAATTCCTCTTTTATCTGTCAAATTCGTGATATAGAACAGTTCTGTCAACCAACATTTTCCAATGCAAAAATCAGTAAACGATATTTATGGGAATATTCCTTCAATTCCAATGAAAATTCACCACAAAGTCTTATTCTAATATTCGTTCAATCAAAAACTCGTTACTTCGTGGCTCATTTTTGAATTTTGAACTCGTATCAAAGAACTTCAATGCCATCTGCACTTGTATTATAAATAACTATTCCTTGAGCCTGACCTATACCTAAATCATTCAGTTCCTTCCTAGTCAGTATTTAGTTAGTTAGTGTTTACGGACCTCATTGATAATCCATGAACTTTTTATTCACATTCATATAAACATCTCCTCAAGCTCTTGTATCTCAACCAAATATTGACGATGGTAATGATCGTCTATGTTCTACCCTACGTTCTCTGATCTCGGATTAGTGCACTTATGTTCATTCAAGGTCACCTATCACCGCGTGAATTCTGTTTATTCCCAAACAGTGCTCCTAATCATTGTTGATGTTGGTGTAATGCTAACAAGCATGGCTGATGCTGAATTAAACTTAGCATTCTCGTGCTATCTTTGATGTATGATGGCTTTCGCATGTAACTTTATTATTTTTAGCGTTTCTGTAAAACGGATTTGAACAGTAGGTAGTAATTCAACGTCAAAATTTGTTGAAATATCGTCTGACGGTTACAATACTGCAATTTTTACTGCATTAATCAAGTTGTTGAGCATGCTGGTCGATTATTTAACGTAATAACATTTTTGAATGTGTAGAATTCATGTATCTTATTAAACCAGGGACAAATTACATACTATTGTTTATTATTTCCTCCTTTAGCGATAAATATCAATTGATATATATTGAAAAGTTAATATACATAGTGGTCGGTTCTGAACCCAGGGTAATGCTATCCTAATTTTGCCTCAACTGCGATACTACAAAGACTACATTGAATTGAATAAGGGAATAATACTAGAACCTCGACTAGAACTATGCGGTAAAAAATTGTTTTGAGTATCCTCAAAAATATACAGGGTAATTCACCGTGATAATTTTGTGCTAAAAATTTGATCTTACTCCATAAAATATTCTCAGATCTACAACTTCCGGTTATACCGGAAACAGACTACTACTTCCTCATTTCAAATGGCACACCCAGTATACTATTGCATCATTAGATAGCTTTTTTGATGAATTTAACAATATACCATACCTTGGGTAGAAACTCAATGGTTCATGAGTTAATGCGATTATGATGAGAAAAATGGTGGCGACGGGGACTCACATTTTTTCGATTATTTCTGCAGAAAAAACTCTTATCGAAAAAACCTTTTTCCTTTTCGATTCGTGATTTCATTCTTTCTGAATCAATATATTGTTTTCAGAGGAGAACTAATAGCAATCGATTTTTGTATCACATTTCATTCGAATATTTCCCTGACAAATTACGAACAGAGAATAGACGAATTTTCTGCATTTCAAATGTTAATATTGAACCTTTGGACACGGCCGAGAAAAAAAATATACCACCCTCTTGAAAATTTCACAGTTTACGTTTTGAATGTGTAAAGTCCAAATCAGTTAGTCCGCCATGCGCCGTCCAAAGTTTTTCTCGGAAACAATAAAAGCTCAAAGATGAATATTCAAGGCAAACTCTCAGAATTTTGTAATATTCAAAGTTCTTGGGAATCATAATTGATGAAATGGTGTACAGACAATGCATATATACTGAACAAACTTAATCTAGTGTGCTATGCTTTTAGAGTAGTAACCAATTATGTGGAAGGAAATGTAAAGAAAATCTTGTACAATGCAAACTATGAATCAGTTATTAGTGGTTCGGAGAAATCTATCTTTGTGAATGAAAAACGACTCTTGAGGAATATGAAGTATATAGGTTGATGTTGAGGAAAATTTAAGGAATAAGGAATTCTAACAATCTATGATTTATAATACATCCATGAATGTCTATTATTCTCACATAAAAATAATTTTTTAGTGAATAACACAAATATGACATACACAACAATATGTGAAAACGTAAACATCATTTCACCTACGTACATCATAGATTATGTATGTTCATCATACATGTGTATAAAAATTTACAAATAATTCAAAATTAATAAATACAAAAAAAGTTTTCGATCAACTTAGTCATATTCACTGGATGCATATTTTTGTTGAATCTCTTTGGTGATAGGGTGACAATATTTCTTCACGTATGGTTTGCTGAATAGAGAGCATATCTGAAATACATATTCAATCTAGCTATCTACAGGGTGTTCCACCATTGCCGCTGAGCTCTATATTGATTCAAGCTCTGAAATTTTCAGATTATTTTAATGTGGCAAAAAAGATTCTAAAATTTCAGCGATATATCTAAGTAAGGCTTCGCGTCAATGATGAAGCCCCCTGTAGAATATAATATATTGAATCTTTATTTCAGATATGCTCTATACAACAAACCAGAGAATGTAATTCCGTTAGAGCTACATTCTCAAATTATTCGGATATACACAGAGTGTACCAAAAAAATGTAAATGTCCAAAAATATGTTTTTTTTTTCTTGAAACACCCTGTTTTTTATTCATGGAATATGTGAACCCAAATGTGTTGAAAGTTTCATATGCTCAAAACCGTTTATGATATACTTCGATTTTTCATAAACTGATGGGTCTCTGCAAAAACCTAATAACTTCGAAATAAATGAATTTATTATAATGAGATTGAAAACCCTACTGAGTGTTCAACAGGAGACAATTCGATGATGACCCATTCAAACGTTAATATTGGGCTTATCTAAAAGTGCATGCCCCGTATTTTAAATAAGTAAAATATTTTATGATATTCCAAAAAATTTCTACTGAATGTGATAATTAAATAAAAAGGGGTGAAATTTTGAGTGAGCCAAATATGAACGTTTGATTAAGTCATCAATAAATCGTCTAATTTAGAAAACCCAATATAGTTCCCAATGATTATCGAAAAGTCAGTATGCACCTCCGTTCTTCTAGTATTTATTTTCGAAATCTCATTCGAATAAATTCATTAATTTCGAAGTTATCGATTTTTCCAAAGACCCTTCAATTCATAAAATAGGTAAGTTTTAAGCAAATAAGAATATTTGTGTTCATTTATTCTATGCAATCTGAAAATTCAGTAAAAAACTGGGTGTTAGAAAAATATATGTTAGGTCATTTACATTTTTTTGGTACACCCTGTGTAATTTCAAACAATTCGAAATTGTTGCTTGAATGGAGCCTAATAATGGCATTGTGTAGAAAAATATTCTAAAATTTCAGCTCTTAATCGTAAAAGAGCGTCACGTCCATATTGGAACACTCTCTATATATTTTTTTACTATTTACATATTCACACATATGCAAACATATTCGAAATTTTAATTTCTTTGCTAATTACATATCGCATGCTGACATATTTGAAGCATCAATTTTCTAAATTATTTCAGGAATTACATAGTCTTATGCTGACGTATTCTAAATTTTGAAATTTTTGATTTTTTACTAATAACAAAGTCATATGCTAATATATTCGAAGTTTTAATTTTTTTAAAATTTCTTACTAATTACATATTCGTATGCTGAAATATTTGTATCAAAGTATCAAATTTCTTCATTATTTTACTAATAACATAGTCATATGTTGACATAATTTAAATTATTTAATTTTCAATTTTTTTACTAATTATATAGTCGTATGCTGACGTATTCGATGTATCAAATTGTTTTTTTAATAAACTAATTACAAAGTAATATGCTGCCTCATTCTAAATTTTGAAATTTTTAATTATTTCACTAATAACATAGTCATATGCTGACATATTCGAAGTTTAAATTTTAATTTCTATTTGTTTACTAATTACATATTCGTCTGCTGACATATTTGGAGTATCAAATTAATTTATTATTTTACTAATTGCATAGTCATATGTTGACATATTCTAAATTATGAAATTTTTAATTTTTTTACTAATTACAGACTCATATGCTGACATATTCGAAGTTTTAATTTTTTTACTTATTATAAAGTCGTATGCTGACATATAGGAAGTATCAAATTTCTTCATTATTTAACTAATTACATAGTCATATGTTGACATATTCGAAATTATGAAATTTTTATTTTCCTCACTAATTAAAAAATCTTATATGCTGACATATTTTTCGCTAGTCGATTCAATTTCCGACCTTCGCGTTCACAAACCCCGGGAATTAATTAAACCTACTACAAGTCGCGATACCGGGCTACATCACGAACTTCCCGGAGCAACCCGTCATCTCTCACCCCTAAACTACCCAAAAGTTGCATCGGTTGACATGCATTAATCGGGGGAACGAGGAACTTCACAATTTCATTTGCGCCCGCCCCTCGTTCCCCAAATCTTATCTACCAGAGTGCGGTACATTAAACATTTCGATAAATAATCAGCAGGAAGTTTCTTTGCTGATTGATTTCGGCTTGGGGTAGATAAGGGCTGGAGAGGCTAGGGTTGTTTCTGGGATTCGGCGCCGTGATGTTACTCATTAGTCGGGTAATAGGATGTGTTAACGTAGTTATTGGTATGTAGATTGGAAATGCCTTGCAGGTCTGGATTACCTAAATACATCCTAAAACGTCTCGATTAGTGTTTGTTGATCGAGTTTTTGCCCGTGGGTTTCTGCATTTCGATTAGGGAGGAGGTCCGTTTGATGTATGTACGTCTGTGTGTATGTGTTCGGTTCCATCCGCTGCGAAATAGCCATCGTAGGAACTCTCTGTATATAGGGTGATTTATTAGCTCACTTTGCCATTACTGCCGAAAATAATGTAAATTACATATTTGTGCCAATATAATTTGTGTAGAAAGAAAGTGTAATTATTATTACAAACTTAATAGAGCAGAGTTAAAACCTATAACTCAGTAAGTTAACTAAAAAAATAGCATATAAAAAATAAGTAAAGGTTTGAATCCTCATATTAAAGAGAATTCGTCTTAACAGAACTCTATGTATGTTTATTTCATTGTACAGGGTGAGCAAATGAGAGGTAAGCGGCTATATCTCAGGATCACTCATCGTAGATACTTGCGGTAAAAAATTAAAAAGAAAACACTGGAAATTGTTTTGAAGTTCATACCTCTACCGCCAGGGGGCATAATAGCTATCGTCGAGTAGAAAAATGAATTTCACTCGAAAATTCCTTTTGAATTGTCATTTTCGATTTTATGACATCAAATAAGGATAGGGGAAAGGGAGAAATCTGACTGATTGAAATGCCTGTAACTTCATTTTGGCTAAACATTTTTGAGCAAATTAGATCTCGTCTAAGAGATAATATCTTGTTGATTGAGGATAAAATATATTCATGATAAATTTGTTTTTGCTGCTCTCGATGGGGGGCGCTAACTTAGAAGTTCATTGTTTCGTTTATTTTACTCCGAAATTTCAAATGTAATGATAGGATTTTCGTAACAGAAACAGAAGTTCCATCAAATTTGCATGAAAAAACCTGAAGGTCGCAAAGCGATAGTTTCAGGCGTTCTGTACAATAATGCACTTCGCCGAGCTATGGTCTCACCAAATACTGAGCATGACCGAATATTCGGTTTGGCCGTCAACGTGGAAGTTAACCGGGATATCCCTATGCTTTTCTGTGCTTGGGATTACCGTAATAAACCCATTTTTTCTCCAGTCACAATGCTATACAGAAATCCATCCCGTTTTTGCCTTGCAAATAGCTGTTCGCAAGCAATCAAACGCCGTTCAGCATATCACGGTTTCAAGTCGTACGGTACCCAATTTCCTTGTTTCTGAATCATTCCCATGAATTTCAGGCGTTTTGAATGGCTTGTTGCATCACTCCCAATGATCCTGTCAATTGCCTCCAATTCTCAGTGGTAGGTAGGGTAGGCGGTCGCCTAGGGCGGCAAACTTCAAGGGTGGCATTTCAAGCTTGATCAACAAAAATTACATGTGTAGAAATTCACTACTCCGAATGAGATTTAATTCAGTCAGCGACAACAGGAATGAATACCGACAAATTCAATCAACATCAAAAACCATCAAAGATGCTGTCATTATACATTATACTCATAAATATCCAGGTGGGGCGTGATCCCCTCATAGCGCTGTTTACGAGTTATTGACGCTAAAAAAACACATGCACTCATCAGGCTTGTCGGCGTTCGCTTTACGTTGCCGAATTTTATTACCACTTGGGGTTCTGGATCATTTTCTTTTCAATTCATGTTGATTCATCAGAATGGAATGCAAAATATAAGAAAACAATTCCATTTCATCACTTCCAACTGATCCTCCTATATGAAGTTTTATTATTTCATACCACATTGTATTATTTTATAATATTCTTCATTTTTAATATCAAATTATCTAGTGTTGGGTGTGGACGCATTTGAATCAAATAATGTTTCATGCGATTGTTTTACTCAATAATGTTAAACAAAAAATAACAAATTTTCAAGCTTTTTCTAGAATCGAAACTGAACTAGGTGCCTGAAACTGCAGGGCTCTTTCTAGAGGGGCGGCAAAAAATGGAAGACGGCATTATCTACTTTTTCTGGGAAATCTTGATTACTGTCAGAACGAATTGAATGATTTTTTTATCAAATTTACTAATCTTAAACATCTTTGCATCATGAATATCTGTAACATCTATTCGAATTTGAAATGGTTCTTCATTCGCATCATCTGGTTGTTTAAATAAATCATATCAAAGAATAAAAAACGAAATAAATGTTCGAGCGTTATATGCAGTTAAAACTCAGCAGTAGGATCTGAAACCTGAAATCAATTAATATATTTTATCATTAGAATTCAGTTGAGCACGTTTATTATTCATTGCATTCCACTTATCCTAAATCAAATAGATTAAAATTTGAATCCAAAAAAAATTATTCTTAAAATACATTTATTCCTTCCTAAAATACTTTTTATGAAAAAGTGTGGAGTTTTTCACACTTCCACACTGAATCTTTGAAAACATATTCACCAAACAAACATCCCAACATCCACCTGAAACTTTAGTTTTGCTAACTGTGACTCCAAAATTTTCACCATTATTGTGGTGAGTTTTAATCATTTCGAAGAAGTGCTGAAGCGTGTATTGTTCCATTTTTTGTAATGGCATAGTTTCAATTTGTCAAACGTCGAAAGATGACAGCTTTAAAAGAGACGTCTGCCCAGATAAATGCAGAATCAAAATGAAACCTCTTATTGGAAAGCTTTTAGCAAGTTTGGAAGAATATTCTCGCAGATTGTTCTTGTTGAATTTGAATAGATAAGGCAGGTTAACATCCATATGATTGTTTATGACTCGAAAAGCAATAATAAAATCTCCTACAGTATTGTCCACCTCGAAGCAGGAAATTTTTCATAAATTTTTTGACGTTATATTGAAAAAGTCTTCATAAAAACTATTGATTGTTTTGACATGAGAAATATTGACTAATTGGGAACGAAAAAGACGCATTGTTATATTTCAAAGTTTCAAAATGATTACTTCCAATCTCAACCCCGTTTCTTATTTCTTCAGCTTTATTTTCCGAATCGTTGAGCCACGCGAAATATTCAAGGTGTTCTAGAAGAAGACAGACACTCGTCGGATGTTTTCCGTAGCGTAGATGTAATGCCAGTGACTTGAAAAGTTTGCAGTCACACGTGGCTGACCTTTCCGCATCGTTTTTCCATTTCAAAAAAGAATTCTGCTAACGCTGGAGTGTCGTTTCGGCTGATTGGGAAATTTTCTATTCATGGGCGTTTGCAATTATGTGTCGATTCAATTGAATTCTTTTTAAATGAAATTGGAACCGTCCATTTTTCAATATCTGGCCGTGAAAGTAAAGGCAGAAACTAGTTAAAAGTTGGAAAATATCGGTTTCAGGAACAAAAAGGTTGATATTTCCCAACTTTAACTATCACTTGGAACGAGATTTTTTTCTATGCATACCTCATTCGGTGAAGAAACTGAAGTTGAACTAATTTTTCCATTAGATAATTGCTAATTGAGTATGCATATATCTCCAATATTTTTTGAGTAATTTAGTACAGGGTGTCCCGAATTCGATGGTCACTGAAAGCCTCTCATGAACTGTAAGAATCTTCAAAGCCCCGCATCTCTTTTTTCGAAATAATAAGATAACAGAAAGCAGATCGTAGTTACCTTAATTTTTTTTCACAAGTTACAGGAGGGCGTCTCTGAACAATTAACAAAATAATTCACTAAATCTTGTTTTCTTCCAGATATTCGAATAATTTAAAAACGTTCTTTAATTTTAATGGATTATATGATACCTACTCAGGTCGTAGAGATTGATTACCGTTTTAGAGATATAGAGATTTAGTTGCCGAAGATTTGTCGAAAAGCATACCGTTGTCGGTTTTTCAAAAATGTCATTCGTGTAAAATAAAATTTTATAATTTTAAATTTTTTTTTGTAATGTCATATACAAGATAGTCCAACGAAAACTTAACACCTCGATTTTCCGACTACAAAAAAAAATGTGGAAAATCGATCGAACCAGTCAATATCTGATTCGAAGCTGAACAACTTTTCCGCCTTTTTCATCCCCGTAACTTCAACCCCCTAACAGGGGTGGGCACCCCTTAATTTTGAATAGGGATGAGGGGTATTGCGATACCTCAGTTTGAAGATCTTATGGAGTACTATCTGATCCTAGAATTTCGCTTCAAAATTTCCATCGATAACGAAATGACAGGTAAAATAGTGAAAGAGTACAACTACTAACTACTTGAAATTTGTTGGATAAGAATCATTCACTCGAGATAAATTCCACATTGCCTCTTTTAATCTTTTCGCTGTTATTTCAGATATTTTAGAGCGAAATTTTAAGGTCAGAAAGTACTTGATTATTATTATTATTTAAACGTTGTGGCTTGGTAAGGCTTCCGGGAACTGCGACCATGTAGATCTTTTGTTCTATAAGTTACTCATTCATGAAAACCCTAGGAGGTCGTCAATGGCGTTGATAAAACTGACAACTTCCTTAGGGGCATTGGCCGTTACCTCACAGGTATCCAGGACCGGCTTCCCCATATGAAGGGTTCTTAGGCCAGCCAGCTCTGGACACTTGCATACCATGTTTTCAGCTGTTTCTGCTTCTGATCCACAGAGCCTGCAAATCTCTTCTGCTGACTTTCCCATTCGGTACAAATGATGTTTGTCAGACAGTGCCCCGTCAGCAGTCCCACCATCACCCGAAGCTCAGCTCGTGACAGCCTTCAAAAGCTTTCTGGCATAGGTAGGGGAAATCATCATGAATTTCTTGGCCTGAGTAAGTCCAGGAGTGTTTGTCCAGTGGGTTATCCTATTATTCAACTCCCATTGCTGGACCGCTACTTTATATTGGTCTTTTCCTAGCCCACAGAAAGGCTCAGGTCCAGCAGGTGTTAACCTTGATGCTTTTTTTGCAAGTTCATCGGCTTTTTCGTTTCCTTCAACATCACAGTGCCCTGGTACCCATAGTAGAGTCATTTCATTGCCTCTGGCCAGTTGCTTTATGGTGTTACGACACTCCAAAGTCAACGGAGATCCCTGGCAGTACGATTCCAGGGATCAGCGTGGTCTGGCTGTCCGTGGTGATGTAGACCTGTGTCCACTTGAGGCTCGTTTTAAGACACTCCTGGGCGCATACGATATTCAAAATTAGTTACTGCAACACCTTCCAGCGCTGATAAAAATCAAGGAGTTGTTCTCACCCTCCGTTAGGGAGGTGAAGTTATTGGATGAAAATAGCGGAAAAGTTGTTCACCCTCGAATCAGAAATTGATGGGTCCGAGTGATTTTCCACATTTTCATTTTCGTATCGTAAAATCGAGTTTCATTGGACCACACTGTATATAAAGCTTTACACACAAATTATAACAAAAAAACCATGGTCCTTTCTAATTTATACATCCTTCTGATAATTGATGAAAAACTAAACCCGGAAAAAAATTTCAAATTTCCTCTCGGAAGCAAAGCCATAAAAAATTCGAAACTTTCAACACCAAAACCAAACCCGCGTAGCTCTACTACCTTGTGGCGTCTTTCTGTTTACCCCGGTATCGCACCGGGTCATTAATAATTATTTTTCTGGAGCGGTTCCCCCCCTCAGATTTGCCGCAAAACATTCTGGAAGTTCGACCATTTGTAAAGTGTTGAAAGGAATACATCAATTAGGGACTTTGTCGACTGGCGGGGTTATTTTTCCTTGTTGTTTACAATCGAAATTGTTTACCCTTCGTCCCTGCACCTCGGCGGCGCGTGACAGCTCGTGGAAATTCGGTCCTATTAGGTGTGATTTATCGCGACTCAGAAAATGGATTCGTTATTTTCGGGATACCGGAAATGTTGACTTCCATATATGTAGGTCTTCTTGTAGGTATTCAAGGTGGACAATATTTTCCTTGGAAACCGTGCAGGGATCGTTCCTTAATATCGGTGAATCGAGAATGCTTTACCAAACATGTTGATTCAGATGCTTCATGAGAATCTTTATGTTGTTTAATTCATATTCATATAGGTACTTGGAAATATTGCCATTATTGTTATTGAACGGATCTTGGGAAATATAATAAATAAAAATCTCAAATCTCAGTGAAATAACCGCTTATTTCTACTTTTTCGATGAAATTTATGCCATGTTTTGGAAATTCCAACAAATGTTATGACTAAATTACAATTACAGCATAGGTAAACAAGGCAATAAAAACTATTTTTTCAATTGATTACTATAAAGTTGGTGAAACGTTGTATAGTTATGAATAACCAATATAAGAGATTAAGAGAGTTTTATTTTTAGTCATGTACAGAAAATTATTGTATGTTATTATCTTTGTGGCTCATTTGTGGTTATTTTGAATGTAAAAAGAAAACATACACTGTGTTCGTAAAGTATGGTACAAATTCATTTTTAGCTGAAAATACCATTTTAAGAAATAATCCTGAAACACGTCGATTTTTGATTTGAATTTATCGTATTTTAAAATATTAATCTAATATACAGGGTGAATTACTTTCGAGTAATGACGTCACCCTAGTTTTTTTAAGGAAAAACCTCATTTTGTCTCAATTTTCCGATTACTCTAGCTGAGCTGATTCTAAAAATGTATCACATGTTGATTCCAATTGGTACAGGGTGGACAAAAATACAATAGTTTTGTGTGTGCTCATAAAGTAACGCGTAACAATCTTCATTAGTTAAATTAATAATATAACACAGACAGAATATGAACGTAATTATTTCTCATCAATTTAAAAAAACATAGTCGTCTAGTTTTTGTGAAATGTCATTATTTGTTAAGTAATTTATTGGTGTTAAATGACAGTTTAGTACTACAATATTTTTGGTATTCGTGGATGTTTTAATTATTGCTTAGATTTAATTTATAATTTTTGTCCACCCTGTACCAATTGGAATCAACATGTGATACATTTTTGGAATCAGCTCAGCTAGAGTATTCGAAAAATTGAGACAAAATGGGGGTGTTCCATTTGAAAAAAATGACGGTGACGTCATTACTCGAAAGTAATTCACCCTGTATAATATATTATTATTTTAAAATACGGTAAATTAAAATCAAGAATCGACGTGTTTCAGGGTTATTCCTTAAAATGGTCTGTTCAGCTAAAACAGAATTTGTTCCATACTTTTTTTTTCATAAGGTTGATTCCAATCAATTTGTATCAACCCTGTAAGCATCATTAGAGCAACCCCTAAAATCTTAAATGGGAACGAAGTTAAACATCTTGTTTCGAAAGTAATTTGATGGTCTTATTAAAAATGTCGTTCATTTGACCTTTATTGGTAGAACCTCTCGAAAAAAAAATAGAATAGTTACAGTTGCAGGACTTGAAATGGAACATAATAATAATGGAAAATATTTCAATATAAGAGATATGCAAAATGTTGTCCATTATTTTGAAGTCAAAATATAACCTATTGTAAAATTTTGAAAAACTTCAACTTGAATTTCTCGGTATTCTTATTTTCATTTTTTCAACATCTCGGTTGAATTCAATATTTCTTGAGGAAGAAGAATTCATAAAACCAATATTTCAGTGCTGCAGCATAATTCAAGCACGACATATTGGTGACTTTTGGGACAATCGCAATTTTACAACTTTGACATGGTACCCCGTGCAAGATTCGAAGAAATTTAAAATTCATCGCGGAAGGAGAAATCAACAAGAACGACTCGTTTCTTCGGAACAAATTCCGTAGAATTCCAGCAGAAATCTCTGGCGCATTTTCCGATTATTCCCGATATTCAACATCCAGGCACGTTCCATATGAATATTCCGCTTTTCTATGCAAGACTTTGCTATAGCTCCATTTTCTCCCGAATCATTTCATTGGTCCATTTAGCAGGTAGGTGGAACTGAAACTTGTAAAATTCATCGGAGTTTGTGCCAGCGCGCGCGAGATGAATAAAAAATCGGTTTCGTGAGAATTTGGCGGAATTGTCGCTGCCGATATCATGGATAGCCATGGATTGCCTTTTAATTGGAATGAAAACGAGCTTTCGGCTACGAATTGGAAAGATTTGTAGGATTTACTGTATTCAAAAAATAATGAAACATTCTTTTTGATCAAAAACTGAATTTAGTTCGACACAACCTCGCCTAACCTAAACTCAGTTTATTCCAGCCAAAAAATTAGATCAGATTTTTAATTGGTCAAATTATTATAGCTTAGTTCTATGACAAGTCAACAATATAACTGTGAATGTAGACTACAATTGGAATATCACTTTTATCGTCAAGCAGAAAATTGCTAAAAAAAATTGTATATGATACGAGCATCGAATGAAGAAAATAAATATACAAATTCAAAACAGAGAGTTATAAGGACAGTACATTGACTACAGTCTCTCAGTAAGATAGTATATGATACAACACAAGTCAAAATAAATGAGTACACATATAAATGTAAAAAAACAGAGATGCATAGATGCGGTGCCCACAATAACGATAGTTACTTGGTGAAGCTGAAGTGATGGCAGGGTTAATATATTAAACTTTATAAAACAATTCTTACAGCTCTACATCTGCACTACCCCAGCCAAAGTTCTGATAGCTCGCTTTTGAATCGTGAATATTCTCCAGATATATAAAATTGGACTTGATCAGCAATTTGTAAAGGCCCTTGATAAGATATGGTCATGTTTCACATATATAGGGGTAAAAATGCATCAGTTGAGCACAGAATGACTCAAAGCAGGGATATATGACAGCACACAAATACGACAATTAATTAATAATCCTGCCTTCATATGAATCAAGTTGAACGAGAAGCTTGGACATCATTTTTTGCAGTTGAAGAAAATTTTGTAGGCAAACATAAATCTCAAAACTATGTTGAAATGGTTAACAAGATGCTTAATAGTTTCAAATCCTAGTCCATCTACTGCTTTGCTGTTGTAAAACAAATATCATTTTTTTTTGACCTCATCAACATCTCATAACTCAACAAAAAAAAAGACATCCAAATGAAGCAGAGATGTTCAAGAATACGTTTTCAACCAGACAGACAGATATCATTTCAGTACAAAATATAACTATCTATCACTTTATCTACTAGAAAAATAAAGGAGGCATTGAAATGCAATTATTTCTATCGGATTATCTATTTTCAATCGGCTACCATTACGCAAGAAAATAAATTCTGACGTACCTTCTCATAGTAATACAGGTCTGATGAATATAAATAGCTTTCAATACAAACTCCAAAGTAACGTGATCATACCTAATATCATAATGAGGTATAAAACCACGATGTAATACAATGTCGCTAACGTGTCTATATCCCTCACAACAGAATCGTATTCAGCTCCTTATTACCGTGTTGATGGTACGAGGTGTAGAATACACCTAACATTATATACCTGCATGCATAGAGGAAGATATTAACAACTCAGAAAATCGCCCTGAAATTATGTATTGTGCGGCAACCACGCCATAATGAACAGTAATGTTTCTCTAATTAAACGGCAGCTGAATTCGTCTTACGGCTTAGAATCCAAGGTCGTTTATAAATAGAAAACTCAGTTCCGACTCGAAAACTTGCAAGTGTAGAACCCTATCACGTTTTTATTCCTGTTTGATTTCGCCGAATGATTTGTTCTTGTTGAAACAATGGTTGTCGGCTTCAACATAATTAGTGAGAACGTTTATACTACGATATTATTGGATAAAACGCGAATGAACTTTAATTATCTTAGGGATATCTCATCACCATTAAGTAAACTTTGGATGTGATAAAGAGGTGATAGGATGTAATGGAGCACAGTAGTTGAAATAGTGCTTTCAAGCTTTCAACTTTAAAATAGCTTTTCTAGAATTCTTTCATTGCTATTGGATAATTTGCGTTTGAAATTGAAGTCGAGAAATAATATTCTTCAAAAATTAGCTGGTTCTTCATGGGGTGCTGATGCCAGCACTATTCGTACGGCAGCTGTGTTCTTAGTTTTTTCTGCTGCTTAATACTATTTTTCTGTTTGGTTTAATAGTGCTCATGTTCATAAACACAAGCACAAGCACAGCTTGACGTTTCTATGAGAATTATCATTAGAACTATTAGATCTACACCTTTATATTGGTCACTAGTGCTATCACATATACTTCCACCCCATATTCGTAGACAGGTTGTAGTCAAGAAAGCTTGGGATAAATTTCATTTCTACCCGAACTCATTTCCAATTTTTTCTTATCTTGCCTCTCAGAAACTATAACTGCCAGATTGAAGTCAAACCTTGGATTGATACTTTCCTTCAATCTAATGAAAGTGACAAGGAAATTTGGCGTTCGGAATGGAGTTTTTGTAATGTCTTAAACAAAAGTCTTATCGTTGATCTTTCAGAGAAACTTCCAGGTTTCAATCTTTTTAGGAAAATTTGGTGTATTTTAGATCGACTTTAAACTCTTCAAATGGTATTCTATTGAATGTCCTCTAGGTCAGTGTGGTGTAAAAGAAACCGTTGACCATTTGGTGAATACTTGACCAATTTATAAATTTCATGGTAGTTTCCAAGCTGGTGTATTTTAAATCGACATAGGACTGGTTATGGTCATATGGTCAATAGTGTGCTCTTCAAATGGCATTCTATTGAAAGCTCAATTTGTTGACCACTGGTTGAATACTTGTCCAATTTATAAATTTCAGCTATCCATTCAGTTTCAGATTCTATTTTAAAATGGGTCCCTAACTTTAAATCGATATAATGGAAACTATTACATTTATTACTTCTTTCTGGTTCTTTGTTGTTGCGATTTCGGATTTAAATATAATATACAGGGTGTGGCGTAATTAATGGATGATCCTGTACTGGCGAATAGGAGAGGTCATGGCCGACCAGAAAATGTAAAGTTATGTTCAGTAAAAATATCATAGTTTTCGAGATATCGGACAATTTCATTTTTTCTAAAAAGTGTACCTTTACTCACTAATTTCAATTCTGTGATCACAAATCTTGTTATTTCCTTGGACGGACATTTCGAGCACATACTGTAATTTAAAATAAATAGTGAAAATATAACTGTGTTTTATTTAACCATTATTAGGTATCATCAAAAATCCCTGAAACTCTCACTGAAATAAGTACCTCAGTTGTAATAATAAAACGTAGTCCGAGGACCCAATGAAATAATAACATGTATTATACCATTTCAGAACCGCAATAAAATAGACAATTCATTTATGAAATGTTCACAAAGGTTTCAATACATTTTTTCTTCTCCATAACGACTGAAACTTAAAGAAAAGAGTAAGTGAATTTGCAAACATGAGGATTATCCTACTTTTTTTTTTTCTAAATTATGCAAGATGGTAGGAATTTGGTATTTATCTCATAGTACAGCTAGTAAAATAAAAAACAATGCCCAAGGAAATAACAAGATTTGTGATCACAGCATTGAAATTAGTGAGTAAACTTTTCAGAAAAAAATGAAATTGTCCGATATCTCGAAAACTATGATATTTTTAATGAACATAACTTTGCATTTTCTGGTCGGTCATGACCTCCCCTATTCGCCAGTAAAAGATTATCCCTTAATTACGCCACACCCTGTATATGTTGTCAACTTTTGGTGAAGAGGAAGCATGGAGGGAATTTTGTTTGGACGAAGAGGAGGCCCTCTGCAGCTCATTCTGTAAACAAATACAAAAACCAATTACAACACCTATACGGGGATTTTGCTGAGGTTTGTATCTTTTGAATCATTCGCTGAAATGTATGATGCCTCGTTTACATTTCCTCTGCTAGAACTGAGATTCCATCTACACATGCTATATTGTTTGGAGAATAATTTTTTCTTTTGATCCATCTCAAAAGAATATAAATATATTGCGATTGGTATCATAATGACGATATATCAAAATTTTCTTGCTAAGGATATATGCATATATTCCCTCCTTTGAATTATTGTAACTGTTTGTGTGTCGTTATGTTCCTGTTTATTTTAAAATTAAGATTCGATCGAGATGAAGATTTGGATTGCTGTTTTATGTTGATTGCATAAAAAATTGAAAAATATCTTCATGATCCATAAAGTTTTTTAAACCCATAGAAAAATTTATACTTGACAAGTGAAACACTTTTTTTGTTTTGAGTTTTGATCATATTAAGAAAAATTTCGGTCTAATAACGACCGAAAAATCAAACATAGAAAAATTGTTGGTACATGCAAATAGAATTCCATACCAATTCTTCATTTATCATTACGTTTTATAACTGATTAAGTTGAAGTTGATGGAACTTGCGATGAAGTCAAATTTGTGTCGGGAATTGTGCAGAAACCTTCTCGTTGATTAAAACGGAAATATTCATCTTCTTCTGCATACGAGATCTTCCTGCATGGCATAATTTATAGAGGCATTAACGGATACATGCTCCCTGGTAAAATTTACCGCCGAGTGCTCTGCGATACGTCATCCTGTGAATTTTACCAGCTAAGAAGCGGGATCGGGGGAATGTAATTCGACGCAATATTTCACCGGACCTAAAGACCCGGACCCGGAGGCAAGAAGACACGGGTAAAGATTATTGTGCGCATATTTTGGGGTAGATAAGTTAATATGGGGCAGATCAAAAACATTAAGATGCACGCAGAAAGCGATTTAGATCTTCGAACAGATGGTTTTCGTGTAAAGGGTGCGTCAATAAGGGCTTTAGAGCATTTGCGGTGTATTATCACGATTCATGGAATCTTTGGTGCGGTTTGCCTTTGAAGAATCCGCCGCGCGGTCCATATAAACTTTGTTCTTTGTAATAAATCTGTGCATTTCGAGAACGGTTGTGTTCACTGCAATGGATAACGTCGTTCGCCATTCCAAGCTGTGAAGTGTTGACAAGTGTCTGGTTAAGATTGGTGTAATAAGTAGTAGCAGCGCTGCCGCCAGGACCGGCAAACCGGACATATAGCCGGGACGCCAAATTTTTGGGTGCAGTTAATTAATATAGCAAGACATATTTTTCAACACAAAAATGTTTTCTTAATGAAAATACCTGTATTTGAAGTGAAATATTAAAATTAGCAGGAGCCTTTTTTTAATCGAATAGGCGTTCTCAAGGTTAGTTATGAAAATGCAAATAGGTACTGATATGCACCTTCAAGAACGACATCAACTTTTTACTACAGACTTATAGAGAATGCAAGAACAATGCAAGCCGTTTTTTGATGAAAAAGACAAAATATCCTTTGCTAAATTTGACAAGGTGATTTCAAGTTAAAAAGTACGATTTTATATGAAATTGAAAATATGCCTGAAAGGAATAACAGATGCTTCTTCAAAGAAAATTCATAAGCAGGGCGGCGAAATTTTATTTTGCCGGGGCGCCAAAATGTCTGGCGGCGGCCCTGAGTAGTAGAGTTCACTAGAATATGTTTTTCTGCAATACTCTACTATGCTCATTCTGCTAGAGTAATACGTTTGTTCAATAAGTTTTTTGGTTTGATAAGTCATCATTCAAGGGTTGTCCAAGTTCCCAGAAATTTCTTTGGGGCCAGTGAATTTATTGCCAACTACAACTATTTAGCGCATTGGGGTATACACTTCAAGGGGACATCTGGTCAAACGTTTCATACACTAGTTCAAGTGACTTTGGATGAACTATACTAGTCTAAATTTCTGTTTGTTATGTAGGTACACATTTCATATAAACCTGTGTGAAGATAAATTATAGTATAGACGGGTCACAGCATATTTTTACGATAGAAAAAATCAGGTATCCTATAGCGATTGTTTTTTTTTATTTTTGGAAGTTTTAAAAGCAGAGGAAATATATGATCGAATGTTTGAAGTGTATGAAAACTCTTCGCCTTCAATTAGTACAGGAGAAAGATAGGTTGTTGAATTTAAACGTGGTCGCACAATTCTTGAAGAAAACCAAAAACACCAATAACACCAGAAATCATTGCAAAAATAGAGGATATGGTATTGGAAAGTCGTCGAGTAAATGAAAGAGATTTAGTAGAAGCCCTTGGTGTCTCATTGAGAAGTATGAGCAATATTTTCATGGGTTTCAGAAAGCTGTGTGCAAAATGGGTGCCGCATTCGCTATGTAACAAAAACACATTCGAATGCGGCTTCTCAGCAATTTTTAGAGCGTTTTCGAGAGGATAGAGTGGATTTTGTGCGTCGATTCATCACTATGGATGTGATTTGGGTATATCACCATGAGCCTGAATCAACACAAAAGGCTAAAGTATGGTGTGAGCCTGGTTTGTCGGCTCCGAAACGAGTTAGTGTCCAGAAATCAGCCAAGAAGGTGTTAGCATCAGTTTTTTGTGAGGCGAAAGGAATTTTGTTTAAGAATTACTTATAAAACTTAATAATTGTAACCTTTAAGACCAATGGAAAGAAGAAATTCTGGAGAAAAGATCCGTTCTGCAGAAGAAAATATTTATTTTTCATCAGGAAAGTGCAAGAGCATTTTGACAATAACTACAATCCGTTGATCAAAGTTTGATTTGTCAGAGCGTACACTGTTTTCACCAGATCTGGCCTCTAGCGACTTCCATTTGTTTAGAAATCTGGAAAAAATCATGGGTGGAAGTTTTTTTGTCGAATGATGAGGTCATAACAGCTGTAGAAGTGTATTTTGCAACCCTTCCAGATTCTCACTTCAGGGATGGAATTCATGAATTGTAATTTCGTTAGAACAATTGAATTGAACGGAGACAATACTGAATAACAAAGTGTATTGCAAACCATCAAATTGTGTTTTTCCTATCGAATCGTAAAACTTATTGAACAACCTTGAGACTGTATTCACCTTTGCTAGTACTTTGAAAAGATAGTTCGATTTTATGTCATAATAGTTGAAATATTTTGTTCTCATAGTCAATTGATTTTAGCAGGACCACTCCACTTCATTCCACTTGGGAAACAATGACGATCCTTTAGAAAAACGTTTACAATGACCGTTTATTTTCAGAGCAATCATTCAATTAAATTATATAAGAATACAAACAAAAACATTCAAACAAATTATGTGAACCAGTAGAGAACCAATTTCATAGGTACTGCAAATTATCCAGATGACTTGTCCCATGCATCAAGCTTGAAAACGCAAAGAACAAATTATCGAACAATACACCTACAGTAAACATGTAATGAATATATCCGAAAATTACGTAACATCCACTAATTTCGAGGTTGCGGGTGTCTCTCTGAATCCTGACTATGCACCGGAAGCTGGTAGAAAAGTCCATTGTTCGGCTTCTTTGGGTGCAGATTTTCGTGAATTAAACTTATTCATTTCCACAAAATTTTGGCGTTGTTATGTCTCAGCTGCTCAAATGCAGCCCACTGAATTTCGCACACAGTTATGAAGAATCCGAAAATACACTGTGTCCGTAAATTATGTTACAAATTCATTTTTAGCTTAACATACCATTTTAAAAAATAATTCTGAAACACGTCGATTTTTCATTTTAATTTACCGTATTTTAAAATAATTATCTAATATACAGGGTGAATTACTTTCGAGTTATGACGTTACCGTCATTTTTTTTAAATGGAACACCCTCATTTGGTCTCAATTTTTCAATTACTCTAGCTGAGTTGATTCCAAAAATGTATCACATGTTGATTCCAATTGGTACAGGGTGGACAAAAATACAATAGTTTCGTGTGTGCTCATAAAGTAACGCGTAACATCCTTTATTAGTTAAATTAACAATATTATCAAAAATTCTTATTGTCTAGCGGTAATTGGTTTGAATGTAACACTCTGTAGTTTGTTACATTTTTAGATTAATAAAAATGAGCTGTTTCCAAACATGTTTGGTACTTGTGGTTTAGCAGACAGAATATGAAAGAAATTATTTCTTATCAATTGAAAAAAAAAAAATAGTCGTCTAATTTTTTGTGAAATGTCATTATTTGTTCTGTAATTCATTGGTGTTCAATGACAGTTTAGTACTACAATATATTTGGTATTCGTGAATGTTTTAATTATTGTTTAGATTTAATTCATTATTTTTGTCCACCCTGTACCAATTGGAATCAACATATGATTTTTGGAATCAGCTCAGCTAGAGTGATCGGAAAATTGAGACAAAATGTGGATGTTTCATTTAAAAAAGATGACGTTGACGTCATAACTCGAAAGTAATTCAACCCATATATAATTATTTTAAAATACGGTAAATTAAAATAAAAATCGACGTGTTTCGGGATTATTTCTTGAAATGGTCTATTCAGCTGAAAATGAATTTCTTCCATACTTTACGGGCACAGTGTATATCCAAACATATGAGGAAAGCGTATACCTACTTGGAGCTTTGGAGCCATATAATACATTGGCCTATTCATTGAATTCCCAAAACTAAAGTACATATTGCCATTGTTGTTATATTCAATGGAAAATATCGTCAATTATACTAGTCTAAAGAGATTTTTACCGTGCTTGCTTGATTTCAATTGCAGGACTGGTAATGAAATATACTATTTCTGAAATATTCCGAGCACAGATATATTCACAGCAACATAGCCAAATCAGATATCAATTCGACATCCAACGCATAAACGCAGTGAAAAACATAATAATAATTCAAAATGAACAATGACAGTTGAAACATATTATATTTACCATGTTTTCTGACAGTCATATTAATCAGAAGATTGTCGTATTATTCGATTCTATTATTGGAATCAATTCAAAATGAAATGACAATTATTCTAATTCCACTTTCTCATTATATAATTAACAATTGATTCGCTACATGTAATCTTCTTCGGTTTTACATTTGGAATAATAATATTAGAAATGTAAAATCTGAATAAGCTCCTGTATAGCGAAGTAGGTAATACTTATTTCATACGCGGAGCTGTATTACGGTTGGGTGCTGAAATTTTCAAATTTTTTCCACCACAGTATTATTTGGATCCATTACAGCGACATTCTCAAGTCATTGAGAACTCCACCTACTGATTGTTCAAACTGTGATGATTTATCGATGACTTATTCAAACGTTAATTCGATGACACATCCAATATTTTATTTCATCATTTGGTGAAGGATTTATCGAAGATTAACAAATTTGCGACCGAATAATAGTTATTTATGCAACAAGTGCAATGAACAATTTTTGCACGAGTTGCATACAACTTTTTTTCTACGTTCATGCAAAAAGCAAAAAATGATTCATTGAGGTGCGGCACTAGGTGTAGGAAAATGAACAGCGCAACTTGAATACTTTATTATTAATATCGATTTGCATTGAAACAGGAACTAATACGTTACGAACAATTTAACTCAAACTTTATTTTTACCCTCAATGTTGAAAGTGAATGAACAATTGGTGACAGCACGTTGAAGCAGAATGACAGATGAGTGCAATAAAAACTTTATTGCACTAGTGCAATAAAGAACTTCTTTTTCCACTATAGTTCAATAAAGTTTTGCTTTTTGCATGAATGTAGAAAAAATCATATAATGCAGGGTATGCCCGATATTAATGTTTGAATCAGTTATAAATAAGTTCTAATTTTGAACACCCAGTGATTATCCAAATCTCAGTACTTAATATGTACATCCATTCTTCTCGGATTCACTTTCAAAATATCATTTGAAAAAAATATGAATTTCGGTGTCATTAGATTTTTCCAAAGTGCCTTCAATTTATGAAAAATTGAAATATCTCAAAAACAGGAAGTTTGAGCATATTAAACTTCGAACAAACTTGGGTTCATTATTCCATGCAATCTTAAAAATCTATGAAAAAATTAGAAAAAACTCATGTTTCGTCGTTTACACTTTTTTGGTACACCCTGTGTGTTTTCAGACAATTTGAGGATGTATCTCTAATGAAGCTTAATGATACTGTGCTTAAAAAAAATCGAAAATTTCAGTGCTTAACCGTGATACAGCGTCATGTCAATGATGGAACACCCTGTATAATTAAAAAGGGAAAATGAAATAATTGTTATTCAATTTCGAATCGAATGAATTTCTATCAAGTAAATACCGAATCAATTCGATATTCATTTCCTGCTTTGTGTGTTCTTCTGGAGATTTTTTATGTTACTTACCATATGTTTTTTTCAACTGATTTCGAATTATATAGTCCATAGTTTTATAGTGCACTTACTCCAATGAAATGTAATTATAGATAACATTCAACATCGTTTCAGTGTTGAAATTTCAATATCTATAAATTAATAATCGATAAATTTTGGAATAAAACATAGATATATTATATAAAAATATATTCTTAAAGATTAATCAATCAATTTCCATCAGAGAAAACAAATGAGATTTTATGAGCACTGTTTCGTTTCTTCTCAACGAATAATTGGATTATAATGGGGGACAAAGCAATAATAACAGACGGAGGGAAAACTTAACCCGCCTGGCTCATTCTCATTCCATACAAAATTTGGATTGTAAACGACCTCAATCATTTTCGAAGTCCTCCCTTCAAATATGCAGATTCTAAGGAACTTCTTTTCTGTTTCAGGTAAGCTTTCACGGTGTGCCCGACTTTCAACCGTCCCAAAAGGTAAATATTCTAATTTATTCAATTTTGAGGAGGGAAACTGCATTAGGCTGAATTCGAAATTCCAACGTATTCATTATACATGTTGTAACTTTTGAAATGATTTCAATAACAACGACGGAAAAGTTCTACGTTTGCCATGGATCTGCATGACCATATTGCTATGTACGTATGTTGAATTTTAGGAGGGAAACACATTATACAATCTTCTTTGATAGTGATTACGTTAGAATACGTCAACAATTTCCAACCACAACATGTACAGGGTGTCGCAAATTCGATACTCACCTAAAGCATCTTGAGAACTATGGACAAAAAAAAAAATGAAGGACTACCAATCTCTTTGAAAAATTTGAAGGACTACCAATCTCTTTTTTCGAAAAAATTTGATATCAGATAGCACATAGACTGTTTCAAATATTAACGTATATCTTGGTTTCTGTTTGAGATATTCGAAAAATTTCAAAACGTTTCTTTCAGTAATTTTTATGATTTATATGATCATATGATTTATAACAGATCATAAAATTCAAATGTAAACTGTGAGTCTATTTGCTTTACAACAAAAATAAGTATTGATAATTAATTTTTTCAGAAAATTCAAACCTCTTTATCTCGATTCATAACATAGTTTTGGAATAAGAGTATAAAAAGAAATTTTGGAAAGTCCTTATTTTTATTTTTATATATATTTTCTAGCTCTCAGAAAGAGATTGTGAATTACTCTACTAATCATATCCAGATTGCCTCTTACATCTGCGCAGCTTCTTCTATACTGTTCCGCAACTGCCCCGTGAAGTGTTTTAAATATCATATCTCTTTCAAATAACCTCACGGAAAATACTTGAGAGGATTTAGACTCGGTGATCTTGGTGGCCATTTCACAGGGCCATTATAAAACATTAATTCTTTTGTTTGCTACTCTTTTGGAAATATTGTACCATTCAAAATGGGAATTGCATTCATTATGAATTTTTTTCATGGCAAGAACGATATTGTGCAAAAAACATATAAGGTGTAAAACTTCGCTTCCGCCGTTTTGCAATAAATGGCTGAAGCGGTAAGTGGTTGTCGAAATAAATAGGTCGTAGATGTCATACAATAAGCTTAGGTATTTGTGAACAAACGCCATCGAAATATAAGTCATTCGTGTCTGCATCATAAAGTTATTCTCGATTAAACATGTCAGCTTACGAGCCAAATTCTTGTCATTTGCGGAGGCTCGGTGGAAGGTCTTAATTTTCTGCTTTAATATGAAGAAATCAGCGGGTGAGGTTCAACGAATGCCTCAAGAACAGTGATTGAAGTCGAAGACAAGCATGGCGGTGGAAGAGAGGTTGCTCAAGACTCGTATCAAACGCAACAAAAATTGGCAGGAGTGATGCAAAAAGCCATTTCAAAACGCCTGAAAGTCATGAGAATGATCCAGAAACAAGGAAATTCGGTATCGTACGAGTTGAAGCCGAGAGATGTTGAACGGCGTTTGTTTGCTTGTTAACAGCTGCTTGCAAGGCAAAGACGGAAAGGATTTCGTCATTGTGACGAAAAATGGGTTCAATACGATAATCCCAAGCAAAGGAAATCATGGGTATATCTCGGCCATGCTTCCACGTCGACGACTAAAACGAATATTCACGGTTCCAAATTCATGCTTATTATTTGGTGGGACCATCTCGGCGTAGTGTATTATGAGTTCTTAAAACCGACTGAAGCAATTACAAATGATCGTTATCGAACGCAATAAATGCGTTTGAGCCGAGCATTGAAATACAAACGGCCGCAATACAACGAGAGACATGATAAAGTTGCAAAAGTGGTCAAGAAATACTTGGAAACGTTCAAATCTGCAGTATTATCCAGATGTTGCTCCCAATGGACTATGGAATATTAGTTGTTTCCTTCAATGACACACGGCCTGGCTGAACAGCACTTCCGGTATTATGAAGAAGTAAAAAATTTTATCGATTCGTGGATCGCTTCAAAAGATGAGCAGATTTTTCTGAGATTCGTACGCTGCTGAAAGATGGGAGAAAGTAGTGGCCAGCGATGGACAATACTTTGAATCATATATGTTCAACCAGTTTTTAACAATAAAGCCTCGAATTTCGGGAAAAAACGGTGAAAACAAAGTTGAACGCCCATGTAGATTTCGAAGTCTAAAGGAAAAAAGTCAATAATCTGAGTACTGCCCTAAGAATAATTAAATTACATGAAACATTTTGAAGGGTTGTATGAGGTGAAAAAATCCACAAAATGGAAACAAAATCGGACTGCCGATTTTCAAGATATGTATATCAGAAATTCAGATCAATTTTCATGAATCAACCTGTATCTGCGAAATTAAAACCCTTATGATACAAAACAAGCTGCTTTTCTCGAAGGCCTGGATATCCTGCATTCACCAATAGGCTATGGCCAACCACTCATGTTAAACCCTTTATAGAATCTTATCCTTATGAGAAATTAATAAATGATTTATCGAAGATAACCATAATTGCATTTTACCAGATAACTGCTCGAAAAATTGTGTATTCATATTATAATACCTTCATTGTAGGCGCTTCACCGTCCGGAATCTCAACGAAAACCTGGATGAAAGAAAACGATTCTTCTTCTTTTTCTGCGAGCCTCGTTTCCGTGAGATAACCATTACCACCCCAATCAATGATGTGTAGCCGTGGGCGGCGAGCGCCACCTACAATGGCGGCTGAGCGTAATCCAAGAGGCATCTACATCCGCCATTAATTAAATTTACTTTGCGGTAACTCCGATCAAAGTGCCTCAGTTAAGACAATGGGGCGATTTCCTTTTGTTAGTAAATACATATAAAATAAAACAATATAAGACGTTAATTGAATCTATTATCCGGCCGGCTAGATCCTCCACTCCTTCAATGCACGGAGGGTGAGAAAGGACCTCAATTGTTATCGTCAAATCAGCCCGCTATGATGGGACGGAGGATTTAAACCGAGTATTTTCAGTCTCTCGGAGAGGTGTTGGAGGAATAGTTGGAGCAAGTCCTGAATGATGCCGGGTTCCACTCTGAGAGAGCGAGATTGTGGTTTTCGGCGACAGAAATTCGAACTACACTGAGAGAAGTGTTTATTTGATATCATCGAAAATGCATTATAGTTAATAAATCATTCATTGGATATATGGACAAACAAATATTAGTTTCATGGAAATAAATAATTCATTTGAAATCCCAACAATAATCATCATTTATCATTACACTTCATTTATTTACGCATAACTTATATTAATAATGCTGAAGAAATATCCATTTGAAGGAAATAAATATAGTTGAGGTTAATATATCATTGAGTAATAATTAATAAACCTCATTTATATGTAATATGTATCCATGCTGAATAAAAAAAAAATTCAATTCAGTAATGGTTAACGTATTTCTTAGATAATTATTTTGGTTGTTTCTATTATCCGATTGTTAGGGTCTGAGAAGAAACGTTTGCCAAATTAGGTAATTTTTTAGAGTTCATATTGAGGGTATCCGGGTTTGAACCTTAGTCATCTTGATCGCATATGTTCCGTCTAAACACTGTTCTGTCGACATCACTAATAACTAAGCAGGTACAAATGATCTGAACCCAAAATTCAGAACAGATGTGCTAAGCGGCGTTCAATAAGCCCATAGTAACACAGATTTTATGTTTAAAAAGGAAATTCAAATCAAAGGAAAAGTTCAAGAACAGATCCTTCAAGGAGATTCGCTTCTCTTTGAGAGATGTGTCCTTAAACTTTTCCACAGATTGGATCGCTAAAATTATGTTAGTTTGTTAATCATTAATAAATCCTATATTCTGAGTGAATATATTATTGAATTCTTGTAAGACTTTATTTATAAATAGTAAATGTTCGTTAACTACCAAAAATTTGTTGATAATGAATTTATGTTATTTGTGGAGATAACGTAAGTTCATATAAATTATTTATAACCGAAATATATCAAATATTATCAAATACCTTGTAAACAAATATTTTATTCTCTATCAATAAACTTTTTTGAATGCATGATTTAACTATTAATGAATATATCAAATATAAATCTGCTGTAATAGTTGTGAATAAATAACCTCCAAATAAGTGCTTTATTAATAAAAAAATATGGATTTCTCTCAGTGTACGCCGAGTGAGAAAGCACCTCAATTGTTATCGTCAAATCAGCCCGCTATGATGGGACGGAGGATTTAAACCGAGTATTTTCAGTCTCTGGGAGAGGTGTTGGAGGAATAGTTGGAGCAAGTCCTGAATGATGCCGGGTTCCTCTGAGAGAGCGAGACTGCGGTTTTCGGCGACAGAAATTCGAACTATGTTCAGTCTTTTGTGGATCTTCGAGCGCCTAATGGTGTCGGGAAGGTGGGATGCTTTAGTGCTGGTTATTGAAGCGCAGGGGAGTACAGTGTCGATTTCGGAATGCTGCTCTGCGTATTTTATGGTCTAAATTTATTTGCGTAGGAGGCGGTAAAACCGCTTCTCTTCGAAGTGTACTTTCTCTGTAGTTTGAGGAGGGTTGATTTTAAAAGTTATAATAATTGTACAGGATGTCCCAAATTCCATGCTCACTGAAAGCATCTCGAGAACTCCAAGGAAAAAGAGAACTCATGTCACCACCTTAGTACCTGTAAATGAAAAATTTTTCCTGATAATTATTGCATTATTTTGTTGAAAACAGAAGTTTTGAGAGTTATGGCGATGAGTCGGTCTCATCTTCAGAACCTCGAAATCAGTGTTATTGTCACTATCAAGAATATCATTTCATCATGGATAAGAAAATTTTGTGTTATTCCCTAGACCTAATGGTCTATTGTGTCCCCCATCAAAGCTATTCTCGTCATAACGTGATCTACAGCTCGCCTTCCAGTTCCAGAGTTCTAATGATCTTCAGTATCTGGGATGGTTTCACGGAGGCTAATTCCTCACTTCTACAAGTTTCTTGTCTGAAGCAGATTTTGCATTGGCTAGTTATGGCGAGACATTCCGTCACCAAGTGATCCGCAGTTTTTCCTCCTCCCAACAGAATCTGCACTCGTCATTTTCTACTGGACCCATCATCATGAGGTGTTTCCTAAGGCAACAATGACCTATGAGGAATCCAGTGAGCAACTGTAGTAGGCTAAGATCCAGATACTTCTTCGATAAGTTCAAAACAGTTGCTTGCGTTTCATTCATGGTTTGAGGAAATATGACAGAATAAGTCACAAGTTGAGGGAAGCGAAATGGCTAAATATGCAAAACAGATTCAAGTTTTCAGCTTTGGTTTTGTACCATAACATTATTAGAAACAAACAGCCTCCATATCTGTTCAGGAAAATTAGATTTAGAACTGACGTGCATACTTCAAACACTAGGAATAAGGGACTCATATCACCTCCTTCTCATCGTTTGGCCATTTTTGAAAGATCTTTCACCTATTCCATCTACAAATATTATAATGCATTTATATCGTTATCTTACCAAACATTAAATGCATTTGCATTCAGAAGGAAAATTTGGCAGTGTCAGTAAACTGTATGATGACCATACTTCAATATTGTTTTTTTCATTCAATTATAATCATGATTATTATGTTATTATCGATGGCTCTTTTGAATTGTTCATGTTTTGCTCAATTTCACTTGCTTTTTTCTTCCATATTATGAGGCTTTTTGCATATTTTTAAATTTTTTGGATGTATCAATTTTATATTTAAGTTATTAAATCAGGGTTTGAGTGGCACAACAGAGGCATCATCGAATGCCATCTGAACTTCGCCCTGGGGTTGTTTTGATTTTCTGTTCATTTGTAACGAATTTAAATCAATAAAGTCGTATTATTATTATTATATCGCAGTGTCAAAGTTTCTAAGAAAGTATTTGGAATGAACTAAAGATTCCGCCAAAGTGTTTCTCTTTCGGTTTTTTCCTTCTCCTGAAACTCTTTCTTACTCGAAGTTGATAATTGAGGGTAAGAAGGGGAGTAGGAAGGAAAACACTGTCATGGCTGCGAAATATCAGACAATGGATGGGAATGCACAACATACAAACACTGATCCACAATGCTAGGGATAGAGACGAAATGGAAAATGTGGTCGAAAACATCCGTTAACGGATAGCATACAAAGTAGAAGAAGAAACTCTTTTTCCTAGATACATTGCCTATACCTCAGAAAGGTTCCATTCCAATGAAAGGAGTTTGTGCTCCTTTTCTGCCAAATGTGTTGGCTTCTTCATTTCACTAATTCGTAAGTGGTCGGGAACCCAGACTAAAAAGATCTTGTTATTCTTGCCTATTTCGTTGAGTTTTCTTCTGCACTCCGATACCATTTTAGAACAGAAGATATGTGAGCTCAGTGCTTTTATTGCAACCTGAGTATTTTTCTTGATAGGTTAATTTCCACACATCTTCTTATTGCAAGTATCTGAAAGACATTTACGCAGCAGCCTTACGATATTGAGCATTTGGTGACAGTCCCCAATACTCCAGCGCCAGTCCCTGTCGCGGTTTAGGAACCATATGTGTACCATTTAGTAGTTATATTCTTTTTGAGAACTGGGATTGTGGACTCCCTTTCTCATTCTTCTTCTCTGCTTGGTATCAACATATCATGAAAACCAAACAAAATTTCAATAAAATTCAAACAAAAACCTGATCTTCACTCTTTTTCGCTCTTTTCAAATTTGTATTTGATTTTTTTCAATTTTATATACCGTGTGATATTTTTCACTTGACACGTAAATTGAAATTTTTCGATACGTACCTGCAACTTCAAATTGTTTTTTGTGAGCTGATAGATATGGGAGTTCATAGTTTCACCATTTTTTCATGATTCACCCTATATCCTTATGGCACATTTTAACCTCCAATCCTCATCCAGTATGAGGTCGAGCCGTTGTCCCTCACGTCACCAGTCACCCAGGTTTGTGGAATTGATAGAATGTCACCGTAATTCCGCCGAACGACCAGCCAGGAATGGCGGAATGGTACATTTCCATTTTTGGCCGCATTCCACTCCATCATGCACGAATCCTCGTCTCTGCCGATATAAATACAAAACACAACGTTTTCATCGGGAATTCTAGATATATACAAACAGAATACGCCGAGTAGGTTATCTGCCATTTCGTCTTCACTTCATTCCAATGAGATTGAAAAGTAAAATAAACTACGGTATTTTCCGTCTCTCACTTCTCCATCTCCCCCCCGGTTCACTCTGATGCTCGAACTGTCTAACAGATTTATATCTCTGAATTTTTGACGAGAACGATGTTTCTTTCACGGTCGACTAAAGTTTTCCTAGATATTAGTTTTCGCGATAGGAAAAGTTGACGCGCGGGAAGCGAGGCAGCAATAACTTATCTAATAATGCGGAGTCGGCTCTGACTCTCCCATTCAATTCGGCGTTACACAAAGCTTATTGAAGTGTAGATTCCTTTTAATCGTTGTTCGGAAAAGTATCTCGAAATTAAGACGCTCTCTCAAAGGCTTATCTAATCGGTTTTCTGGATTCGATGCAGGAAATGAAAGTGGAGGCTGATGCATCCTAGCGGCGTTTTGATAAGCAAATTGTTTCGCGGAGTTCTTGTGTTTAATTACTGCTCGAATAGGGGAAAATAGCAATATTTGGTTTTTTTGTTGAATGTTAGTTTTGCCGAAAATCACACTGGCATGCAAAAAAATAGGTGATCAAGATTTAACAGTTTTTTCCAGTAGACTAAGTTGATTGAATTGATTCAATAATATTTAGTTCTCCATCTATATTTCATTAGAAAATCGATGGCAATGGGCAAAAACTTTGATAAATAAGTTGCTTTGAACATTATTCATTGAAAAGTTTGTTTTTCCCTCTCTGGAAGAAACAATTTCATAAAAGGAGTATCAATCAAAGATTATGCGAGAATAGTGGCTGACCTAGAGATCTGTTGCTAGAAGAATGAATGTAAGCTTCTCTACAGTCCAAAGAATATTAACAAGGCATCAGGAGGCAGGCTGACTGACCAGAAGACCTGGATCTGGAAGAAGACGATGAACATTGTTGAGGGATGATTCATGGTTTCCATAAGTTTTCGAAATAGTCATCTCACTGATGTCAAAGGTATAATTCGATTGATGGAGTTACGTCAGGTAAACTTAATTTTACCTGACCATAAGACCACTTTTACAAAACTCACAGAAACTTAATACTTATTTTCGAAAATTTCTCCATTAACAAATATATCACTACCACAGGAAATTGCAGTTTGGACCCATAACCTATTGTGAGCACTACAGATGTAGTTGAAAAAAGTTTTAATCAACGACAAAAATACTCAGCTGACAATATAACTACCCCAAAAATGTCAATGTGGTATGTGAATCTCAATAACATTATGCTCTTCAACAATATACTATAAAATGAATTGTTACAACATGTTACCATAAAAGCTAAATTTCGCTCAATTTGTTTCTTGCACCGTTATCGATTTACTCTAAAAATGCTAACAATGATGTAAAACTCATTCACAAAGTCATAGCAGTACGCTTATACAGATCTGTTGCTAGAAGAATGAATGTAAGCTTCTCTACAGTCCAAAGAATATTAACAAGGCATCAGGAGGCAGGCTGACTGACCAGAAGACCTGGATCTGGAAGAAGACGATGAACATTGTTGAGGGATGATTCATGGTTTCCATAAGTTTTCGAAATAGCCATCTCACTGATGTTGAAGGTATAATTCGATTGATGGAGTTACGTCAGGTAAACTTAATTTTACCTGACCATAAGACCTGCGACAGGTCCAGAGCTTCTCAGAGAGCATCGAATATATAGAAGCTCAGTAAGCCCGAGTACTTTTTTCTGATGAATTCAGATTCATCAATTCAAAGAGCTGATGATTGTAGACTCGTTTATAGAAGTCCAAAACAAAGATACGCTGATGCCTTTGTAGAGGAGCGAGTTTTGGTCTTGGGAGGTGTGTCCTTTGAGGCTGAGAGTTGGTCTTTATAAATGGATGTTCGACAACAGTAAGGTACATAGAGGAAAATCTTATGAACCATGTTGTACCTTATATACCATTTCTGGTGGTGCAGAATTTATATGCATGACAATGTACGCTCACATACTGCTTGAATAGTGACAGCGTACTTGAATGAGGTTGGAATTTCAATGATCAACTGGCCAGCACAAAGTCCTGACTTGAATCCCATCGAAAATCTATGGGTCCAACTGGGAAGGCGAGTCAGAACTATGGTTTCATCTTACAATCATTTACAAAAGCTGCGTGAACCCTTCGTCATGGATGGAAGAATATTCCACAAAAGAATATGCGAAGTCTCATCACGAGCAAGATAAGACGTTTGGAGAGTGTAATAAGAGTTAGGGGAGATCTCACGTGATATCATACTGATAATGAAATTTTCACAATTGCGATAATTTTTTCATGTTTTTGGCTCTCTCAGAAAAAGTTTATTATTTTTATACAAATCGAAAGAAAGTTTCCTTTTTTTTGGGAAATCTTCTTTTCCCAACCATTTCAGATATTTCATGATTTTCGTGAGAATTTTAAGTATAAGAGAGGAAGAACAGTAATGATCAACGTTTGAACAAGTCATCAATGAATTGTCTCATTTTGAACACCCAGTAGAGTTCTCAATGATTATCAAAAAGTCAGTACTTACCTAGGCTTTTCTATTATTCACTCACAAAATCTCATTCAAATGAATCTCGAAGTTATATGGTTGTTCCAAAGAACTCACTTTAATTTATGAAAAATTGAAACAACAATTTTAAGCATATGAAACTTCGAACAATCTTGGGTTCATTTATTTCATGCTATCTGAAAATTCAATGAAAAAAAGGGTGTTCCAAAAGAAAAAAACATAGTTAGTAAAATATGTTTAAAACGTCAACACTAATTCAAGAAGAACTACAGAAGCATGTAATAGATTATCATGCATTTGAATAGATAACAGTGAAATTAAAGAGAGAGAACATCTCCATCGGAGGATATTGAAGTGAATTGTAATGATAATTATTTCGGTTTGTTTTGATGTGAAAAAGGGTAAAATTTCTACAAAATGAACATCAATAACAGGCATTTCAAATGCCTTTCAGAATAATCAATACAAAATAATATAATTAGTAGAAGTACGACTTATTTTGAAGAAGCCTTCATAAGACATTTTTTTAATAAAAAATAATCTACAGAATTTCTGTGGACCAAGTATCAATCCCCTATAAATACTGATATTTTGTGGGTATGTTAACTATTCCCTGGTGACTTCCAATTTATACTTTTTATTTTTAGAAAAATTAACGCTAGCGCTAACTCAGTTGGAGATATCCTAACAACCAGTTGTAGAAAAAAGTAGACCATTTCATGAATCAGTAAAATGACATAATCTGTTGTCGCTGGTGCGTCCCTCATGGGTAGGCATCATTAGTACAGAACAGATGATACCCCTGGGAATCACGGTGAAGATGACAAATTGTCCCACACTTCAGGACTGCTGTCAGTTCATCCTGTCATTATAACCGAAATAATGAGGTGAGCGTTAAAACGTGATGATTTCACATTTTCAGTCCCGATTGAGAGGCAATGAAATACTCGCCATCCAGAGGTACTTCAACCGTTCTTTATGAGGCTACAGGTTCATTCGATAACGAGGTTATTAATTTTAGAGAACTTCATCGTTGTAAATTCTTCACTTCAGTTCTCAATCATAATGGTTCCTCCTGTTCGAAATATATTTCACAACGGTTCGATCTGAGTGGCGTTCTTCTTCTGTATAATTGTGATTTTTAGAATTTTTGAAATATCTACTCATAATCAATTATGTATAATGATTATTATTTCCAATAATGAATCAATTTTCAAGTTTCTAGGTCCTTTCGTTCGAAAATTGCTATTTGATGACGGATTTTTCATCAGCTAGTCGAGTCTTATCGTTTCAGGCTCACAATTCAAAAACAACAGTTGATCTGTTTCGAAAAACGAATATCAAAAACCCAGTTTACACAATTTTTGTGTTATTCTGTTATGTAGAACATAACTAACCAACGCTGCAGTAATATAAATTTAATTTTTATTTCATCTTCTTGATGATGCATCAGCAACTTCATTTGTCTTTCTCACTTGAATCAATTTGCAGCACCCATAGAGTAATAAACATAGATAGAGGGAGTATCCGCAATTTTCACATGTCCCCAACATGGTTAGATTCTGTTGTCGGATTGTGATATATTTTCAAAAACCACAATTTTACTATATCATTATGAATGTACATTATATTGAATGAAATATATTCATTTAAGTGATTCCTGATTGAATATGCAAATTTGAATATTTGGAATCCGATATTTTTCCTAATTGTCGAATTTGAAATAAGCGGAATATTTATTATTTTCTGTATCCATCTGCTGAAATCCAAGGTTTTGCTCTCCTAGTGTTATCGGTTGTTTCACATCGTTTGGCGCGCTTGAAGTTTGTTTTCTGAATTCCTGATATATTTAGGTATTTTTTTCAATATATTTTGAGTTAATATAAAGCGTTGATTCACTATGGGACATAAGAGGTGCATTCTTTGTGGGGAAACTCGTGAATTGAGTGAAATATCGTATCTCTGATATGTTTTCATTTCCGCGCTTCATGTCAAATTTGATAGTTCATGTTAGGGACAAAATTTGCATACTGAAAAGGATACATGCTCCCTCTATCTATGTTTGTTACTCTGAGGCAGCACATTTCTACTTCTCAATTTACGTTTTGAATTCCATTCCGTCAATTTCGACACTTTTACAAAACTCACAGAAACTTAATACTTATTTTCGAAAATTTCTCCATAAACAAATGTATCACTACGACAGTAAATTGCAGTTTGGACCCATAACCTATTGAGGGCACTACAGATGTGGTTGGAAAAAGTTTTATTCAACGACAAAAATACTCAGCTGACAATATAACTACCCCAAAAATGTCAATGTGGCAAGTGAATCTCAATAACATTATGCTCTCCAACAATATGCTATAAAATAAATTGTTACAACATGTTACCATAAAAGCTAAATTTCGCTCAATTTGTTTCTTGCACCGTTATCGATTTACTGTAAAAATGCTAAAAATGATTTAAAACTCATTCACAAAGTCATAGCAGTACGCTTATGAGTTTTGAAAATGCCACCGTTTCAATCAAGTAAACCAAACTGTTTTACTGAACAACGAAAGGCCACGTCGATCTTGTTTATGTTATGAATTTTAGCAACGCGAACTAAATTCAGCAGCGATGCTTGGGGTGTGAAGCGTCCATTTTCATTAGATCCTAATTAATCATTTTGGACGGCCATATTTCTTCCTGGTATTTTTATGAAGCTGTTATCGGAAAATCGTTTAGGTTGGTGTTTTATGGAATTTTGCAGTTGATTTTGTGAAGCAGTAATTTTCAGAATAGTAAGTTTCCTTTTGATGTGTTTGAACGGAAATCGCCTTATACATATAACTGATGCATTTGTTTTGATTACGACATTCGGCGCTCCTTGTCTGATGGGACACTATAGCAGTAGCGTAACATAATTTCTCTATTTCAATTTTGAAATGAGTTCATTACAGTACTGAAAACAGTGCTGTAATGAACTCATTACAGCATCGTCTTCAGTTATATTTTTTGTTTTATGGTTGTCAACACAGACTTTCAATCTTATAAAATTTCAACACGAGTGAAATGATTTGCAACAATATTCGCAATTTCTCTTAATTCTGGTGGTTTAAATCGATTTCATCAGACATAATTCACGAATTTAATGCGTAATTATTAATTATTTCAGAATTCGAAATTAACGAATCGAATTCAAATTCCTTAATTGCCAAGATACAATACTTAAGTCACTAGGATGTAGAATCTGAATTTTTCATTGAATTTCGACAATATTTCACAAAACTTGACTGAAATAGAGAAAATATCGTCTAATACTCGTTGCAGAAGGCATTTTTCATTTCGCATTCGTGTTGGAATGGGAGCCCATTCTGCAACTTTAGAATATACTATTGATATATGTATTTCGAAATTATATCAATTGATGCTCGAAAATATTTTACAATATGGTTTATTCATGAAAATTCTCTCGTGCTTCAAACATTTCAGTTTGATGATTTAGCTATTGTGAAGTTATGTAAGAAGAATTTCTGATAAAATATTCAACAACACAATCGGGGTTCTGCACTCCTATGGATTCGGATTGCTCGATTCTGATTGGCGACACTAAACTTTCATCTCTCTTGTATTCGGGATTGAGCACAAATGTTTACTTTCCGTTCCTGGGTATTTTGAAATAATAGTTAGGTCGATCAAGAAACTTGTGCATAAAGTACATCGAAAGTGAACAATTAAATTGGAATCTATATGAAAAATTCATTACACAAAATAGGAGCTTAAAATGCATCATTTCCACGTTAAATGATATCCCCATCGGAAAGTTCGTAAATACCCATATTTTAAATAAATAATTCAGTGAATAAACATAGGGAATATTTGTGAATCGATTGGCAGAAATATAATTTGCGTTATATTCAGTGCAGAATAATATTTTCATTTTTCAGTAGTAAATGGCATTATCTTCCAAAGAGCTTATTTTTCATAGCTTCCAAATTATTTATGATTTTATATTGAAAAACTCTGAAAACACTCAGAAGAAATACATAGAAATGTATAACCACTTATGTTGTTTATGCACAAATGTCTCGAAATATACAATTGAACCTGTTTCATAAATAGTCAGAAATCAAATTGTTAATGAATGTAGCAATCGTGTTCAATCAACACATTTTGATTCAAAAAGTATCACTTCTCCTAGTTACTGGGATATTAAAATGGGGTATTACTAAAAGCCTTGTCTAACCGAGGTGGAATATCAAGCTTTATACAAAATTTCATGTTGATTACATCACCAGAAACAAACAAAATATCAAAAAAATGCACGATATTTCCTCAGTAGTATATCAGACTAATTTGAAATTCATTCAAAAAATGTAAAATAACCACTTCAATGTTCATACTGAATACATTAAACCGTATATTCAGAACTCCTTATCTAGACAAACTTACCGACAACAAAGTTGTTAATAAATGAGATCTCATATGAAAAGTTTTCGTTTGATATAAAAAAAATACATTTCGAGAACAATCATTGTATGTTTATTTCATGTATTCTATTCAAGTATTTATTCACTTGAATCAGTTTTATTGTGTAGTGTCACATCAATTAAAAAAATGATGAAATGAGAAAGAACCTTGCAAAAAACACTTTCATTTATTGAACTTATTGTAAGAAAGCACCGGAAATATCAATTGTAATAGAAACATAAATTGAATCACTATAAATCATAATAAAATTAAAAATAATAAAAAAATTAAGTTTCTAAATATTGATACACCTCCAGGTTTTGTTTGATTTTATAATTTTCCATCCAGGATCTGAGACACATGAGGCATCTTATAGATTTGTTGCCTAACCTATTGCGGGTTTTTGTAAATGTAAGAGATGCTCTGGAAAATTGTTTTTCAACAGGAGCTGAAAATGGAGGCGTTGATAGAAAAAAATCCGTTGCTATTTTGGCCAAGTTCAGAAAGAAAAATTAATAAAGTCACACTGGCGTATTCTTCAGTCTCTCGGCACTCGATGAATCCCCTCATTTAGTATAAGCGCATATGCATTACATTGCAGAAATATATGGCGTGCGACGCGTGCATATCAAGCTCAAGTAATATAAATTAGCTTGATATCAAGTCAAGCAATAAATATCTAAAATCAAGTCAAGTCAAGCTCAAGTATGTAATATTTCACGAGCTTGATTTTCAAGTCATGTAGTTGGTTAAAATGTCAAGCTACTTGGTTTGATGAATCCCTATTCACATCACTCACTTGTCCGAACAGCACAAATTTTCTGCCAGTTTTACTATTGATGGTCGAGAAGGTGCTTCATGATGACTCGAAAGTGCTTTAATTTTGCGAACTGTGACCTTTTCTCCATTTTGGTAGGGAATTTTAAAAGTTTCAATGTGTTTTTCAAGCGAGAATAGTTCCATTTTTAGTAATGGCGTAGTTTTTACCTGTCAAATTACAAATTCTAAAGTGGACTCACCCCATATAATAGGCTATTCAAAACGAAACCTCTTATTGGAATTATATCAAGCTCTTTGGTCTCCAACTGCGCAATACGCTCTATTAGTGATGACGTCACACACCGCCATTTTAGTTCTCCTGTCAGTGTTCAGAATCCAAACAAACCAATTGTCATTCAAATTAGTACGTTGTCGTTGAAGGAATTGGCTTATTTTGATAAATATGATTATTTAAGGAACGATTTTGCTATTAATTGATAAACAGAAGGCACGAGATTAATGCCAGTACGTTCGAACTTGAAGTTCAACTGATAAACACGGCTTTCTACAAAATCTGGGGAATGATACAGTATTCAAACTTACTGGTATTAACCTCGTTCCTTCTGTCTATCAATTAATACTGAAACTTTTATCTGTTATATTATCACCTGAAAATTTGTAAATTCACTAACCGGAATAGGCCGTTCCATCTCTTTGTGTTCGTTGGCGGCTGAAATGCCCTTTCCGCTGTTTTTCGTGATAATAAACGAAAAACTGCGGAAATTACCAACCGGCAATCTCATTACGAGGTGTTAATTCGGTCCTCGAACCCAGAATCCGATTAACGAATTGTTGAGTCATTTCGGCAAAACAGAAAATAACCGTCACTGGGCCGAGAAAAAGATTAATATTCGCAATCAGCCCACTGCGAGGATTTCAATTTGACGTGTTGATTAAATCATCCGAAAACTTTGGGGATGTTAGCTCAGATATTAGCAAGGAAAATTGATTACGGAAATTGAGCCAGACGTCGCAAAATTGATGTTGAAATTGGTTTTTAATTTTCGCACATGCGCCACACATATACTCGACGGGTATTTGGTTCCTCGGGTATTAAATTCTGTTCGTCAAATTGAAAACGGAATTTTTCACTCGAAAGATTCAGCTGCGACCAGTCGAAATAGTTTGGAATTATAAGGGAAATCCGATAAGAGCGAAATCTGGATGGTTATTACGAATTTTCAACTGTTTTCACGATAGAATGCATAATTGCTGCAATAAAAACGAATATAAGCTATTTTCGATAATCGTCTCCGTTTGGATATAGGATTTCCTGTTATTTATGTAATGAAGTTGATGTGTTCAGTTTTATGTTGATATGTTTTACGTAATATCACTATATATAATTTTATTATTATTTTACTAATATTGATAAAGATTTTGGTCTGGTCTTGGGTTGCGTGAATATAATCATTAATTGTGTTCTTCTGGAGTTTGTTCATTCAATATGAAATGGGGTTTTTCAATTCTGTTCAACTCACAACACCTGTCGTAAATACTTTACATTTTACTCTGAATGAATAGATATACCATAGGCTATTGATCAGAAGAAATAAAAAAATTGCAAGTAACAATTTCAAAAGAGAAAAATTCATTTAAAATCGAAAGATTTTGCATTTTCAAAGTAGATTTACCCCCCATGAGTCAACTCTAGTTGCGCCAATAGATATTGTAATGTTCAATTACTGGAAAATTACCCAACAATCGAAAAATATAAAATACTCACTTTATAAATTAGTGGAAATTATACACTCTCTATGAATTTGGTTGAATTACCACTTCAAAGAGAATTTTACTGGAACTATGAGAACATCAAGCTTTAAAATTGCTACATAAATACGTTATAACCGCACGGATTCATGCTAGTCCAATAATTAAATAATACAATCGATACATTTTGAAGGCTAGAAATCAAAGAATCGAATTTAAAAATTTGTTTTCTTCAGATTGTGAGAATTTTGAAATTGAAAACCTGTAGTGAAACTGTGACAAAAATTTTTGAATTGGAATTGAATTTTGGAATAGATAACATCTGCTATAAACCCTGGAACTGAAGCAAATAATAACCTATAGTGTGAAATTTGTAGTGTTCTTGTACCATTATACAGAGTGTTTCCAAATTTTACCTTGAACCTTGAAGAAAGTGTTAGTATCGATTGAGTCACATTTGTTGATAACCGAAAATCAACAGTTTCCGTGATATTTGAGTTCTTGTGTTTATTAAAAACTTCATATTTCAAAGATGAAGAATTGGAGGCATTACTTGATCGAGACTCAAACGCAACAAGAATTGGCAGGATCATTGGGAGTCACGCAAAAAAACATTCCATAAAGCCTGAAAGTCATGGGAATGATTCAGAAACAAGGAATTTGGGTGACGAACGAGTTGAAGCCGAGCTATGTTGAACTGCCAAACCGAATTTTCATGGTTCTAAAGTTTGCTCAGTATTTGGTGGGACAAGCTTGGCGTAGTGTTAAACTGTGTTAAAACCAACTGAAACAATTACAGTCGATCGTTATCGAACGCAATTGATGCGTTTGAGACGAGCATTGAAAGACAAATGATAGAGTGATTTTACAGCATGAAAATACTCGACCCCTTATTGCGAAAGTGGTCAAGACATACTTGGGAACGTTGAAATGAGAAGCCCTACTCCGTACTCCAGACGTTATTCCCTCGGACTATCGCTTGTTTCGATCAATGGCACACGGCCAGGCTGACAAGCACTTCCGGTCTCACGAAGAAGTAAAAAATTGGATCTATTCGTGGATCGCTTCAAAAGATGACCAGTTTTTTCAACGCGGGATTCGTACGCTGCCAGAAAGATGGGAGAAAGTAGTAGCCAGCGATGGACAATACTTTGAATCATAAATGTATGAACAGTTTTCAACAATAAAGCATCAAATTTGGAGAAATAAAAAGGCGGAAGCAAAGTTGTACGCCTATGTACTTTTTTATATTAATGCAAATCGACAGCCAAAAATATCCTATCTGGTATAATGAGAAAACATATTTCCAATCAATTATTATTCAGTCGCAAAATTCTGAGAACGACAGCGACACAGTTATATCAAGTTTTTTCACGGGTTCGGGGGTGGGAAGTTCCAGGATTTCAATTCCGAAAACGTGCATATTGCACGTGGAGAAGGAATGGCTGCCGACTGTTTCTGAAAGTCATTTACAATCAGCTCCTCGGCTCACGTGCCCAGAAATGAAAAACTGACCCAACTTGACGAATTCATCATCCGCCTGTCTGCTATCATTATTAAATATTTTATCTCTGCAACTTACCCGAAAAGAGCAATTTTTAACGGGCAACTTCTTCATGCAAGTCTCGCAGTCGCATTACTGCCGTATCTTAATTCTTTTCTGTCTCAGAAACGTAATATATTATTCGCCTTATCTCTTCTCAACATTCACTTTTATTTTTCGGGTTCAATGGGGTGCCGTGAATTCTGGTTTCTTCATTTTGAAGTTAACAACGTATAATTTTTCTGAATCTTATCCAGCTCAGAAGTAAATTCACGGAATTGGTTGGAGAAAAGAGAATTGAATTCTGTAATATAATTTAAGGTGAAGGCAAGGGACGGAATTACGGAGCAAAAAGTTGAAGTTGCATAAATCACACAGAAATTATGACCGGTTTTTCCAACCGTGAAGAAGATTTGAATTTTTCGATTCGTCCGATTATGAAATCCCGGATTGGATGGCCGTACTCATTGGGTGTGATTCATTTTATGGCCGAGTTTTAGGGATTTTGAGCGCTCTTTCTCCGAAAAGATCGCTTTATCATTTCGTCACAAGGTTTGTAATTTTCGAATTTTGATGGGGAATGGCCTTAAACGATAATGTTGGGATTACTGATGACGAATCCATCTTCAAACTCGATTCTGTGCGTCCATCTGTCCGTAGACGCGATAGCCGATAACTCTCAATGGAAGCATCCAAAAACTTGAAAATTGAATTGAACATTTGGAATTGATCACTTTAACAGACCAAAAAATTCAAGAATAATAACGGGGGAATAGAATTCCCTATTTTCGTGACCAAGAAACCGATTTTGGGTTTTTGTATGAAATAACAATTTAAAGCTCCGTGACAATTTGTAGTTGATCAGATTATTAGAACCATGAAAATCAAGAAGAATATTGGAAACGAAATACCCAATTTGTCATTAATTACAGATCGATGGGGTCAAGATTTGGAGTGTATGTTTTATAAAGTCTAATCATTTAAAACAAATTGCGAAATTTCGTATTGATAGTCATCAAAACCATTAAAAACATGAGTTGAATATCGAAAAAACTTCCCCAATAATTCCGTTATAGCAGATCCGACCTAGTTGATATTCTGCAAGTTGATATAAAATACCAATTTCAAGCTGTATACATCAGAAGATCAGAATATCGAATTATTGGTGTACAGGAAATCGCTAACCATGCGAACAGAAATCCAACTGCTGTTATGAGATGTTGTCAAGCGTGATATAATAAAGCCCAAAATAGAAGAAAAGTAAGCACCGGACGTTGAAGGAGCACAAAAGAAGTTCAAGATCAACGTCAAAGACTTATTTGCGACAACTCTATCTTTGGCTGATGAGTGGTTAGGAAAACAAGGCTATCCAGTACCTGTCCGAATGGTTTCCTGCCGAATAAGGTGTTTTGGACTGCCGCATTATCGACCCATTTTGTTACCGCTGACGGTTGAGCGGCGCCGGCAACGATTACAGTGGTGCAGAGAACGTCAACATTGGAATGTGGAATGGCGTCAGGTTTCTATAAAATCTCGATTCTCCTTGGGTGCACATGATGGCCGAAGAAGGGTTAGACGACGTCGGGGAGAAAGACGTGAACCTCAGTTTGACGTTGTGCATTATGTACACCGGATAGTAGGCGTTTTGGTATTGGGTGCTTTGCACATGCAAGTAGGTCACCTTTAGTCTTCATTCGAGGTAACATGTCAGCGCTGCGTTACCTTCAAGAAATAGTGGAGCCATATGTTCTCTCTTACCTTGATCAGCTCGAGAATCCAATATTTCAGCACGATAATGACCGACCTCAAGTTGCCAGAATTAGATTAAACTTTTTCGAAGTGACCCATGGGAATCTTTTGCCATGGCCGCCCAGATCTCCAGATCTTTCGGTCATAGAGCATGTTTGGTACATCATGGGTAGAAAGCTCGGAAATTTACCCCAGCCCTCACGGACTTTGGCGGCTCTGAGACATGAAGTACAGGTAGCTTGGGATAGTATCCCCCAAGAAGGAATAGATCAGGGCCCCCGCAAGGGACATCAACGCCCGCGTGCGGAACATATTTTGGCGCCCCTTAAAGGGGGAGGTGGAGAAAAGCATTGCTTGATAATCGGAATTTTTTTTTTGTTTTGTTAAGAATTTAGTGTAGAATGGTGAAAATCTATCAGAAACCTTCATTGCCTTAAGAACTTTATGGTGTTAGTTGTAACATAATACATTTTAAATGTGTTTCAAAACTTAAGCTGTATTCTTCTATGAATTATTCATAAAGGCAAGGGCGGATTTACGGAGGGGGGGTGTAATGGGGGTAAGCTGTGTGCAGCACATGGTGCAAAAAATGCCCTAGGATTAGCATCGAGTATGCGTTTTTGTAAACCAATATCTGGCTATTTCATACCGATTGCGACGTTCGGAAAATTGTATAAATTGCAAGAAGTTTGGAAAAAAAAAATTGTTAAAAAAATTTGAAAGAATCTTTTTCGAAAACCTTTAGTCCATCGGTTCTTCATGCGGTCTATAAGAGGTTTTGGCGCCCTTTAAGAGTGGCGCCCGCGTGCGGTGCACGCGTTGCACGCGCGGTTGCGGGGGCCCTGGAATAGATCATATCATTGAATGAATGCTGAGACGTGTTAGGGAGTGTATAATAGATAATCGCGGTGGACAAACACATTATTAACAAATTTATTAAAAAAAATTGTAAACCCCTCGTTTTTTCTCTAAATTTCAGATTTTCGTATTCTGGAATATTTGGAAATAGTTGATATTGGAAAGTAATTTTCAATTGAAATAATATACAGGGTGAGTCAATAGTGCTTAATTGGTCGATAACTCTTGGAAATTTTCGGTTAGGAGAACGATTCAAATTTTTTTAGATTAGTTCTGTCTCTACAGGCTGGTCCGAAAGTGATAAACACGATACCCCTTTCTTTTTCAAAGGAGAATGCCCTATACTCATAATCTGTTGTGAGATTTCGAAAAATAATTCAATCCTTGCTCTACCATCTATGTTTTACCAAAAAAAAATGAAATTCAAACAGCTCCTTCTGGGTATTGCAGTTTCAGGGTCAGTTAGTATGTAGTAAGAACATATTCAATCAATATTCGACACCTCTTGATAAAATTACAATAAAAAAATATATATTTTCTTTTTCTATCGCAACTTGAAAACTGGATGAGAACTAGAGATGTTTCATGTTTTATAACATGAAGTGTTTCATGAAAATGTGGAATATTGGAAGGTTTTAAATCACACACTCCACTTTTGGAGAATCTAACTATGTGATTTGAGTATTCTCATTATCTCTGAATAATGACCTAAATTATTGTTTCCATTCCTAGAAATATAAATTCAACTTATTTTTCAAACGTTGGGGAAATGATAAATCTCAACATTAAAATAATTTGAACAATCATTACCAATCAACGTCAATTCAAATCATATAGAGGACATTTATAATTTGGTCGAACATACAAAGATACAACATATTTCATATTTATAAAAGACCGTGAAAAAAATCTCAGCCATACATTCCAAGTTTAAATTGGATATAACACAATAAAAAAAGCCTTCCAAATAGGATCTCATAAAGTGAACTGAATGGTGAATTAGAGGGAATTAGTGGTAGATATTCTCGGTAACGTAACAATTGAATGGCATTTCCCTTCCATTTTTTCCACAGTCAACCTCATTTCATTTTATAGGTGTCTCTATCGAAATGTTCATTGAACCAATATTGGTCTATTATTCCCGATCATGAATAAAAGTTCAACATTGTTTTGGTACTTGAGTAGTTGATTTACTTTCTGCTTCTTTTTGCTCGAAACAAAAATAATTGATGTAGGTATGGGTACATCTAATTCTTTCTTTTGATTGACTGAAATTCTATACATATTTTATTTTATTATCCTGATTTACCAAATATTTGATGTATATATTATACGAGATCAGATTTGAGTTTTATGTAATAGTTGTCGGTTATTTTATAGCTATGAGGTGTTTTGATTGTACAATCCTAATGAAATCCCGTAACAACAGTTTATTCGGCATATATGTAGTTACTAAATTTCAACCAAGTAGTCCTTCCGAGGAGGGAGCGCTTGAAGACAGGAAAATATAAAAAAACATCGGTAAAATCGGTAAAATAGAAATTGATCATTTTGAGAGTTGTCACTTCAGATTATATTCAACAGATGGCGTTCTTGGCGGACCAATAGTTTGACAGCTGCGCCATGAAGAACTTTATTTATTCAACGGAACATTAGGAATAAAAACCACTCTCTTTTGTTAATTTTGGATGATACCATGTTAATCCAAATGGTATTAGTTCAGTAATTTTCCTTTGAATTTGATTAATCTGTATCTGCGTTTTGAAGTGTAATATGATGTATGTTGTAATTACATTTTGCTTTCTGCCGAGGGAAGAAGATGATTACTTTCGAGGTGAAAAGAATTCCTGGTCTGCCAATTCGAAACTTTCATTCGAAAAATACTTTCTCACTTTCTTGTCCAAAGCAGATTTTGTGTGGCTAGTGATGGCGAGGCATTCCGCCACCAGGTGATTCGGTGTTTCTTTCACCTGCACTCGTCATTTTCTGCAGACCCATTCTCATGAGACAATGACCTGTGAGGATTCCAGTGAGTAGGTGTAGTAAATTCTAGCTTCGATCCATATTCTACTTGGATCTCGTAGTGTCAAAGTTTCGAAGAAACTTTTTGGAATGATCCAATCTAGGAATTTCTCCCAGAATATTTTTCTTTTGGTTTTTTCCTTCTCCTGAAACTCTGTCTTGTTGGTATATTATTTACCACAGAAATGTTTTAGGCCAATGAAAGGAATTGGTGCCCCTTTTCTGACAAATCTGTTTGGTACCTTCATTTTCTTCAATTCCAGCTCAGTACAGAAAGAATTGCTACATCACATTTCTGATAATTTCTTACTAGGCCTTCTATATTCTATTGATTTCTCTTAAATTCTATCAAATCAATATATAAATATGTCGACCTATTCTTCTTGACCCCTGCTTAAGTTTGAAAAATCTCTACAAAATTAAACTTTAAGTGCCGTAACTTCAACAATGCAAATCAGCATGTTAAAAAAAGGGATGATTCAATTTTAATTGCTATCTGTTACAAATTAGGATTGCATGAAAACCGTAGCTACTAATCAAAAAATCTGAGAACTGAAGTCATAAAGCTTGAAAATGATTATCTTGAGTTTGAATACGACAGATATACTAAACCTACTGAAACAACACGATACTCGTATACCCAGAGACGTAATTGGAATAATTAAAGAGCTATATGTATACGGGTTCAGGAACTATGATAAGAATCAACCACAAACTAACATCAAATACAGACACCCCTACAGGAATAAGGCAAGGTGACTCCCCGAGCTAAACTTTGTTCAACTTGATCTTAGACCAGATTATAGCCGAGGTGAAACTGACAGGAATAGGCTATAGACTAAGTAATGCTAGAATCAGTTTGCATGTATGGATGACATTGTAATCGTGGCTGAAAACGAATACGACCTCCAAACAGCTTCTATCTAGCCTCACAAAAATATAATATCAACAAATAATATCACAAAAATATTTATCAACTACAGAAACGCAATCGAAGGTTATATCCAAAACTATGACAATGCAAACTGTCCAGGAATGACAAAATAGTTGAACAAACTTTGACATTTGAAAACGTTGAAATAGACATAACGAGCGAAAGGACTTTAACGAAGGAAGTGACAGCGCCAATCACCAAGAGCAATAGAATACCGGAAGTTCTTGAATATATCATATGGAAGAAATTATTCATGTCCATGGAGGCTAAGACACGTATTTATAAAACGTAATATATCTACTCAATAATGACAAGTCCATCACGAAAAGACTGCTGAGAACATCTGAAATGAGGACACCAAAAATGTTGGCCGGCATCACACTGATGGAAAGAGGAAGAAACTCCGAAATGAGGGAAATGTGTAATACACATGACGTGGTGACAGCGACGTCAAGGATGGAATCAGGCGCGGATCCACGGGGGGGGAACTGGGGGAACGTTCCCCCCCCCAAATGACCCAGGCACCTCTTAAATTTTGCCGTCCCTCCTAGAATTTGACATACTTAGGCTCGAATAATTACAATATCAGCAAAAATTTCACCTTCAATACATTTTGGGAAGATCCATATCTATGAACGGCAAAAAAAATGACGTCCCAAAATGGCGAAAGTGTCTGGGGTCCACATTTTCAGTATTTTGAGTATCTAAAAGTTCCCCCCCCAAAAGTGGGGCCTGGATCCGCGCCTGGATGGAATGCACAAGTGACGAGAATGATAGATAGCCGACTCCCGAAAATGGCTAGGGACAATAAACCTAACACTAGAAGACCCTTTGGTAGGCCACCAAAGATATGGTCAGATAGCTGTCTCTCAAGAAGGCACAGACTGAGGCGGAAGGCATTTTTTTATCTTATCGGCGCCGACTGCATGCCCATTTTGCCGCTTTTCTCCTTCCATCTAAGTCTCTCAATGGTTCATGTATGTCTTACATCCGTTGGTACATTCCAATCATCTGAAGGTATCTTTATCGTTGCGTTGGTGTCTTTCAGTGCTGCTTTAATGCCATCAGAGATTTTTTGTTGTTCTCGTAAAGGTTTGAGGTGTTCGTATGTAAACAAGTGTTCGGTGGACAGGGTGGTGCTTCAGTGTTCGCAGTTCGGTGGGGTCGATCTATTGAATACGTGTGAATGTGTCACATGTTTGTGAGTGTGAATTATCGCAGGCGGCAAAGCACGGTTTGTTCCCGTGTATTGTGTCTTCTCGGGTAAGACCATTTTTCCCCTGTGGGTTGGATCTTGTGAAACTGTCCACCATATGTGTCCCAGTGTTCTTGCCAAACAGCATATATTGTGCTCGTGATTGCAGTTTTGGTATCTGTGTAGGGTATCGTGGTACTCTCGTCTACCTGTTTCGATGTAGCTTTTTACGCAGCGTTCTCTGTGAGCTCGTTTCCGCGGAAGGTAGTGATGAACAGGTTTTTAACCTTATGAAAAAGGAAGAAGAGGAATACGATCAGGTTTGACTGAAATAGAGCCTATCAGAAACTACAACATTTTTTGCTGCCTTGATTTTTTGAATAGTGTATTATCTGCCTACATTTGTTGATAAAATAAAGTCAGCACTTTTGTTCTTCACTATTGAATCTCCTTGGACACCTATGGGTCCACCTGAACCACTTTAGGAATCACTGTTCTTTCTTCCATGAATTCCAAGAACATCAAGAAACGCCGAAACGAAATAGGACAAATCACGAATAGTCGGAATATAGACTTCAGCGACGACTTCAAAAAACGCTTACACCCATCAATGAAGAAGATTGCAAAAATCCCCCAGTTTTTGCCATCGAAGGTATCAAAACCCGACGGTTCCCGTTCCACGAACGAATCTCGGCATTCCGTCGCATCGTAATCCAACAATCAACACGGGATATATCTTCGTCCGACAGCCGGGTAGGAGGGTCGTCCACGTTTCGAGCGTTCAATCTCCCCCTCATCGGACAGAGTGGCGGAGGCAGCTAGCTGGAGAAGCGATTGTTTAATTCGATTTCGCGAAATTCTTTCTCTAAATGCAAATAGAAACAATCCACTCCCGTCGTTTCGGGACTAGTCGGAAGCCCCCGCACGACAATTTCATTCTCGCGAAATGCCGTGAGAGATGCTGCATAATTTAGCGCGCCACGCTGGATATCGGAATCGGGAAAAACGATGCCGCGCGCGAAGATGGGATAACAATTTTTATCGGCCGGGAGGTTTATGTTGCGATTGAATTGACCGGATATACTCGTGGATGAGTAGTTTGGGTATCAAAGCCGGGTAATACTGAAGGATTTATTCAGAATTTAGGTTGGTCGTAATTGGATGGTGAATGTGCCTCCCCGTGCTGCAGAGGACTATTAAATTATTGTTTGCAATAACCAGAATCACGTTAGGTGGAAGGAATCATGAAATATTCGTTTTTGAGAGGTCGTTTCCTCAACAGATCTTCTCATCATTTCGTGACGATGTATGTAAGGGCCAGTTCCATAATCAAAAGTGAAGTCTACCTTATCCGTGACAAGTTTTCTTCACAAATGAAACGTGTTCCTTCGATACTCAGATCTTCCTTTTGTATAACGACTGGAATTTTATTCCCTACGCCTCTACTTAAATTTCTTCCTGCTGTTGTCTTATTGGCAAACTTTCCTCCCTACTGCATGTCACTTTTATCTTCTATTTGGTTCTTTGAAAGAGGTATTTCCTCTTATCTGTCATTCTTATTTTGATTAGTAGTATATTTCTTAATTCCTTATTCTCATGCTCTTTCAGCATCTCTATTGTCTTCTTTCTTTGTTCGTTAACTATTTTCTCAATAGTTTTTATTTTCAATTCTCCTCTGATTTGTTGGCTGGTTATTTTCCATGAAGCGCCAACTGCTGTTCTGATTACTGAATTCAGCGTACTTTGCAACTGATCCTTATTATTGTCTTTCGTATTATACCAGGTTACTTCTGCATATGTAATGCTTGGTATGAGCACTATTTTTATTATCTTCAGCTTGTTTTCTAAGGAAAGTTTACTTTTAGGGTTGAGCAGAGGGTTCAAACTCCCGTGCAATTCCCTTGCCTTTTTCTGTTTTCTTCTATCTGTTTGTTAAAGTTTCTTCTTTCATCTAGTATTACTTCCAGATGTTCTGCTTCCTTTTTCCATTCTATTGTCTGATTTTCTATTTTGTCATTTCCTCCTTCTTTGTCTTTCTATACTATTGTTCCTCCGAAGTAGATTGCCATTGTTTTCGATGTATCCACTTTGAATCTCCAATTCTTGAAGTATTCCATCAGTTTATCTAGGTCTATCTATAACTGGCTAGTAATTGTTTTCCGCATTCTACTGTGCTGTATATGACAGTGTCATCTGCAAACTGGGTTATCTTGCATCTATTCATTTTTGGTATGCCTGCCATGTATGACTTGAACAGTAGCGGTCTTTTCACAGATCCTTGGGGAACTCCGGCTTCAATTTTTCTGATCGTCGACCTGGTACTATCGATATTCACTCTAAATTTTCTATTTGCCAGGTACGATTGGATTAATCTCGTAAGTTTGATTGAATATTTCATCAACTTCATTTTGTATATTACACCTTGATATTTTGTATATTACACCTTTGGCATTTAATCAAATGCCTTCTGTATATCCAAGAATATTGCACCAGTATCTATAAAAAAGTTTATTTACTCCTTAATATTTTCCTTAATCTTAACAGTTGACGGATCGTCGAATGCTCTTTGAGATACCTGAACTGTTGATCTGAAATTATTTTCTTTTAGTCTTCTCTCTTCGATACAACGTATGGTGGCCTTTTATAGCGCATACTCTATGACTACGAAACATAACCTCCGTGTGTTATGTCAATTAACTTCGTTCACTTTTATATTACACACATATTTCTATACAAATTTTCCCCTTTTTTATCAACAAAATTGAAATTCCTATGAATAATATCCAATGCAAGGTATAAATTACTTGTTCTAAGAATTACCAAGATAACCGGGAAATGATCTTTGAAATACGAGAATGTATAAATAACAAACATGTGAGAGTAAATCTCTAGTCTAGAGTTGGTATCTAGATCATCTCAGAATGTTTGTAGTGGAATATATTATTCAGCTGAAGGAAAAATGAGTATCCTCCCTTTTATGAATTTATATTATTTATGTCTATATAGTTCTTATGTTTATATTTAAAATTGATTTTTTTTTTCAGGTAAGCCTGTTTCATTGCTGGTCTTTACCGACGATGCTTGCAAACGGTGAGTTTTGAAGAAAAAAAAATTGAAGTAATTATACAATACGGAACATTTCGAAAATAACTTTCGGTGTCTTTTGAAATGAACACTCCGTATATTTCTTCGAGTGTGATGAAGAATAAGATTCATAAACATTCATTAATCGCATTGCTAAGGCAATTTGTAACCATTTTCAGTTATAATAAATCGATTGAAGCAAACCAAAACTGATAGTGTTGATTTCGAAGTCAATAAGAATAATTCGCACTGAAACATTATGAAATGAGAATAACCAATGATGATGATCATGAGCGAAACGAATCGAGAATACAAAGGGAATTTCATCAATTGAGACAATTCTTGAATCCGCCCAGTTCAATGAGCCATGATCAATTGATTGAGCGTTCTCAATCGAACACTACAACTTCTCGGTAAAGCGGCAAATGGGACCGAATAAAGATCAATTGTTCACATCCATCTACTAACTAGTTTCATTAGTATCAATCAAGTACCACTTCAATATCTCTACATTAAATTTCAATTCATCATCTTGAAAGCGTAGCGGGCACGGAGCCATTATGATTCCCAATTGAAAACTAAATTAATTCAACATTTTGTATCACGAATATTCGTTCGGTCGCGGAAGATTGATGGAGTTTTATACAAAATAGGTCGTAAATTTGAACAATCGTAGCTGATGTTGAAATATTAGGCCGTATATATTCGGGGAGAGTTTTTCTGATGCCGATGGGGAGAGTGGAACTCGACGAGGACACGTGAAGTGCATGGGGAGCCGTTCAGATACGTTCATTACAGATAAAAATGAACACGGAATAGTATTTGGGATGATAAAGTTGAAAAAACTTCGAAAAATGTTGTGAAATAGTTTCATAAGTTTCTTATTGGTTCACTGTTCACTTAAACAATAATAATAATTGTACTTACGTTTCGTGAAAATACCTTTCAGCGTGCTATAGCACACTGAAAAAAAGGATGTCGCACACTTCATTAGGCAAAGTGGCCTCCTGTCAAATTGGCTGAATTTTTTATATATAATAGTCCAAGTCATTCCAAAACCAAAAGTTCAGTAGGCACAAGTTTTCCTTTAGTCTAGTTTTGACGCTAGAGGTCCCCGAAAACTCTCATTTGTTCTCCTTTATTAAAGACAATACAAAACGTTATCCTGGATAATCGCCACTATTCTGAGTAATCAAGATGTGTACAGTCATTAATATGAGATACTATTAGCAGCATTGTCCTTTGGTCTTGTTACATTCATTCTATTATACAGTATATCCCACCTACTAGCAATTTTTAAGTTAAATTATTCGAAAATGTTTACAAATCGCCTTAGCCACATACGATCAATTAATGTTTATGAATCCTATATATTCTACACCTTCGTTTGATACAATGATACATCTGATAAAATCAATACGATTTATAATTTTGACATTCGAAAACGACGTCAGTCAGTCCATAGCAACTTTCGAATTTATTAAACATATGAACTGTTGAATGGATTTCATTCTGTTTCCACAGATTTAGTAGTAACACAAGGATATAAATAATTCAAAAGAAGAACAAGTAGAATCCATATTTCAATGAAAAAATGAGGAAACCACTAACGTGAAGTCAACACCTTTTGAGTTTTCTTTCATTCATGCGCTGATTGGGACCGCGTAGCTGTAGATAGGTTTCTAAAACCTTCTGACAGCATTCTTCAATTTCTTTTTCATTTTGGATATGCTGTTATTGTTCTGATGACGCTATCAAAACGAAATTTCAAATGAAGCTTGAAATGATTAATCTATCTATAATATACACGCCAAGTCTGATGATGTGATCAAATTTTAATTCTGCCAGATTGTTATTTCATATCAACATAACACCCAAATGTAAACTCCGTGAATTTTGTGGTCAGGAAAATATTGGATAATTTTTTTGGTAGTTTTCTTATAGAATCCAAAACATTGATCCAAGGAAAGGAGAAAATGATTTGAAGGAGAGTACTCCTGAATTTAGTGTTATTATGTCATTTGTATATTAGGTGTAGTAAAAAGAAATCTATTTGCACGAAAATCAAAGCTTTAATTACAATAGTAAGAATGATTCGATTTAGGTCGAATATACGGCGTTTTGTTCGATAACTTGCCGCCATTTCGAAGGTAATATCAATAGATCTCTCTCATTGAAGCCTTTGTACCCATGGGCCGAAAATTGAGACAGTCGGTATTCACAAACCTCCTTTGAAGCGAATTTTCCATCAGCAAAATTGTTCACCATGAACAGGAACAGATGGTTATCTGCAGGAACAGATGGTGAATGCAAAAGAGGCTCCCAACCAAGCTCCCGGAACTTCTGGCAAGTCACTATAAATGTGTGTGGCCAGGCATTGTCCTGATGGAACACAATTTCTTTCCTATTGGCCAAAGCTACCCGCTTCTGAGCGATTGCTTCCTTCAGACAGTCCAGTAATTGACAGTTCAGTTCTAAGTTAAGAATTCCGCCTTAAGGGAGCAGGTCATAATAGATAATTTCCTTTCCAATTCCAACGAACACACAACAAAACCTACCTGGACGTCAATACTACCTTGGCCGCCGTTTCTGCCGGCTCACTGCCTTTCGAACCGGCGTGAACTTGGCAGCCACTTTTCAGCAGCCGAATTCATTCCAGCAGCCAAATGACCAGTGGCGTCGGTAGAATTTAAAACTAACGAATCGATCTGTTTTTGGGGTGCAACGCAAGAATTTGCTTTTTGAGTTTACTTGAACGACATCAGTCAAGTTTTTATGACATTTCAATGCACAAAATAATATTATAGATGAACTTGAATTATGCTGATCAATGAAACGACGGGGTATATACAAGTATTTTCACGAATGAAATCTTGAAAAACGTTTAGCCAAGTTGATATTTGGAATACTTACTCTTCAAAAGAAACAGAATAACATATCCGAAGCCCATTGATTTGCAGGCCGTCTAAGGGGTAGTTTACAGTTGTGAATTTTTCGAAATTTTCAAAAATGACCCTGTTAAAAATGTTTAGCCAAGTTCATATCTGGTATTCCTACTCTTGAATAGCTAAAGAATAACATATCCCAAGGATTTTGATTTGCAGGCCGTCTAAGGGGTAGTTTACACTTGTGAATTTTTGGAAATTTTCAAAAATGACCCTGTTAAAAATGTTTAGCCAAGTTCATATTTGGTATTCCTAATTTTGAATAGCTAAAGAATAACATATCCGAAGGATTTTGATTTGCAGGCCGTCTAAGGGGTAGTTCACACCTGTGAATTTTTGGAAATTTTCAAAAATGACCCTGTTAAAAATGTTTAGCCAAGTTCATATTTGGTATTCCTACTTTTGAATAGCTAAAGAAGAACATATCCGAAGGATTTTGATTTGCAGGCCGTCTAAGGGGTAGTTCACACTTGTGAATTTTTCGAAATTTTCGAAAATGAATCTGTCAAAAATGTTTAGCCGAGTTCATATTCAGTATTATTACTCTTAAATAGCTACAGAATAACATATCCAAAGGATTTTGATTTGCAGGCCGTCTAAGGGGTAGTTTACACTTGTGAATTTTTCGAAATTTTCGAAAATGACCCTGTTAAAAATGTTTAGCCAAGTTCATATTTGGTATTCCTACTTTTGAATAGTTAAAGAATAACATATCCGAAGGATTTTGATTTGCAGGCCGTCTAAGGTGTAGTTTACAATTGTGAATTTTTGGAAATTTTCAAAAATGACCCTGTTAAAAATGTTTAGCCAAGTTCATATTTGGTATTCCTACTTTTGAATAGCTACAGAATAACATATCCAAAGGATTTTGATTTGCAGGCCGTCTAAGGGGTAGTTTACACTTGTGAATTTTTCAAAATTTTCAAGAATGACCCTGTCAAAAATGTTTAGCCGAGTTCATATTTAGTATTAGTACTCTTAAATAGCTAAAGAATAACATATCCGAAGGATTTTGATTTGCAGGCCGTCTAAGAGGTAGTTTACAGTTGTGAATTTTTCAAAATTTTGAAGAATGACCCTGTCAAAAATGTTCAGCCAAGTTAATATTTAGTATTAGTACTCTTAAATAGCTAAAGAATAACATATCCGAAGGATTTTGATTTGCAGGCCGTCTAAGGGGTAGTTCACACCTGTGAATTTTTCGAAATTTTCAAAAATGAATCTGTCAAAAATGTTTAGCCAAGTTCATATTCAGTATTATTACTTTTAAATAGCTACAGAATAACATATCCAAAGGATTTTGATTTGCAGGCCGTCTAAGGGGTAGTTTACACTTGTGAATTTTTCAAAATTTTCAAGAATGACCCTGTCAAAAATGTTTAGCCAAGTTCATATTTAGTATTAGTACTCTTAAAAAGCTACAGAATAACATATCCAAAGCACATTGATTTACGGAAAAACAAGATCGTTTTTAGTCGAGAGGACTGAGCTCAAGAAGGCATATGAAAAATATATTTATTCAATAAATAATCCACAATCCGCTGTTATGAAACTTTAGCTTAACGAGACAAAGATAACTTGAAATATAGAAACGACCAACATCAATGAAATATTCGGTTCGACTATTAATACAACTTCCTTATCATTGGTTCAAATCTCCATATTTAATATAGTCTGCAGAGATCACAAATCCCGTACATCCCGTACGGTACATCCACGTGCTATTTCATTCGTTGTCAAAATGCATTTTTGATGACACGATCGTATACACAACCTGCAAATGAAATCATCTTCTCGTCTTGGGTGTGCACAAAAAATGCAAATGAAATTGACTGATTCACTCCTTCTCAGTATTAACCAATTCAGAGATTTCCTACATACATCTATACTAACCGGTCCAAGAAAATGTTCATTTCTGACTAATTTTTTGAAAATTTTGAAAAATTCACAAGTGTGAACTACCCCTTAGACCGCCTGCAAATCAATGTGCTTCAGATATGTTATTCTGTAGCTATTTACGAGTAAGAATACCAAATATGAACTTGGCTAAACATTTTTGACAGATTCATTTTCGAATATTTCGAAAAATTCACAAGTGTGAACTACCCCTTAGACGGCCTGCAAATCAAAATCCTTCGGATATGTTATTCCTCAGCTATTCAAAAGTAGGAATACCAAATATGAACTTGGCTAAACATTTTTTACAGGGTCATTTTTGAAAATTTCCAAAAATTCACAAGTGTAAACTACCCCTTAGACGGCCTGCAAATCAAAATCCTTCAGATATGTTATTCTTTAGCTATTCAAAAGTAGGAATACCAAATATGAACTTGGCTAAACATTTTTTACAGGGTCATTTTTGGAAATTTCCAAAAATTCACAAGTGTGAACTACCCCTTAGACGGCCTGCAAATCAAAATCCTTCGGATATGTTATTCTTTAGCTATTCAAAAGTAGGAATACCAAATATGAACTTGGCTTAACATTTTTAACAGGGTGGTTTTTGAAAATTTCCAAAAATTCACGAGTGTAAACTACCCCTTAGACGGCCTGCAAATCAATGTGCTTTGGATATGTTATTCTGTAGCTATTTAAGAGTACTAATACTAAATATTAACTTGGCTAAACATTTTTGACAGGGTCATTCTTGAAAATTTTGAAAAATTCACAAGTGTAAACTACCCCTTAGACGGTCTGCAAATCAAAATCCTTTGGATATGTTATTCTGTAGCTATTTAAGAGTACTAATACTAAATATTAACTTGGCTAAACATTTTTGACAGGGTCATTCTTGAAAATTTTGAAAAATTCACAAGTGTAAACTACCCCTTAGACGGCCTGCAAATCAATGTGCTTTGGATATGTTATTCTGTAGCTATTTAAGACTAATAATACTGAATATGAACTTGGCTAAACATTTTTGACAGATTCATTTTTGAAAATTTCGAAAAAAACACAAGTGTGAACTACCCCTAAGACGGCCTGCAAATCAAAATCCTTTGGATATGTTATTCTTTAGCTATTTAAGAGTACTAATACTAAATATTAACTTGGCTAAACATTTTTGACTGGGTCATTCTTGAAAATTTTGAAAAATTCACAACTGTAAACTACCCCTTAGACGGCCTGCAAATCAATGGGCTTCGGATATGTTATTCTGTTTCTATTGAAGAGTAAGTATTCCAAATATCAACTTGGCTAAACGTTTTTCAAGATTTCATTTGTGAAAATACTTGTATATACCCCGTCGTTTCATTGATCAGCATAATTCAAGTTCATCTATAGGTAATATTATTTTGTGCATTGAAATGTCATAAAAGTTGACTGAAGTCGTTCAAGTAAACTCAAAAAGCAAATTCTTGCGTTGCACCCCAAAAACAGATCGATTCGTTAGTTTTAAATTCTACCGACGCCACTGGTCGTTTGGCTGCTGGAATGAATTCGGCTGCTGAAAAGTGGCTGCCAAGTTCACGCCGGTGCCTTTCGACCACAACCGTTTTCGCTTGACGTTATCGTGAGTGATCCACTTTTCATCACCAATAACTTCAAAAATGGATCGATTTTGATGCGATTGAGCAAATGGAAATTCGGTTCATGAAGTTTTTTTGTGTTGACCCGTGTGGTAAACATTCATCGAGCTTCTGTTTGAGACGAGCCTTATGCAAATGTCAGTCAGAAAAGTTATTGTAGTACGAGATATTATCCTTCTAACGCCATCTAGGGGAACCCGATCGTACTCATAAAACGCGAGGTTCAGATAACTAGAGCCATCTCTTGGAAAAATGATTTGAATTGAAAGCGACTCGCTTGAGGACTCGCCCTACTCGCGCAACTTTTCGCCCAAAATTGCGCTCTGTTTTGGGTGGTGCGAGTTTCAAGTTTTCCCTGAGAGATTTTCACAATGCTATTTCGATAATGGAAAAGCAACTCAAGATCAGAAATACGGCGGCACTCACGAAAGTCTAACAGATATCTGCACGACCCCAAAAATCCATGTAATTTTCTGACTCTGTTCCTTCTCACACCGCAATCGGTTCTTCCAGTCATTTAACCGACAGGAGACACCCCGATTGCGTAACAAATCGACCCCAGTGACGGAGTCGCTCAGCTTTTGCTTGGTCATTAATTCTAAATTACGATTGCCACCGCGGTAGCCGTGATCTTTTCATCGGTCGCCCGGCGAACGAGTGCGTTAACTGTCCTGTCGTTCTGTCAACAGGCATATATCACAAACGTCACCGCCATATGGGCGATACGATTATGGATTTCGAGAACGGGCGCGCGGGAGTCGCATACCACACTTCGGATGGCTGGATTTCCTTTGCAGGCCCGGATCTAGGCGGAAAGGGAACATTCACTTTTATTTTTTTTTATGAAAAAACTTACTACAAACTACAAAATATTTGTAGTTTGTTCTACAGAATGTGTACAAACAAGTGCGAACGTTTTTTCGAAATTTCAAATGTAAACAAAAACTGTTAGATCTTTCTGGATAGTTACACGCTTTCAAAAATAATGTTTATTTTTAATTTTTTTCATTGAAATTGTAGAAAAGATGAAGAAATGTGATTCAAGAGCAAGTTTCAACTCTGAAAACTCCATCCTCTATTGAATTTTTCATGACAATTTTTCAATGGAACAAAATTTCTCAATTTGAAGAAATGTGTTGAAATGATGGATTCAAACGATTTGTTAACGCTCATGTTGTGTTCTTTTTTGTCTTACCTTTGGCCTTAGAACCATGTCCAGTTTATGCCTGTTTACAGTATTATGTGCATAAAATCAATAGTATTCTATGAATAGAATTGAAAAGATCTAGAATGTGGCTGTCAAATTTTTTTATTGATGGAACATGATCATAAAATACGATTTTTTCCTCTTTTTTTTTGAGTGTGCATATATTCAAGAAATGGCTATTTTTTTTCAATTTCATGTTCATGTATTGGTAAGGTTTCGAGAAATGAGTTTTCCTTGATATTTTTTCATTGATTTTTGGTGAAAATTTTATGCAAAAGCTCTTATAGTTTTCGAACTGCATCCGGGAAATGAGATTTTTGGATTTTAAACATTCCAAAATTGAAAATAATTCGTTTCGAACGATTACATAGGTTCATTATCGAAAATAATGAATCAAAATCGGTATTTCAATCGAGATCATTGGTCATTTCTTGTAATAATATCTGAATTTGAAGAATAGCATTCTAATCACTGCCATATTGCAGTAAGTAGAATACCAAATAGCAAATAGTATAGCAAATTTGTGTATTGTAGTAACTAGTATAACGAGTTTTGGGTTCCTTATGTATTTATGAGTATTGTTTTCTACTGAGACATTCATAAATATATAAATATATAATATCAGTAGAGTAAGAGTGTAACTAATATATCATATTGAAGCTTAATACAAGAGCAACAAATATTCCTTGTTAGAAATCCTATGTAGAAGAGAATACAGAATATAAGGATTTTAGCAATGTATATTAAAAGTCCAAACCTATGCATTATGATGGTAAATATCGATAAGAATTTATTTTCCCATCGAACTTCATTCGATTCAAACGAATAAAATATACCAAGAATTCACCACAATTTTCTTGAGTACGGCCCTGTGGTAGGCCGACGTCCGATAGTATCATCCGGGACAGCGTCCGCAGACACACAATGGAAAGGGTTGAGCGATAAATGCGCCCTCGCACACGGATTTCCCACTAAACATGATGAAGCTCTTTCACTCGACCGGAAAAACATGAGCATTTCGAAATTATGATGATTTTGCGGTATGTTTTCTGCGTGGAGAGCAATCGGTTTACGTTATGGCGTAGCGGACAATATTTGATATAGTCCTTTCAATCTTACTTGGACTACTCCATAAAAACGCTTGTCCAGATGTTAGCAGGGGCGCACGCTTCTTGAACCCAAGAGTTGAAAATATTATTTATGCAATTGTATTGAATTCTGATGTCGATTCTTTCAGCTTTCGATTTTACATGCTTAATGCAACTATATTATTCCACTGTTATAATTTGATTATTCTATATTCTCGACCTGTAATATATACATATAGTCAAAAGTGTTGGCCCCCCAGGTTTCTCTAGAAATAAACAATCTATGTTCTGGAAATGAGATGAATATTTTCCTCTAATTCAATGCAATATATTTGATAGAAAATCTTTGTTTGTTACTCTTTGCTATATGCAGGATGCGACAAATTAGGAAAAATGAAAAAAAATCTAAATTTATCGATTATTTATTCCTGATTCATTATAGTTATTCCTCAGCTGAACCCAAATTCAATAGCACGTATTACCACCTTTTCTTTCAATCCACTGCCCAATACGCCTAGGCATTCCACGAATCAAGTCATCAATGATATCTTCAGGCATATCGTTCCATTCTTACTCAATGGGTCAAACTTAATTCCTAAGAAGTCGAAGGTAGGTTTTGGCGATTCGATATTGCTTTCCCTAAGTAATCCCATACGTGCTCAATCGGATTTATGTCTGGTGAATTTGCTGGCCAGTTTATTCTCTTGATATTGTTCTCCTGAAGAATGTTTGAACCCTTCGTGGCAGGTGTGGTGGGGCGTTATCATCCTGATAAATGAAATTATCCTCAAATTCGTCGCGCAGAAGAACAATGATAGGTTCTATGATGTTTTCTACGTAATACCCCCAGTAATGAGAAAATAATAAGAGGGGTACGGCGACCGAACTTTTTTTAGAACAATATAGCTTTGATCGCAAAATCTTCAGTTATTTCAACTTATGCCAGAGAATGAAAATGATGTGTGAAATCATCAAAAACCTCTCTCATGACTCGATGACTTTGGTAACCTTCATCGGAATTCGATTGAATTTTTTTAAATGGTTTTTAATTACCCCCCAAACCAATTGTATCGATGGAAGATGGGCACAACTCCCCACCAATAAGAGCGATCAAATTGTCACGCGGTAGCACGTGTACTGTTTCGAGAAATGAAAGTGACCAAATCGACACATACTATTTCATATGACGATCATCTAGCATACTGAGGACTATACTAATTTCTGAGATTTCTAAAACCCTTGAATATTAGGGATATTCTGACCTTCTTGAGACTTATTAATCCAACTAAAAAGAAAAAAATCAGTCACACAATGAATTGAAATCGCGTAAAAATTCTACGGAACGAACTGGTTTATGCGAATTATAAGAAAGGTAATTGAGAAGTGATGAAGGTGCGTAGCTGCAGCCAATGAAAGTAACCAAATCCTCACCCGACGGAACATGGAATATTTCAGCATGTAGAAACAACCAAATCGACACATTCTGCTTCATAACTCTCAATTCAAATTATTCCGAAATCGGAACACAGTATCGAGTTTAAGTTATGATGTTTTGGTTCACTTGAAATTTTGATTAATACCTGAATCTAACCTTGAAAATCTGTGAGAGTCAGATATAAAAACCAAGTCTTGAAACATAACAGCTTCCAAAACATATTCATATTAAGTTTCATCACAATGGTGCTTGTAGTTTCGTCAAAATCGTTGAAAATGTATATAGTTTTCTTCTTCAACGCCCTTTTTCTTGAGTACAGATGGCGTCACGAAATTTTTTTTTGTAAGCAAACCCCACTTTTTTTCAGTTTTCTACCTATCCTAGAGACGTGATGACCTTCTTTTGAAACAACCTGTATTATAATTCAGCTGATCTTCTGCTATTATCAGTTTTGGTTTTTCTTCGATACATCCTATTATTAGAAACAAATAACCAAAATCACTTGTCCAAAGTTCTTCCTCTATTAGTTCGCAAACCGTCTTAAATTTTTCTATTAACTCTTTCGTGTTAGACCCTAGTGAGAACCCTCCATCAAGGAAAAAATAATAAAATTCCTGTTAATGAAACGTAATTTGTGGCATTTCAGATGTAATGAATGCCAAGATTCCTGAGTACTTGGGATATTTCCATCTCTCTAATATTCTGAGCAATCACGAAATACGAACTGGTCATTACGACTTTGATAGGCACTAAAAATGTCCGCTTTTACGAGACTGCGTATTAAAATGATTTGGTTTACCATTAGAGAAAATTATACCCATTAGAATTTGGGTTTTGGCTACTTTTATGTACGTGGCGTGCTACGGCTATGGAAAAACAGGTAATTCTTCATATTACTTCTTATGAGGGGAAAGTCCTATTTGGTAAGTGGTGCTGCGCACTGTTTTTTGAAATTTTGACCAATCCAAGCATCATCTTAAAAAATATTTCAAAGACCCAAATTGATTTGACGAATCAGATACAGAATACAATAGAGTCCTTTTTCTCACAAGAACATTTATGGAAAATCATGAGGGTTTTTCGATACCGTTAGGTATTTGATAGTTTGAAAATATTATTCATTCTATTATTCCTAAAAATGAAAAATCGATATCAGTCGGAAAAAGTTCATTTCTTATACTACCATGATGATGAAATATAGCACTTTCCCCAACACTTAGACACACCAATTCAAGCTTCAATCAGTAGACTGTTGGTTTGGGTAAAAAAATTCAACAACACTTCCAATATCCATATAATTGACAATTCAATGATACCTATAACTATAACTGTTTCCGAGTCAAATTACTCACTTGAGATTACAACATTCATTAATAATTTATACAAAATGAGGACAATTCATTCAGAATAATAAATTAATTGGGGATAAAATTTGAAAATAGAATTACTAACCCATATTAGTCTGGTCAGTAGAATAAGATTTGTTCTTATACACACCAGGGTGCGCAACCCTTAATACACGCTGGAAAATTGTGGGTTTCCTTCCTTGAATATACAGTTTTTACTTGCTTGACTAATACTATGTGAAATCCTAAAATTGTTTGAGAAAATGATTATGTTAGGCGCTTTCGGAGCTCGTACATTCATGCGCCCATTGATCCCGTGGGTACCACAGAACTCTAAATAGATATATACAGGATGTTCCTAAATTGAAGATACACAGGAAAATGAGAGATTCCTTGGATAATTTTAACAAAAAAGTCCTATAAACAAGGGCCAGCAAACACTTTGTTTCCGAATCTTTCTGACTAGAAATAACTAGTATTGTCCAATTGGCTCAATTCATTATTAGTCTTCCCTACAGATTGGGCAAATAAGTAGCAAAACTTATACTTGATTTATTCATCACAGCTTACTAACTGGATCTTTATGATAATTTGGATTTTCCTGCTGATTACTAGAGAAATGTTTGAAATTTTCTATCGAAATTAGTAGCAGATATATAAGAAATCAAAAATTGTAGTACAGGACCAGACTTTTTTTATAATTCTCTAAATTTACAATGGTAGATTTGCATTCAAAATTAGCAAATCACATGATGAAAACTTCAAATGGAAATTTCTATGTAAAATTTAAGTTGAATATCTTGTGAGGGGAAGGTGCTATTAGAAAGAACTTGAAAGAAAATCAAACTTTTACACTCTCTGTAGCTCGAAAACAAAGCGTTTCCGGATCTATGTTCATAGACATTTTCTCGTAAAATGATTCGAGGAAACTGTCACTTTCGTGTCTATTTCCAATTTAGGAATTAGTTCATACACTCAAAGTCTTCACCATGTGTCACGGAAAAATTGGGAATTTCTTTTGCAATATTCTTTATGAATTTTGCACGAAGCTTGGGAAAACTGTGTTTTATATAAAATCTCAGATCTGTTTCATGGAAATATAGGGTAGTTATTTAATAATCTTCCAAATTTTTTTCTAGTTCTGGTATTGCGATCAATATGAAATTTTACATAAAATTTGAAATTGTTATCTAATGTTTCATGTACCTATTATTTTATTCCGATCAAGTTTTCAATGTTGAATTTATAAAAAAAAACAAAATTTCTGTCGACCATTGTTAAGGAACAGACTTTGTCCACTCATGAACTTAATGTAGGTATCCGAAATCTGAACCTACCCTTAAAATATTGAAATTGACAGAAATCAACAGTTATAATTGTTAACAGTTGAAAATAAGTTATACAATAAATACTCATAGTTTAGGCATTACGATTTTCATCAAATTTTATATACCGAGGGTAGACATTTTTTTTTAAGAATACGAATCATTTTATTGCACAAAAGTGCCCATGTGAACAATTGTCAGACGTATCACATGAAATTTTTTTTAAGAATTATTGAAATATGCTTCCGATGTGTTTTATTCGACTGTCACTGCTAGATGTATCTGGACCACTTTAATAATGGAAACTTATGACATATTTTCGAATGACCTCAGAATTCTCTTTCCTTGTAGAATATTTCATCCGAGTCATATTTCAAAAACTTCCCCCACAAACAAGCAAAAAAAACCTGCCTGGTACGGAAATCAATTTAGCCATAAAGTACATCACATCCTGTCCGCTCTACCAAAACCGTATTTCTTCCAGCTTAGCACAACTGACAGCGATAATATTCTTATATGAAATGCCACCGGCATAACGATATGTCATGATAAAATGCAGAGTGTAGGGACATGTAGCTCGCTTTGTTTTGTTACACACATATATTAAAGAAGGGACTCGTCCCCTGACACAACTTGTTCTCATCCGAGCCCTTTTCCAGGATGTTTATGCTAACTTCTACTTACACGGAACGATATATACCGCGATTTGCAGGTTCCTGTAACTCCCTGTCGGCCGAATCGTGACAAATGCCCTACTATACGTCTTAAATTATAAATTTAATATCCACTTTAGAATGCATGGGTTTTCAACATGTACACGAATCACGCTGTTGTTTATTATTTTTGCTTAAAAAACTACCGAAATGAAAATTCCAGAGAATAATAGTTTATCCCGTATCAAGTACGACATCATTTTTAGTAGTCGTAAAAGCTTTGAACGGTTTGTAGCAAGAGTATAAATTTATATATGCGGTATGGATAATTGGAATTTACATATTCCTAATTTCGCTCGACTGAAAATTTCAGCGTGTTATGTGTGACTTTGCTGGACTAGCAATCCGTTGAAATAATACGTTGAATATGATTATATCTACACACATCTAAAAATCGTTAGGTTTTGAACTGCTCTACTGAAGGGTCATGATCATGTAGTAAATAGCGTTGAACATAAACCAATCGGATATTGTCATCAATTTATTTCTCGCAAAATGAGAGGACGCGATTTCTATTGAATGAAAAATTGTATTACGATCGAGATATCATTGGAATTATGAATTATGTTATGAAACGCTGTTCGCAATAAAATGTTGTTTGTGAATTTTGAAATCTACCTAATACATTTATATAAACAAATTATATGCTGCTTCATTAATATTCAAAAAGGCCTCTTGCACACATACACCTATCACATAAATGTTCAGCTTGCAATGGCTGTCTACGTTGAAAATATGCATGAAATCGAAAACTGTGATCGCAAAGGAGAAATGAAAAGAGAATTTTTTTTTTAATTTTCAGAATTCTCTTTCAGAACGTTTGAAAAAATATTGATTTGTTTTTTACAACAGCCGTTTTTTTCGATGAAGGCAAATGTTTTCTGATACATAACTATTGAATTAGAGAAGGTGGATTCATGGCCAATCTTAAGTAGTTGATGTAAATAGTTCTATTACTTGGAATATCGATATTTGAGTATTTGAGAGTATTTTAAATTTAATCCGCCGAAACCTTCAAAGATAAAATCTGAATGAAACAGGTCAGATTTGTTCGCTCTCTTATAACTTTATGTCATAATTATGACACAGGTAGTGACATATTTGGGGTCATGGTCTTCACATGCACCTATAAGTACACTGCTTTTGAATACTGCTACATACTATTCAAGACAATGCTCCTCAAAAAAAATAATTGAATTCAGCACCTGTTAAGTTTTCATCAGAGTTCATAGAACTGTGCGCCGGCATTGTCCAAAGATTCACTCCTGAAGTTAGTTATAGATAATTTCGCGCACTTTATGAGTGCGCTGCGCGCAGTCGTCCCTTTAATGACGGCTGGCTATAATGGTATTTTAACTATGTCCGTTTTATCTGTAGCAGTTCTATGTTCTTAACCTTTTTCTATGGTTCGACCAAAAAGTAAATCGGTGTCGAGGTGGGGTAAGAGATCGAATAGTGAGTTAAAGTCAGTTCAGTAAAATTCACCACACAGTCTAGTAAGTACAAGTCAAGTACAGTTTAGTATAATTCGTCGTGGCTCTCGCCGCTTGAGACACAGTGTTCAGCTTGCACATTTCAAGTTAGTTAAATATTGGCCTTGTCGCCACGTGGTTAGAAAAGACCCTACAGTCGGTCATCTTCGTTAGTACCCAAGTCGGTAAATTGTAATTGGATAAGTGCGTGGAACTGATTCATAGTTTTCGATAACTAGTTAAGTGAATCTTGTAAAGTGTACATTGTGTAATTGTATATATAAACCTACTTCAATAAATAGTGTGGAAAATCTCATGGTCCTTCGAACTTCATAACCCAGTACCTTACAGTCCAATTTATGTATGGATGTTCCCATCTAATAGCTACAGCACCTTCGATTGATATTCTTGCCATTTTGTTTGCTCAATATACACATTGTCTATCTAGCATATTAATTATTTTTTGGATAGTCAGTGTTGAAAAGAGCAGAAAATCACAAATTAAAGTTTACTCAAAGAAATACTTCCATAATCTGAATTAGGATGAAATCCCAAGAATATGGTTCTTATCAACACTTTAATTATTAAAAAGCTGTTAATGAAAGAATTCGATAACTTTTTCAACGAAAATGATAAACAATATCTGCAATTGGTTCAAAGTTCGTACAGAAAATAAACGATTGAAAATACTTTCATAATATAAATAAGAGTGAAATCTCAAGATTATGGTCTTCATCAGAATTTAATCATGAATACTTCTTGCATTGAAAAAGAATTTTATCACGGTTTTGAAGACTATGATATGTAATATTCACAATACGTTCAAAAAGTCGACCACCAAATGCTCTTTACACAGAAAATTTTCAGCAAAATAGAAATTGCAAAACCGTCAAAATTCGACCCCTATTGCTGACTCGAGAATTTGCTACTCCATTTAAAAGGATGCTCGTACACCCACGAATTTTAAATCCAAGATGTCCTCTTCCAAATGAAAATTGTCCTGCTTCTGCGGTTTTTGGAAAAAATTATACTCATATAGAAATATTGGGATGTACTATCTCTTAATTTCGAGCTGAGTTGGCATTCGTGTATGTAGCAGGCTAAATCTTCTAACGAGTTCGCAAGTTTATATATATTAGTTATATTCAAAGAATTAAGGCATCCTAAGTTGAAGTATAATTGAGGAATTCATCTTAAAATATTTCTCCGGGAACATGAAGTACTTTGTATTAAAATCCAGTTAAATTAATGTATATGAGGGTGAGGATACGTCGAAAATCCCCCTACTCAGCTCTACCCCAGAGAGCAGTTAATATTTGCGAATTGAGAGCCCGATCAATCACTCTCCTACTGACAACTTAATAGGTGCAGTTTCTTCACAATATCCGAGAAAATAGGACCCCGAGTCGAGAATTGCGTTTTCTACGGCGATTCTTCAAATTTTTCTCGGGATATGAGACCAGCCCGAACTGTAAAGCTCTCTCCTCTGCCCTCCATATCTGAGCAGCTTAATCAGGTCTTGAATGATTCATATCCAGCATCCTCCATACGATGGACCAGGCATTATTACGGCGTTTATTCGGCAATATTTCGTTTCAAATCGAATTGCTTTTTATATGGCGTAGCCGAATATGTCGAGGATTACACTAACCAATCGTATTTTCTCTGGGGTAGCATCCTGGAATGACAAAAGCGCTCCTTTTCCTTTTTGGTTTGGGCCACGGCGAAGTTCAAAATATAATGAATCATCGTCCGTTCTACTTTTTTTTTATGCGCTCATTGTTGGTATTTCCAAGAGTTGAATTGACTGTCGTAATTCAATTTCCCGGAGAGAATTCGGAGAAAACGTCAATTGTTTGCGGCTACGTTGTGACGTTCATTTTTCGTTTTGTTATTTTCAATTTTCAATTCTTTGCCGGAACTGGGATATGTCACGTGTACATTTCTCCCAAGTTAGCAGGAAAAACGTGGGATATATTGATTCTATATTTGATGTTCCAGATCTGCCATCAATATTTCTCACAATTTCGACAATATGCAATCATTTTTTTGTGAATGAATGCTACTTTATTCTATTTCTTGCTCTTCTGATCGTATTGTTGCTACTGTGTTTTATTGAGTCGCTGTAGTTCTGACACAGGCTTTTTGCTTGGCGTTTATGAAGTCTTTGAGATGGTCTCTTGGTATTCGGTTTTCCCTCTCTAGCGATTTTGGGTAGTCTACTATTACTCATCCAATGGATTCCAATAACCGAATAACATGATGATAATAAAATTGATATAATTCGAAAATCACCCTTTATGGATGATACTAACGGGTTTCCCAATATAATGTTTCATTTTGATTTAAAAAAAGATGATATTTTAAGATAAATCAATGTATGTTAAGTCCATTTTGAAGAAGGAAAGGAATGCCGTCAACGATGGAAAACAATATCAGCCAAATGGCTACCACAGCTACGTTTGCAGCACTAAAACTAACTAAAAATCATATGGATTTATTACTAGCACCGTCATCTGTGCATCAGACCGAGGACTTTTCAATTGGCCTAATACGCACTTCTAGAATTAGGCTCTCTAACTTTATCTAGTCGTACGTAATAGGCTTGTTTCAACTCTTATTATCTGATACACTAATTTCAACTCTAGGCTTCAAAAAGCGTGCGCCTTTGGTTTATGATTTTTGCAGCATTAGATCAAACGAACATCTGGACCAGGGCCGGCGCGAGCAATTTTGACGCCTGAAGCAAAGAATTTTTTGGCACCCTTGCTGAAAAAGTATCAATAAACTCTAACGATTTTGCTAATTATTTTTTTTTTAGTCGTTTTAACTGGGTTTCTTTTTTTTTCGGACATTTTTACCTACAGTAAATTGCTGAATTTCTTCGACACCGATGAACAATGCTTAAGTAATATATCTGATTCTCACATTCACAATCGATCACATACGATCGATGAAAGATTACCTATCACACCACAAGATTCAACGGGCGGTAAGGCATGCAGAGCTTCGAAAACTAATGGGATCAAAAACATATACCTATTCCGCTGTAAACATTTAGCATTTATCAGTAACTAGTTTCGAATTAAGAATCGTAGGAATTCTCCATATGTTGAATGTGTAAACAACTTCCACGTAATTCGAAGTGTTGTTTTTCGTCTTTGCGAAATACATTCCATCCCTCATTCAATTAGGGTAATAGACAATGCTGCTTATATTGGTTGGGTTGCCATGTGTTATTTATTGAACAGGCGGCTTAGTGAAGACGGAGATTTTGATTGCAGGGAATGTTGATAAACACAGCAAAGCGGACCAACCCCGTGTTGTTTTTAAGAATCAAGACTATATTTTTCCAGAAATATGAAAGGGCGGCTACAAACTGGGCTAAATTGCCGCCCATCGAAAAGAGGCGCCTGAAACAGTCGCTTCACTCTTTCACCCCTAACGCCGGCTTCGATCTGGACAAGCATTTTTATGCGGTAGTTCAAGTAAGTTTGGACAAACTATATTATTTCCGTATTCTTCATTTCTTCAGGGAAATATCCACCGTTGCACCATTTTTCGGAATGCTATCCGAACGAACGAAATAATCGTAATACATGACACACTTGACATAACAGGAACGCCCTCTTCGCCTCGGTACGACTCGAAATTATTCATGACTGGACGGCGGAACAAAAGGCGAACGTCCGATGTGGCTTTTCGAAATTTTTCATTCCGCTCCGTCATCCGGATTGGGCATTGTTCTCCGGAAAAATCGATGCGCCTGATCCGGCCGGTTTGGCCAAAAAGGTGCGTGTGCACGCGAACAGAGGTCCCTTTCATCGGCTATCTTCACGGTCGGGGTAATGAGAATGATAGGTAAAATGGGAACGGACCACGCTGCACAACAAACTCCGATTGAATAGTTGTCCTCTTCCATCCCGGCCAGCTGGAGAGTTCTTTATGCATGTCAAAAGGGGATTTTTTTACGTGGCTCAGGTCTTCCCTTATATTATGACTACATAAATATATTAGGCCAATTGAAAAGTCCCCGGTCTGATGCACATATGGCGGTGCAGGTATTAAATCCTTATGATTTTTAGTTAGTACCAACCTTCAAACGATACGTGTCAAAATTTGACAGCAGTCCCACCATTAATTTGTGAGATATTGCGTTGTGAGCAGAAATATCTCAGTTTCACAAAGATTTTATGTTTATGTTTATGTTTATTATATGTCGGAAATCTCCTGTCACGTATTCATTCCCTATTATCTGTCAAATTATGCAAAAATCACTAAACGATATTTATGGAAATATTGCATTAGTTTCAATGATAATTATTCTGACACTCGTTCATTGAAAAACTCGTGGAAACTTCTACACTTCTCACCACACCAGTTCTATTGATGAGATGTGATGCAGCACAACTCCCACTTATGAGAGCCATCAATTACTGCAACCCATGTACTATTTCGAGTATTGAAAGTGACCAAATCGGCACATACTATTTCGATAGACGAGACGCTATCAATACCTTTTTAGGGAGGATGTCGCTTACTGAGATTTGTTTGGTTGTGTTGGAATTTTAATAATTTTCTTTATGTATTAAATTGTTTCGAATACCTTTGCTTGCCATTTTGTGTAGAACATCATTCAGTAATACTCTATCAAAGGCTTTGGTAAAATATATGAAGCACATAAATGCTGGTTCAGCATATTCAACAGGAAGAAGAGTAAATAGCTTGCATGTTATTATTATTTAACCATAAATCACGAACTCTTGAAACATAAGTTACAGTTTTATGGTATCAGAGGCGTTGCATTGAAGCTAAAAATGAATTACCTGTAAATTAGAGCACAGAAGATATTAGTCCAAGGAAAATGTTCGAGATGGAGATTTTTTGAGTATGGGGTTCTCAAGGATCCGAGTTAGGACCGCTGTTGTTTCTTCTGTACATTGTTCAAGCGTTTATTCAGATGGCATGGTTCTTTTTGAGTGGATATTTTCGAATCGATCCAGTTTTTCTTAATTCGTGTCTGTAATTCTTTTTTCATTCACTCATTTTCGAATTTGTGATTTCCTAGTATCCAAAATTTGATGGAAAAACAAAAAAACATATTCTCATCAGAATAATCAACCTTGAACCCTGAATCGCCTTGAATATTCTGAAGATATCGAATTGTGAACTGCTCCCATTGTGACTTATCGATTTTTCAGGAACAAGAACCAATTTAACTGACGGAAGAAAACAAAAAAAATCGGTCTCCTTTTGTTCTCCTTCACAAGTCAACCTCCATGAATAATTTCGCCTTATTCCGAAGTGAAAAAGTCCTGCCATCATTCCACAATGTACGTCGGTCGCATGTCGACCCCATCCATGTATAAGTTATGATGGAATCTATCTTCGATCCGATATCATGGCTCTTCTACAAAGATTTAATAGCATGATTGGACGTTACTGTACACGGCCAGAACCGTCGATGAAAATTAGATATGAGGTGACGGAAATATTTGTTATTCCAAGTGGTATGCCTTCGTGCTCCCGTATAATTTCATCCTCGGGTATTTGTTGAACGTGTTGTACACTGAGTAGTTGAACACATGGGTGGCCGTTGGATATTTGAAATGTAAAGTATGTAGACTGTTCGGTTTTTTCCATATTCGTGGAACGAATTGAATCTGAGCTATTTTTGATCTGTCGTATAATTGGATTACCAGATATGCCCACAGAGCGGCTACTATGTGTATGGATTTTTTGAGCGGTAGTGTCACGAATAGGGACAGGTAATTTTTTCGATACGTACACGTAGAGTGTGTTCCACATGAGCTAGTGATTTTGTGACTTATTTATTCAGCAAAATGCTAGTATTTTGCACGAACTGAATATGTTTCGGAAACTCTAACAAATATAAGCAAGGAGGGTTATGATGAAAAAACGGTTTTTCAGGAAAAGAAATCTGCACCTTCGACTGATTTTCAAAATTAAATGATATCGAGACATTTGCTTCTTTTTCATTCACTTGAACTGTTGGTTGTCTCTTCTTTCTTGATTAATTTGTTTCCTAAAATTTTCCTATGTATTCTGATTGTTCAATATATTCTCAATTAGAACATGTTGATATAATGGTAGTTTAATATTTATTTCAAGCAATTTGGTTCCAAAAGGCCTATGTTTGAGGAAATTTGAATTGATTACAGAGAAATGTTTGGTCTCACAGTCAAAAGCACTCACAATAGTTATAAATTATATAGGTTAAATGAGTCTACATGATGAAGCCAATTCATAATTCAAAGTAATCACTGGTTGATAAGTCAGCATCAACAAAGAGATAAAATTTTAGTACCTGAAATTGTAGATTTTGATTTGTATACTTATTTCACAGAAGAGTAAGATAAAAGATCTATGACTGCCTGTAGAAATTTCTCTTTGTAAATTCGCATCTGAGAAATAGTTTCTTTCAGTTAGCCTACGAGTTCCTGAAATGAAGGTTTGTGAAATGAATATACAAGACAATATACACTGATGGGGGAAAGTTGTATGAAAAAATATCATATAAACATTCCCAAACGTTCGTCTGTCTTTATGTTGATATAATCATTTAATTTATCAACCGTTTTTCTGCTTTATATTCTCGTTTGTTTTATAATCCAGAACGAAAATTTCAAAAGTTGATAATTAAGTAACCATAGACAACGTGCATATAATTTCTGAATGTTGATTTTGAATTTCTTCTGGGTGAATTGAGAATCGACTTTCTAGTTGTCATGACATCCAAAAAATTAATAACTGGGTGATTGTGCAGTGGTGTAAATTGCACCAACATTAAAGAGAAAAAGATTGATTTTCACGTCATTGGGTAATCGAGCAGTGCTGCGCATTGACTACAACATCAAAAAGGATAAAAAAAGTTTGAATTGCAACCAATGATATTATTGATTGATTCAATATGTTGAACCAATCAGTTCGACCTCTTGTCACGAGATGTAAACATGCGTCTCACTCCTTTGTTGTAGTCAATTAGCGTCTCTCCACGCGCTATGTACTCATTTATTAGTTCATCGCATTGTGTACAGATTCCATCTTTAGAGTTAGGGTTGAGCTTGGTAGATGACGCTTCATGCTAAACGTCTTCTATTGTAGCAGTTCTGCGAATGCATCGGAATCACTTTCAAGTATTGGTATAGGCTTGATATCACCCAAAGATATCTATACTAACGTAGAGATAAAAAGTCTATTCGAAAATATTATTCTATGTCCTTTCCTGGTTTGATCTGAACTAAGGGTTCTTCTCTCAATGTATGGTCAAAAATGACACTGTATGTTACTTTTAACTCATTTAGCCGATATGTCCAACTTCAACCTAAATGATGTGCTAGGATAAAAACGTTTCTGTCGCTGTTAGATGTTGGAAACAAATCATAACTGATATTTGTATTGACTCAAATTCAGGAAATGACCAGAATGGGTGAAGCGTTCATCTAAACATGATATTAAAAACAGATTCCTACTGCTAGGTCCACTCGAGTACCCAACCTAAGCTAACAGGTAGCTCGAAAAACAATGTAAGACCTTAATCTATGATATTACTATAGATACGCTGGCTCCATTGTCGTATACGAGTCAGAGTTATCTGAAATGGCTAGCCATTGAATTTACTAGAGATCTCGTATTGAAAAAATGCAATGAACTCGTCCAAGCCACAGGTTCTAAAAACATCAAATATGGCCGCGGTGAATCTGCAGATCAACGGCCCAATTCGTTTTTATCGGGTGAAATGAACATGTAACCGATTGGTGATAAATGTCGCTACAATCACCGGTTGTTTTGTATAATTCGATTATAAGCATTTGATTAAGCACTTCGGCAGGACCCGATAGTTGAGTCCGTTAATGATAGCAGTCTGATAGGTTTATAGGCTTTGGAAAATCAGTTTCATCCATTGTGCAGTTCAATGATAATAAGCGTATTGGGAAATTGGCCCTTTTGGTTTGGACTGGATCAGACCGCGTTTAAATAAATATTCGACCCAGTTGGAATTTCACGTGTGGATGTATAATATCGATTTCAGGATTTGCGTAAAATGTCATGTTTGTCGTGTCATCCGAAACAGAAAAGTCAAGCACAATTGTTACGTTACAGTTGCCCATGAGTCTCTAAAGACTGATTTATAGGGGTGGTTTGACTTATTTTGCAACAAAACTTCTTCCCAGATTTTTACAAATTTAATAAAATCAAAAGATACAAAGATCGATCATTTTCACTTTGAACAAATAATATTGAAATAAAAACTTAGGATGGAACCTCTTCTGTAGATTATTTTCATGCTTCTAAACACCAGATCTTTGCAGGAAGCTATAGTACTCCAATTCCCAATCAGTGAAGTTGATGTAATAACGCTAGGTATTACGCAGGTATTCTATCAGTTCCATGAAGTAAAGTGGTTTAACGTATGTACCATTCCAACTTCTATATTTCAAGGAAGTATATTTTGATATTTTTCAATCTCAAGAGAGGCTTCTGTTGTTCCAATCCCACGGGAGGTGCTTTGAGAAAATGAACAACGATATTAGAATATGTAAACCTGAATTTACAATCCTTCTCGGATTTCTAACCGAGAAATTATAAGGAAATGAATACATTTATCATAAAATAAACCTGAGAAGGAGTTTAGCTGAAATTATTTGACACAAAAAGAATTCTACCAAACCTGAAATACGTTTCTACAAGATGGATGACTGAAAAAAACTACTGTTTCAAAATTAATCAATTCGTTCTGGTGAGATTATTACTAGTTGAATTTAAATATTCATGTCAACTCTCACCGAGAATCCCGACACAATTTTCGCCGATAAATTAAATTCTAAATCTCAAATTAAACTAGTAATGGATGAAATCTAAAACAAGGTACGTATCTTTCCTGAAGTCCCGTTAATTATTGAAAATCTTTCAGAAAATTCTCTCTGTTTCTTTTTCTAGATACGCGCATCCGTTGGCGCTTCATCGGCGACCAACCACCACGACGAATCGACAAATTACCGCGTCTTTGTAGCGTCCAGTAGCGTAACATGAATTGAAGCGTGAAAAATCGTTGCACAATATCGAAAAACAATACCCAATATTTCCGTAACAAAGAATCCGAAATCTTGAAATTGTTTATGTAGACTACTTTCTGAAAGTTCCAGGTTTCAATCTTTCTAGGTAAATTTGGTGTATTTATATCGACTTAGGACTGGTTATGGTCGTTGCAATAGTATGCTCTTCAAATGTCATTCTATTGAAAGCCTATTATGTTAGTGTGGTTCAGAAGAAACCATTGACCACTTGGTGAATACCCACATAATTTATGAATTTTTTCATGGTGGTTTCTAAGCAATTTTGAAATCAATATAATGGAAATTATAACTTTTAGTGCTCCTTTCTGATTATTTTAATTATAATATAAACGGCGTCAACTTTTGGTGGAACGAAAAGATGAAAATGATTTTGGATAAAGAAAAAGCCCTACAATATAAATATGTCAGCTCATTCTATAAACGAATACACAAACCAATCACTACATCTATACGGGGAGACAGAGTTTATGCTGAGGTTTTTATCTGTGCTCTTGTATCATACATTGAAATGTATGATGCCCTGTTCACATTTCCTTTAATTATATTGAGATTTTTATCTACACATGTTCTGTCGTTTGAAGTTTTTAATTTTTGTATTGTTCTTTCTCAAAGAATATAATGAATAATCTTTGAAATGTCCGGAATGTTCTGTAATTTCTAGTCAAAAGTTCCTAGACTGATAATATGTTCACACTTGAATGGTAATTTTCCAGATAATTTCTGTCAAAAAAAAAGCCGATTTTGTTTTATTTTTTCAACCCAATTCGGTATCGTTTTTTTTTTCGGTATTTTCAATAGTTTGAACGGCTATATTCACGGATTCCTTAGACGGATTTAGCTCTTCAACGAACTCAATCATAGCATTCTAAATCCGTACCTTACCCGAAAATTTCAGTTCACCGTTCAGCAAATATCCGAAAACAGTGGAGATTCATCAAGCCAAGTACCTTGACATTTTAACCAACTATTTGACTTGAAAATCAAGCTCGTGAAAAATTACATACTTGAGCTTGACTTTACTTGATTTTAGATATTTATTGCTTGACTTGATATGAAGCTAATTGATATTATAAGGGGATACCTCGAGCGCCGAGAGACTGAAGCATTCGCCAGTGTGACTTTATCAGTAGTTTTCTCACATTTCTATGAAATCTATTGGTAGATTTTGGTAATTTCAGTGATATCTTTCCAAACATGGCCACAATGGCCAAGGATTTTCCATAAACACCAGCATCTTTAGCTCTTGTTGAAAGACAACTTTCTAGAGCTGCTCTTACATTTACTAAAAATCGCAATAGGTTAGGCGACAAATTTTAAAGATGCCTTATGTGTCTTAAAGCCTTGATGAAAAACAATCAATGAAATCGAATGAAGCCTGGAGGTTTCTTAATATTAAGAAACTTTATTTGTCTATTTTTCCTTTTGTTATGATATATGGTGATTTAATAAATGTTTCTATTTCAAAAAAGTTGATATGTATGGTTCTTTTATACAATAAGTTTAATAATTAAAAGTGTTTTTTGGAAGGTTTCTTCTCATTTCATCATTTTTTTATTAATGTGACACTACACAATGAAACTGCTGAAAATAAAATAGCTTCATATGATTCAAGTAGTTGATAAATAAATACTTCACTTGAGATTGAAAAACCACTAATTGACTTGAGCTTGATTTGAAATCAAGTCAAGCTCAAGTCAAGTAGTTAGAAAATCAAGCCAACCCGTGAATCCCTAGAAGCAAGACTGTACGTAAAACGAAACGGAGGAAAGAAACATATTAACCTTCCAATGTGTCATTCGTTTATAAATTCTCCTTTCATCGCCTGCACACCTGGTGGTAAATCAAATCAAGCATTATACATTCTATTCATGGCGGTAACCGACCTCATCGCAAATTATGTAAATGTCGGCACTCGGTCGCTTTCAATAATTCAAACACTAACTGACCATTCTAAGTTATTGAGGGTTTTATTTTATTTATACGATACCGGCCTGTTATTTCAGGAGCACGAGCTACATTCGATATTCATTAAACGCAATTACATGACAATTACCACTTTTTATGAAGGGTTGAGCTGATATACACGAGGATAGGACTAGAAATGGGGCCAGACAATTGTCGAGAATAATTGGATTGTTAATCGACCTCAATTGATTATTTTCTTCGAGTTAACTTTCTCCTTATATTTGTTTTTCGTTAGTTTATTCTATACCTTAAAATCTATCCATTGATTTTCACTTGTGTATACAGGGTGATTCACCGGGATGGCCTATTGGACTTTTATGGAAAATAATAAAATCTTGAGCTGAAATTTTGTATATTGGAGGTTTGAGATAATGAATTTTCCTACAACTCCTAGTTATACCGGAAGCAGACTACTACTTCCTTATTTCAAACGGCACGCCCAGTATATTATTGCATCATCAGATAGCTCTTCTGACGATAATTTCGGCCATATGCCATACCTAGGGTAAAAACTCAACGGTTCATGAGTTGATGGGATTCTTGTGGAAAAAATGGTGGCGATAAGGACTCACATTTTTCTGAATATTTCGGCAGAAAAAACTCTTTTTTTTTTCGATTCGGAAAATACGTAGTATTATAAGGACATTTACGGTTTGGACCAAAAATTTACAGGTGAAGATCATGAACCTGGACAACTCAAATTGAGCGAAACTCAAGATTTTCAAATTAGAACCTAAATTTTTTTATTACTTCAGTCGATTCTACGTATAAAAATGAAGCGGGTTACTTGAGCAAACCTTATACCTGAAATGACAACCTCAAGAGTTATTGAAGAAAAACCGCAATTCCTAACTGTGTGGAGTAGTCTGAGACTTCCGGAAAACACAGATAGAATAAGTTATCCCAAATTTGAATATGAAGCTTTTACATGAGAAAAGAATCGATTTTTTTCCGATCTAAAAATCCTCCAAACAAAAAATATCTATCGTAGAACGCACCAATTTTTTTTTCAAATATGTAGCTTTCCAGTGGTTGAAAGTTGTTTCACTATTTCATGGAATTCCGCATTTAGTAAGTTTTTTGAACTAAAATGAACCGATGACGAAAAATTGTATTGAAAATGAAAATACAAAATTTCCGAAAACGTACGTCTACATCTCTTTATGTTAATTTAGTTATTCAATTTATTAACCACTCAATTTGTACAGTTTTAGAATATTCATTTTTCTTCTGATTGGTTCTTAATATTTTGTCAATTTGATATTGTTGAAAAAAAATATATATCAAATACTGAAGATTTTGATGACAATAATTTCTCATATGTGTGATATTAGATTGATGAGAACTATAAACTTTCTTTCTAAAAATAGTAATAATACAAAAGTATTGTTATGGATCTCCCCAGAATTTCGAATATTTTCTAAAATAGATCCAAAAAATTTATATCTCTACTTGAAATAACTTTTTCTCTCAGGTTGGCTTCAGAGAAAGTATTATTTCAAGTAGAGATATAAATTTTTTGGATCTATTGTAGAAAATATTCGAAATTCATATTGAAGAGATCCATAACAATTGGCGCCCAACGTGGGACTCCAATTGAGAGAAAGAGTTATTTCAAGTTGAGATACAAATTTTTTAGATCTATTTTAGGAAATATTCGAAATTCATATTGAAGAGATCCATAATAATTGGCACCCCACGTTGGGCACCAAATGAAATAACTCTTTCTATCAGGTGGGTTCAAAGAAAGTATAAAATTGATTCTTCCTTTTTTTAAAACAACAAACTTACCTAATTATTAAAACGAAATTTATACAAAAAAATCTAAACACTTTTTCATTAGTCCTTTTCTATATTTTCTTCTTTCAAACTAAAAATCCCATTCCATATTTCTTTCAAGTTCAAACTCCAAACTCAACTCCAATTTCCCTTTCCAATTCCAAACTCTTTTTCCATACTCCAATTTCATATTCTTTCAATATTATGATCTTGATCCTTATAATAAAATTTTATGGATCTATTTTTAGAAAATATTGAAAATTCATACTCAGGAGATCCATAACAGTACCTACTCATCAAGATATCCTAGAAGTATCCGGCAGGAAAAGTATCGCTATAAAAATTAATGTTTGTATCACTATTCTGAGCAGAATTGTCATAACTCAAATACTGACGTTAATTCTAAGCACTATTAACTTTTTTTCTCATCTGTTGAGTAAGTAATTGAGGTTCGGTAGCCAACAATTTATGGATAATTGGTAGTTGGATACGTTGACTAGTGATAATGACCTCTGAATAGGATGTGAAATACAGACTGGAATTTTTCATTTGGATGTAATCCTTCTGTAAAAATGCGAGTCAACAATAAGTTATTAACTACAATAATTAGTGATTCAAAAATGACTATTCAAATATTTGATTTACAACAATAAATAAAAATCTAGTTGAGTTTTACAGAAAAAAAGAAAATCTCGATTTTTAGTTTTTTCGATATTATCGAATTCAATTCGTGGCTGACTTAATTATGAATTTGTAGCCAATTTCGAGTTAGCACGTCTTTCGAAAAAGTTTATCATCTCTGGATCTGGAATTTCAAATTTTGTTCTGAAGAAGCAAATTATATTCCAAATTGAACAAGCAGTTCGATATTGCTTCGTTCGTTCCTTCAAAAAAACAGCGGTATGCTTTTTTCTTCGAAATATTTGAGATGTGACCGAATGGCATGCCACTGGTGTTCCCCGAAAATCGAAAATATCTTCATAAAATAGCCCTTAGGGAGTAGGGTAGGCATGCAAAAATTTCGTTTGAATTCAACTCTTTTATGGAAGCTATTGCGTTGAAATGATTTTTTCTTGTAAACTTCGACATCCTGTATCTCTCTTAGGAATCGGAATAGAAGTATATAGTATACATTTTTCCGAATCAGGACAACAAGGAGAATATCCCATTAAACTTTTAACGATTGAAACTGATACACCCTGTATAGATAATTCGTTTTGACTGGACGATATAGGAACATTTGTACCTGAATGTACTGGTGTATATAATTAAACCCTATCTCTCTAATGTTATTCTTTTGTATTCGTCATCGCGGAAACTATTCGTTTAGCATGGTTGTCAAGTCTTCTAATTTCATATGAGTCCTCGAGGCTTTCGTGACCTTATTCTGGCACGACTAGTATTCCACTCCAACTATATCTTTACTCCTCTTGTTTGCCACCATAACTGCACTAATAGGTACAAAGTAAACACTAATTTAATATTAGGAATGACTAAGCCAGAATCTACACAGGTTTATTGTTAAGGGTAGTTCGATGACACTACTATTTGCTCATCTGATGTCCGTGTACATTTGACAGTGGTAGAGAAGTGTTTGCTGGAATGAATGAGAATATTTCAATTTCCCTTTGTGCAAATATACCTACGAAGCTTAGTTGTGAAGAATATTTACACAATTTTCCATATGTATTGCTTTCGTTCAGGAAATATCCATAAAATTTTCTCAGATGAAACTTGAATATATGTGTCAAGGGTGTGTAATATGAATTAAGCTTGGGAGTATATGAGAATATACGGATTAATTATGCATAACTTCTCTAACATCACCCAAAACTGAAATAATTTTGAAATTGAGTGTCTTTTCCTTCCGTCTTGTTAACCAAAAGTTTATATTGAAATTAAATCTGAAAACATAAAAGAAAAGAACCAGAAAGGAGTATTATATGTTATAGTTTTCATTATATACGATATTGAAAGATGACAATTGAAATCACCAAAATAAATTGAAGGATAATAGAGAGAATCATATCGAAATTTCTAGGTCAAAGACTTTTAGTGGTTTGTATATATTGATGACGAAAATAATACGAAATTTGAACGGAATAAAAGATATTCCGTCATATTCATCTTTCCGAACCAATTCAAACTTCCTAACTAATGATTTTTCAACATAATAAGCCAGACCATAAGCAGGTCTCAATCGGCAATTTATCAAGATATAACCTGCTAAAAATCCTCTTTCACGGAGTTGTTCTTCAATTTCCGTGGAAATCCCTTCAATATTCAAGTCGATAATACTTTCCTAAACCAGAAGAATCCTTTGGTTTACCAGAATCTCTACAGTCCCATTATTTTAGGAAATCATCACTTATAGATTTATACTGATTGTATTCCATTAAAAGAAACATTATGAAAATACATCTGAATTTTCATTCATAAACACTATTGTCTCACTTTTTTTTTCATTTGGTAACACCAATAAAGACTTATCGATCAAAAGCAGGCGAATATTCCATTGGCAGCCGATAATTGAAGAGGCTGAATGTAGAACTCACGTTTACCACCTGAATAGCTCACGTTCTTGATCACGTTGGCTAGCCTAATGTCCTCGTTATTTCGGAGAAGAATGAATCAAGTTTCGTAACTGTTGTCAACAACAGGACAAGAGGATATTGGTAGGGCTTGTTCAGGTGAGAATAGGGCAATCGTAGCTTGAAGTATTTGTTCATATTATGTTATACTTGAAGCATGTTTTTTTTTCCCTGCGAATATTATTCAAAAGTAATCTGCATTGATGTTAAATGGCGTATTGTGCTTCATTCATCTCATGCATGTAGGTATGTAAAACAATTGCTAGATTGTTCAGTGAAACAGCAAATATATATTCACACACATATTTCATCATCTTCAAAGTAGGATTCTTCCGATATCCTAGTGTAGAACTCTGCTATAATAAAAAAACCCTCAAACTTTCTATTTTGAATGACTCCTGGCTTTGGCATAATATCTCCGAAACAAATAGTCTTGGATATAGAAACAGCTGCTTTTATGGAAGGCCTGGGATGACCTGCATTCACCACTAGGTTAATGCCAACCACTCATGGTACACCATGTATATAAAAAAAATATTCAATAATTTGTGCAAGCCTTTTTCGTCTTATCAATGGTGAAGTATTTGTTTCATTCATTTTTTAAGAATATGGATTAATGAGCTAACAAGTCTAACAACGGGCAGAAATGAACTGAGATACATGACATATTTGAACGGACTATGCACTTAGGAAAAAGTACTTCCAATTGAATAAATATTCATCATTCAAGCAAAATTAATTTCGCCCGAAAATTTGAAATATTTTTCGGAAAATACATTTGCAGAGTGCAATATTCTCATCATTCAAAGCTTGTAGCATTCTGCCAATTCAGCGTAAAGGGCAGTGGTTATTATTCAAAGTATGATGAATACTGAAATGAATGATGAACACGGTCCCAAAAATGAATTTTAATTTTTCGAACCACTCTGATGGCATATCGTATGCATTGATTTTTCATAACCCTAGTAAATGGTTCAATTAATTCGCTTCCATGGATAATATATATATATATATATATAATCTGTATCCCATTTGATACCTTTCGGTGTATGGGTATGGATAATATAGTTATTTAAATTTATGTTATTTTGTATTCTGGATTTTAATGCAGTCAATCAAAAGATTGGAAAATTTGAGGTTAAAATGAAAATTCTGCTTTCGAGTATAAAATGAGAAATTATAATAATTAAAAATATTTATTACTTCAACAACACTATGATCCTTTCATAATTGAATTTAGTATTTTCGATACAGTTAATGGAATTGGCTGTGAAATGTCAGTTTCTAGTTTTTATGTAATTCAAGACTCAAATAATGATTTCTTTGGGTACAAAGGTTCAATTAGGTAATAGATTGGCAAGTTACCATAAGATTGAGCCTGTTAACAAGACCATTGAAAGATCTAGTTTCTTGTAGACAACAATAATTTATAATAAGAGATTAGCAAGTTTTTGTTGGGCTAGGTTGCACATGATAGTGACCTTCGGATGGTTTGACATAAATAGTGGTGACTGAATATTCACAGTAGTCCGAGTATTGATGATGAGATGAATCATAGGCGTTGCCGCCGAATTATATTCTTTATCTACTCCTATTGAATTATATATTCAATATTCAACTGATTTTGAGCAATTAATAGTATCTATTTACAAACAGCGTGAGTTATAATAACTCACTACTATAACTCACTATAATAAATCGGAAAATATGGATCTGTGCTTCTATACTTTTCTGCTTCTATTCGATTGGCCTAAAGGGAACATTCCATTATTGTTATTGGAGTTTGACGTTTTCAAATTAAGTTGATATCTTACTCTTTATATTTTCCAAGTTGTCATTTCATGATCCAATTAATATTGAAATTATTGATCAGAAAACCATGTTTCTTATTTTCGATAGTAAATATTTTACATCTTTTGCAATTCCCAAAACATAGGAAAAACCACATCAACTACATTGTGCAATATTTTTTAGACATGCCAAAGCTGAAAGAATTGTATTGCAATCAATAAAAAAACAGTCCTAATGATTGCTAGAGTATTATTCCCCAAGTATCCTAAGAACATAAATTTATTTCCAAGTATTCGGCCTTCAAAAGCACCGATTTCCCATTTGGCTGCTTTCTTGGTTCCTTCCCAAACAGCTTCAACTTATGAGCTTTCGAATGTTTACAACTCTAGACATATTTGTGTTCGTGTGGATTGATCTCTCACTTGCCCTACCCACCTCTTCGTCATCGCAGAAGCAATTAATTCCTGCTGCCTCATAAGTCTGTGTGTGGTTATGGCAACTTTGCCCTCAGCCATATCTAATAGGGAACTGTGACGCCCTTATTGGCGTCGACCGCAGGAGACTATTTGGAATACCCTCCTGCTGAGTTGAAGAATTCTTTCAACGGTATTACCGATGAATGAAGAACTTTTTTTCATTTCCTCAAGTTGGTGAGAGAAATACATAATAACTGATTTAAATAGGGACTGCATATTTTATGTTTGTCGTTTTCTATATCGTAATGTTCGTTGATATTAGCATTAAGTTATTTCGAGAACATGTAACGAGTGTTTTTTTTCGAGGTATATAACTTTAAGTTGGCATTACTGTTCAAGATGGCGACCGATTTAACAGCTGTCGAGTGATTTATTCTCAGTTTGGTTTGACAATTCATCATGAATAGACTCACGCCTGAACAACGCTTGCTAATAGTGCAATTTTATTTCGAAAATAATGGTTCTGTGCGGAATACGTATCGCGCACTACGTCCATTAGCGATGAAACGCACTTCTAGTTGAATGGCTACGTCAACAAACAGCCGCATTTGGAGTGAAGCTAATCCTTAAGTGTATGTCGAAAAACCGTTACATCCAGAAAAATTGACTGTTTGGCGTGCTTTATGAGCTGGTGGAATCATTGGTCCGTACTTCTTCAAAAACGATGATGGCCAGAACGTTACAGTCAATGGTGATCGGTATAGAGCCATGATTACTAACTTTTTCATTCCTAAATTGAACAACCATGATGTACAGGAGCTGTGGTTCCAACAAGACGGCGCAACATATCACATAGCTCGTGCCACAATCGATTTATTGAAAGACACGTTTGGTGACCGCCTAATTTCACGTTTTGGACCTGTGAATGGGCCTCCAAGATTTTGTGATTTAATACCGCTAGACTACTTTCTGTGGGGCTATGTAAAGTCATTGGTCTATACGATAAGCCACAAACTCTTGACCATTTGGAAGACATCATTCGCCGTATTATTGCCGATATACGGCCACAAATGTTGGAAAAAGTCATCGAAAATTGGACGTCCAGATTGGACTACATCCGAGCCAAAACTTAAATATTAACGTAAGATATCAGAGAAAAGGGATCAAATACTAAGTTCAATCTGGTTTCTATTCTCAATAATCATTGTAATGTAAAACCGGAAATTCCAGATTGCGTATTGAAAGATTTTAAAATGCCTAAAAATATTGGATTCAAAGGAATATACATATATCTTTTATTTTCAATTATGAAATCAGTATTTGAAGATATTATTTTACTTGTTCATGAAACTTATATTGACGGAAAGAGCTTTGAATATGTAGCTTCATTTTTGATATACTGATATCAATATATTAGTTATACAACTAGGCTCCAGCCATTTTGCAATAGATGGCTGTAGCCATCGTAGATGTTATACGATAAGCTCAGGTATTTGTAAACAGAACGCCATTGAAATATTAGTAGATTTGTGTCTGCATTATAAAATTATCCTTGATTAAACAAGTCAGCTCTCGAGCCAAATTCTCGTCGTTTGCGGTTTTAGTGTTCTGCTTTAATATCAAGAAATCTGCGGCTGCGTCTCATCGAATGTTCTCAAATACCTATGGGGAGGCCGCTATTAGTGAAAGAACGTGCCGATATTGGTTTCAACGCTTCAAGAACAGTGAGTATGACGTCGAAGGCCAACATGGCTGTGGAAGAGAGAAGGTTTTCGAAGATGCAGAATTGGAGGCATTACTTGATCAAGACTCGTGTCAAACGCAACAAGACTCGGCAGGATCAATGAGAGTGAGACTACAAACTATTGAAAACGACTAAAAGTCATGGAAATTATTCAAAAACATGGAAATTACCGTACGAGTTGAAGCTGAGGAGATGTTGAACGGCATTTGTTGGCTTGTGAACAGTTGCTTGCAAGGCAAAGATTGAAGGGATATCTGCATCGCATTGTAACTGGAGACGAGAAATAATTTCAATGATAATTTCTGCAATATATTTACTATTCAATGAGATTTTCCGGTATTAATTGAATCATTCAGGGATATGGAGTGTTTTCTAATAGGCTGTTTTATTTTGAATAACCCGCCATCTGGGTGGCTGTCATTTCTTGATGTTTGGCAAGTAAAACTACGAATTATTAAAAATCAAACGATACACGCTTATGCAACGCATTTAAATTGCTACAATTCATCACAAAAATTGTAACAATTTGACATTCACAGTCCATAAAAACAGAGCACTTTTGGTTCGTCGTGAAGCACCTTGTCGTCTGGCAATACTGAAATTGCTGGTGAAATAAGAGCTGTTGGGACAAATTCGTGATATGAAGAATCGAAACTGTGTGTGAAGCCCAAAACTAACAGAGAATATTGCTGCTGTAGGCTGTAGTGTGGATGAAAACCCAGGCTTTTCCTTTCCTCCTCGATCTTGAGAATAAGGCATTACAAAACATTAACATTAACAAAAAATATTACACCGTATTTTGTTTTGTATATGCCACACAAACAACGAAACAATCGAACTTTGCATCAAGAAAATGGAACTTATTTTCAAACTTGAAGACAGTTTGTTTCTAATACCGAATTGATTAAGCTCAACATTTTTCGCATATGAAGAAAGCAGTGGTTTTTTTTTTTCAAAATGTTGGTTGTCATGGAACTCTATCTGATCTTAATTAAAAATTCATGTTTTTCCTAAAATTATGTGTACAAACATATTTCATCTCCTTCAAGTGATATTATTTTCTCAAATCATATAGTTTAATGTATATTTTGTGAGAGAATTGAGAGAATATTGATGAAGATTTTCAAGACGGAAATATAGAGAGGTTTGAACAATAAAATTTTCGATTATTTCCATTCCTTTCTATACACAATGAGCAACCATTTCCTGTATGTGAGGTTCAATTGGTTATTGTTTGGCTTCGAAAGGACCGTTAAAATCGTCAACAAAGTTCACCCAAGACAGCCGATATGATATATACCTTCGAACACTAATTGAAAATGTGAATTATTACGCATAACCAATAAATTAAGAGCAAACATTTGTTTTCCTTCCTCTAAAGGTGTATGAAATTACTCGTAACTGATACCTTTATTGTCTTCATACGACATTAGACACTTTCAATGGAAGTAGAGTCGAGTTGACAACCAGCAATTAGTCAACGTGAATTATAGCATTAGAAGCGAGGGAATTGTTGTTTGTTTTTTTTTCACGTTAATAGTTTTTCGTTGAGGCCAATTCAAAGCAACGAGGTTAATTGGTGTTTCGCATGCTTTTGCGGAGGGAATTTGGATCTAATGGTGAATTATCGATAAATTCAGAAACTGTTCTCCTCTGAGTGTTGAAATATTACAAAATTCTCTGAAAAAAAATTATTGTTTAATTTTTCATTCATTATAGATATTCAACTGTGGTATATAGATATGGATATAAGAGTATTTCAAAGTTGTTCAATGAGTATATCAACAAGGATCACTTATTTCGATTCAAGAAGATTAGATTCAATTCAAGAGATTAGTGATTCAAGAGATTCACTAAACATTTGTATACAAAATGGTTCGAAAGAACTTTTAAATAATTTTAACCTTGCTTTCTAAAAATTACAATTATTTGAGCAAAATGTTTATTTTTCGATGCTGTTCACATTTTCCAAGACCCACCTGAAATTCATTCAGTTCTCTCATTTTATCATGATGTCTGTAATTTCATAATTTTGAACCGGTGATGGTAGGAATGGTTGAAGTGAAATATTTGAATCACTGATGACAAAACCGACCAGGGGTTCCTTGAATATTGACGTTCAAAATGTTATTTTTCTGGTTGTTTCAAAACTAAAATTCCATCGAGATGTAATATTGCATTTACACAATTGTAAAATAACAATTTCGAGATCATTGATCAATTTCGAGTTGATCGCTTACAAGGATCATGAAAAATTCGAATGGAGGAAAAAGTCAAGAGGAATATCGAAAAAAATACAATTTTTCTGTAGGAACAGAACAAAAACAGCCTGAAGCCGAAGTCTTAGTGCTGTTACCAAGATACGAGCTTGGGAGATTTGTAATAAAATCATGAGGCATTTATCAACGCCCGAGAGATACAGCGGAAAATTTTTCGACAAAAAAATTTTTGGCTTTATCAAAATTCAGCCATACATCAGATTCATTGCTGTTTTCTACTATAGATGATCTGCTACCTTCGCATCGTGGGTATCTCGGGCTGATTTAAATACTATATAGTTAAACGGGTCAATCATAGTGTTATAGTCATTGTAATACTTTTTTGCAAGAGTTTGCACAAAACGTTTTACATTGTCTACACCGTTGCTTCTTTTTATTCGGTCCCGCCTTTCTTTCTCATATTGATCGCCCAATATTTTAGTATCAACGTTAATTCTTTTAAGCTCCTATGTTCATTCAATTCATATTCTCGTTCGCAGCAAAAATTCATAATTATTCTCCAATTATATTTGTGAGTCTATGTTGTATTTCTGGAAATTTTTCTTCGATTATCGCATTTATACTTTATTATACTTTTACCAAAACGTGACGTTTTGAAATTTATTTGAAATGAAGTTGTCAAACTCAATCATGTTGTCATGATAGTTGATAATTGCATTGAATAACAATTAACAGTGTTATGTTGATATGTTGGATGATTGTTTCATATGACCTCAGAGTAATAAACATAGATAGAGGGAGCATATATCATTTTCAGTAAGCAAATTTGTTCCTCAACATGAACTATCAAATTTGGCATAAAGCGCGTGGAATTGGAAACATATCAGTGATACGATATTTCACTCAAGCCGCGAGTTTCTCCACAAAGAACGCACTTTTTATGTCCCATAGTGAATCAATGTTTCATAATATATTGAAATAAATACCTAAATATATCAGAAATTCAGAAAACAAACTTCAAGCGCGCTAAACGACGTGAAACAACCGATGACACTAGGAGAGCAAAAGTTGCCAAACCTTGGATTTCAGCAGGCAGATACAGAAAATAATAAATATTCTGCTTATTATAAATTCGACAATTAGGAAAAATATCGGATTCCAAATATTGAAATTTGCATATTCAATCGGAAATCACTCAAATAAATAAATTTAATTTAATATATAATATACATTCATAATGAAATAGTAAAATTGTGGTTTTTGAAAATATATCACAATCCGACAACATAATCTAACCATGTTGGGGACATGTGAAAATTGCGTCTACCCCCTCTATCTATGTTTATTACTCTATGCATATGACACAAAATGAGAAAATTTTATTAGCTGTCAACAAATTTTCATCATAAAATACAATTCAACAACAATAAATTTTTCATGTCACACCAGATTGTTAAATGGTTTTTATTGCTTATTCACCAATGTAATTATTGAAAATTAATATAAGTTGAAGTACTTTATTTAAATTCAATTTATTTTTCAAATTTGTGGAATAGTAGTAATTTACTGGTATCACATAAAAGTTCGTATGCACTAAGAGTAGATGATACCCTCCGGCGATTCTCAAGTAAGTAAGTCCTCGCCCTAGGGGCCTAAACATCTACTTAATGCCCTTATTACATAGATAACTATTACCCCAATCATCCCAGGAGGGGAAAACCCCTCGAATAAAATTCGCGCAAAATGCACCATCAAAACACATATTCCCGAGAGGATGATGATATTTGTGCACGGTATTGCAACCGTCAGTACAATATGTACGTTGTTTCGGTTCCATGTAGTTCCTGTATTGATTTTTATACTTAGCTAACTAACAGAACAATTCAACATATCCGCAACGTCCTATTCGCTTCGGTGTGAAAGCAATTGATAGGAAACAATGCAGAACAGAAATTTCATTATAAATTATTCGAAAAGGACAGAACAGACAATGCTGAATCAATAGAAATTAAATTGGAACATAATTTGTTGCTCCGCTTCAGAACATTCCAAACGGCTTAATTCATAGCAGTATCGCTCATACTGTTGGGGGAATGGCGGAATTCCTTTTTATCGATAAATGATTATGTGGTTCTGTACTGTTGATTTAAAATTTTTTTTTTTTGTTGTTTTCGGTGATATGATAATGAACTTGGGAGTCATTGATTCATTAGTTTTTAGCCATTCTATCGGAATCAAGGAATTTTTGTATTTGATTGCCGTTGAAAGATATTTTTGGAAAGGGAAATATTGGGTGTTAAAAATGACTTTTTCCTACAACTGCTATGTAAAGTAGCGTATTCCTCATAGCTTACTCAATTTCGAAACTATCTATTGCTCATACTGTGGAAAATATTATTTCCCACGGCACTTTGCCCACACCTCGCTTGGTAGACCAATGAAATTGGGCTTTTGAGTCGTTTTTATGGAAACGCAATAAATTAGCACATACTGTCAACGAAGGTCATTTTGATTTAAATCAAGTCCATTACTTGAATTATTGAAATTTGTACTTTTGTAGGAAAAGTATAGTGTGCAACATGTGGAGAAAGTCCTTTTTTCACTCGTATGTTTGCGGCACTCGCCTTTGAGGCTCGTGTCACAAACTGGACTTTCCACACTTGTTGCACAATATTCTAAATTTTCAAATGGCAATTGTGAAGAACATATAAACCAAATCGAGTATGCACTGATTGTTCATACAGATTGTTAAAGTCCACTATAGAGAAAAATGATTCCTGCACGCACAGAAGATATACTGTGTCCAAAAAAATAAAGTTTTTCGATGATTTTCGAAAAATTAAGCGGTGGATTTAATTCGTTTTCAGATATTTTGTGAGATATAAATATCAATTGCAATTTCTGATGTAAACATTTCCTGAATTAAACTGACTTATCAATTATGTATGTATTTCCTATTAAACTGTATACATATATCTTGATGCCTGAAATTCCGGAATAATCGATATATATATATATATATATATATATATATATATATATATATATATATATATTCTTTTGAGAAAGAGCAATACAAAATATTAATTTCAAACAATCAAGCATATGTGTCGATGAATCTCAGTATTAGCAGAGGAAATGTAACGGGGCATCATACATTTCAACGTATGATACAAGAGAACAGATAAAAACCTCAGCAAAAACTCTGTCTCCCCGTATCGGTGTAGTGACTGATTTGTGTAAACGTTTACAGAATAAGCTGACATAATTTATATTTTACCAAGTCAATCGTTCACGAAAGAAGATCACTTGGCAGATAGGAAAATGAAATATACAGGATGTTTCAAAAAATTATGTCCTTTATTGATAGTTTTCACGAAGTAATTACTTTTGATTTCAATTTTATTGAATCATTTCCATGAATATATATTCGACACGCCTCTATTGGGATTCTGAACAATATTTTGTTTGATATGTATAAACCTATATACAGAATTCGACACCCTGGAACTCAGAAAAGAAGAATTTCTAAAGATTAAAAAAAACAGCTCAATTTATATTTTGAGCTTGTTCCGAAAAACCACCCCCAACACTTTTTGAATAGGGAAAAAAATTCAGTGTTGGTTATTTTGAAACTTATTTATGTTCTGTACACAACCCAATTAAATTTTTCAAAATCTGTTTATTATTCAACTATATATATATATATTCTTTTGAGAAAGAGCAATACAAAATATTAATTTCAAACAATCAAGCATATGTGTCGATGAATCTCAGTATTATTCAACTAAGAATGTACTATTGAACTAACTGTCAGAAGGTTGACGAAGAATGACGCCATTGTTCCGAAAAACCACCAGAGGTTAACCGCGCTTAGCTAGACCCCACCTCATGGTTTGTAGGTTCACCAGACTCACTGAGGAAATTTTAGGCTTTCCTAAATTATATGTAGTCTGCCGTCTACTGTCTCTTACATCATAAATAAAAATTAGTACAATCTTTTTCTACACCCGTATTATAATAATAAACTTACATGCCCATAATCCGTTTCATAATGAGATTCATTATGATATAGATTTTTCATAACGATACAGATTTTTAACCAATACAAACCCATTATTTTTCAATCAAATATACTGTGGTTTTGCCGTTTCTTCTAGATTCAAATCTAGTTGTTTCATTTGTCAAAATCAGTAGGTATTAAAAGTTTATAGAATATAGCTAAACTTCGATTATTATATCATCGAAATGTCTGACATCAGCGATATAAAAGAAATACCATTGACTCTAACACACATATTGAAGAAAGCAGAAAATGCAGTACAAAATATTTTACCCCGAAAATTTAGGAAAGAGTATGATAATATACTATTATCATAAAACAATCATACATGGAACATCAATTGCATTTTTGTATTTTACAACGTTCACATACATAGCAAAAAATATTCGAATCCACAATTTTTTTCACATTTATTGATATTATTCATAGAATTTAAAAATGTTCGTTATATTCAAATTGAACCGTAATCGAATTTTTGACTTGCCGCTCTGGGACTTATAAATGTTCGAAAAAAAAAACTCATTGTAGATTTCGGATTAATCTTCCAAAAACATTTGTGCAATACAATTTCCATGGCCTGCCACCCGTAGAGGTAATCAATTATAGCCATAAAACCCTAAAAATCTATAACACCAGCAAAATAATCAATTTGCTCGTGGCGCGTGAAAAATGAACGTGAATGATTAATTTTTGCCACAATGCCCTGAAGCGACGCGCCGGTTGGTTGGCCAGATATACCGCCTCGACGGCCAAATAGTGAATTAAAACTTTCTGCTCGAAACAACACAGGTATAGGATTTGGCAGGGATATATAAATTGCCGATTATTTATTGATTTGGTGCCTAATGCCCTTTATATCGGGAAGAATTAGCGAGGACTCGTTCTACGTTCGACGGCTACAGATTACCAGTGCACGAAAATAGGATTCTGCGGAAAAGGCCAATGAATAATGAAAAACGCGGAGAGATTAATGATCACCTTTGTTTTTTTTTTGCGATGCTGATGAACCGTTCTGTTATAATTTTTGGTATATTTTCAGTTGAAAAGGGGGATGATGATGATAATAGGTTTATAGCGATATTGTCATCTTTTCGATTGCAAATGTGAGATAACGCTTTATAGATTATGTATCGGGGAGATGGGGGTAGGATGGCGTACTATATTCAATCCCAAAGGTGCCGCTCCTTAAGGGAAAGACATAATTCATCTCAGGGATTAAATATACTTCTCTCCCGAAGTGTATACATTATTTTTCGTACTTACTTCCGAAAGTGAAACGTATAGATATTGTATATATAAAATAAAATCGATAAAGCCTTCACCTAATCAGCTTTAATTAGGTTATGCTTGCATAAGAGGCGGTTATGTCCATATTTAGTAACGGTGTAGTTTTACTATACAAACTGCTTGAGGCCGGTTTCCCACTTTCCGTGGTTCAACTTGTAGGCTCTTACCTGCATTCTCGCAAATTTAGAGCCAGAGTACTGTCTTCAGAGTGGTCTCTTTCAGCCAGAATTCTGCAAGGATCTGTGCTGTCTCCGTTATTGTATACAATATATGTATATGTATCCGACATGGCACTGTACGCTGACGATACCGTTTACAAGAAGTAATCTACAGACTTCAATCTTGGTTCGCTCGATGAAGAATTGAAGTAAATCCTGAAGAAAGTAAAGCCGTTGTTTCCAGCCGAAAGAAGTAAGATCCTTAGGACACGTCGTAATTTTCGGTAGGAGGATTGAATGAAAAAATGAGGCCAAGTATCTGGAAGTGATACTTGACAAGAAGCTTACTAGGAAGCAACACGTCACATCAACTGTGACGAAGGGAAAGACATCAGCGGCAGCGTTGCTAAAGCAGCAGAATGTCTCTTACCCACAAGCTTCTTCTCTACCATTCGGCCGGTCATGACTTACGCATGCCCGGCTTGGGGATACGCCGCAAAGATCCATCTGCAGAATCTTCAAGTCGTCCAGAATACGATCCTGAGACGAGCTGTAAAAGCATCATGGTTTGTCAGCAATGTACGGATACATGAAGACCTGCAAATACCAATTCTAGACGACCATCTAAAAGAACTGAGTGTGAATACCTTCAGTAAAATGAAAAATCACGCAAACCCTCTTATAAGGAAGGCTTATTATTTCGATCAATCGAACACGTGAATGTTGATAACACAGATTGATATTTAAGAAATTGGTTACTCAATTAGAAATTTTGAAGCTGAATGTATCTATTGCTTTGGTACCCTTTTAGAGAGCATAATTGCTGTTGTTCTCAGGTATCCATTTTGTTTAAGGACTGGAATCTTATTCCCTACGTCTATACTATAATTTCTCCGATTTCCTACTGTTGTCTAATTGGAAGACTAGTCTGCATGTCACTATTTTCTTCTTTGGTTCTTTGAAAGATGTTCTTATTTGGTTCTTTGAAAGAGCTATTTCCTCTTATCTGTCTTTCTTATTGGGATTTGTATTGTCATTCTTAATTCTCTATTCTTATGCGTTTTCAACGTCTCTTTTGTCTTCTTTCCTTGTTTGTTAGTTATTTCTTCAATAGTTTCAATTCTTCTCTAACTTGTTGGTTGCTTATATACCATGGGGTGCCAACCGCTGTTCTGATTACTGTATTTAGTGTACTTCGCAACGATCTTTCTTATTGTCTTTCGTATTATACCAGGTTACTCCAGCATACGTAATGCTTGATATCAGCACTATTTTCATTATCTTCAGCTTGTTTTCTAAGGAAAGTTTACTGTTTGGGTTGAGCAGCAGGTAGAGTATCTTGCAATTGCCTTGTTTTTTCTGTTTTATTCTATCTCTTTGTTAAATTTCCTATCTAGAGTTATTCGCAGATGTTTTGCTTTCTTCTTCTAGTCTAACGTCTGATTTTCTATTTTGACGTTTCCTGCTTTCTCTTTCTTCACTATTGTTCCTCCAAAGTGGATTGCAATTATTTTCGTTGTATTTACTTGGAATCTCCATCTCTTGAAGAATTCCATCAATCTATATAGGTCTATCTAGGATTATACTGTAATAATTAATAACAAAATTGCTGTTGCCCTCAAAGACCTCCCAGCTTCGCTAGTTCACCAAACACTGTAGATTTTCAATGATCAATTCCAAAACAAAACTAATCTCTAACTGTCCGACCTATATCACAACCATCCATATCTAAGCGACAACAGAAGATAAAGCACCAAAAGCACAGGTAACGAAGTGAACAGAAAATCCGTAGATATCGAATAATCCAACACGCCAATCCCATTGTTTCTGTCTGTCAACTAGTCCGTTCGCGTTTTCAGCAAACCGTCAAATATTCAACATAGTTGAACGTTAAATCGCATCGCGAACCCCGTCCTAACGAAGTTAATTCATCTACTCCCCCCCTCCCCTAGCCTTCTACCCGGTTAGCCCACACTTCCAAAGTTCACGTGCATTGTGCAGACACACCGGCTTCGATGGAATCGCTGAAAGTGGCCTGATTTCCGCATTTCACATGCTCCGAAACACGGTTTTGATTTTAACTTAATCAGTCATCTCGATGAATTATTTTGTTTGTTGATTGAAACTAGTTAACAGTTGGCGTCGTTTAAATTCGAACACTCTGAATGGCCTGATCCGTGGTGCTCTCTGGATCGAGTAATGCGACATGGCCGAGCCGGTGCCCTTTGGAATAGGTGGAATTGTTCTGGACTCTTGCTTTGGGAAACACCTCGGCTCTATACGTGATTTGTTTACTCTATTGAATTCTCTTTACACACCTCCATTCCGGTCGAGTTCTTCAGGTGTATATGAATTCACTGGCAATTATGCCTGTGGTCTAAGGTGCGCAACTAACGGGTGTTTTTTTTGAGGTATATAACTTCAAGTTGGCATTACTGTTCAAGATGGCGACCGATTAAACAGCTGTCAAGTGATTTATTCTCAGTTTGGTTTGGCAATTCATCATGAATAGACTCACGCCTGAACAACGTTTGCAAATAGTGCAATTTTATTTCGAAAATAATGGTTCTGTGCGGAATACGTATCGCGCACTACGTCCATTTTAATTTGTTTAGCGATGAAACGCACTTCTGGTTGAATGGCTACGTCAACAAACAAAACTGCCGCATTTGGAGTGAAGCTAATCTTCAAGTGTATGTCGAAACATCGTTACATCCAGAAAAACTGACTGTTTGGTGCGCTTCGTGGGCTGATGGAATCATTGGTCCGTACTTCTTCAAAAACTATCATGGCCAGAACGTTACAGTTAACGGTGATCGGTATTATTATTATTATTATTATACGGCCACAAATGTTGGAAAAAGTCATCGAAAATTGTACGTCCAGATTGGACTACATCCGAGCCAGCCGTGGCGGTCATATGCCAGAAATCATATTTAAAATGTAATGCCACAAGATTATCTTGCGGATAAATAAAATTCATGTCAATCAAATAATCCATCGTTGTTTTATTGCAAGTTCTATAGCTCTTAAAAAAACACCCGTTATGTTCCTGTTGTTTCTTTGTGAAAATGCAACTTTATTGTCAAAAAATTGGTGCGAATGATTCATTCAAGGCATTGCCGATTGTTAGCTGTAACTTTTCCCATCTTTCTGATAGACCTTGAATACCTTGTTCATCTCTTGAGGCTATCCAAGAATTGAGCCATTTTTTTATGTCTTCATATGAGTGGAACTGCTGATGAGCCAGGTCAGATGCGATGAAAAAACCTTTCCTTTTTTTGCCGCTGAAGCTGCTGTCACAAGCGTTCCTTGTCCATAAGGAATCGAAGTTCCCTGTTTTGAATCAGTCCCAATCTATGGAGTCATTTGGAAATAACTTGGCGGATCTAATGCTCAAGAAAATTCTTCTTGCATTTGGCAAGAATCCTCATCGAGCAATACCCCCAATGCAGCATCTTCAAAGGTTTTTCTTTTCACTGTACGTTTTTTCCCTCAGAGCAGCATCTCTGTAAAATTTTTTGGAGCTTAAAATACGCTTCAGCCGCCTTTTTATTCGAATGAAAGAAGGAAATCAACACTTCCTGTAAATGACGATTATTTTCCAAAAAATCGGACAAATTCACAAAACCAGAAGTATATGACTCCAAAACAAAATCACTAATGTGTAAAAACAGTTTATTAACCATACGTCTAAGCTTGGTTTATGACGTTTTGGATATGTTAATATCGACCAGCACGTTTTGATGTTTCGCTTCATGTCATATTGTGATCATTTCCATAGTAACGTTCTTGGACGTTCGCCAAAAATAAAAGTCAAGCTAAGTGAAATGTCATTGAATTTTTCAAAATGCTATAACCATGTTACATTTATAGGATTATATAACTCATTTTTCGATAAACCAATAAAATACGTGAATTTCCAATAGTTATTATTATCGCCAAAAAATGAAAGTCAAGCTCAGTGAAACGTCATTGAATTATCAAAACGCAGTGCTTTGGTTATAGTTATTGAAATTATTCGTTATATAATCGTAACGAATACCACTCGAGCATTTACGAATCTCTTCAATCGACGTAGTTCGCGAAACACCACTCGAGCTTTGCTCTCGTGATGTTTCGCGAAATACGTCTCGTGAATCGGTGTATAATCGAATATTGTCTATGCTCTTGTGATATTATAACTGATTATATAAGTATTGTTTCGATGAACCAATAAAATCCATGAATTTACCATGGTTACGACGTATTGATAAATGATTATACCATTGACGATGTGGTATAATCGTGTTGGTGTTTCGCCTCCTGCCATACTGTGCCAAAAAACATAAAAGTCAAGCTCATTGAATTATCAAAATGCAGTGCTTTGGTTATGGTTATTGAAATTATTCGTTATATAACGAATAATTTCAATAACGAAAAGAACAACAACAATAATCGAAATATATTGTCTATGCTATATTACGATTATATAATCGTAATGAGCATAGACAAAATATTTCGATTATAAGAACCTCTTCACTCCTGATGTTTCGCGAACTACGTCGAGTGAATTGGTGTATAATCGAATATGGTCTATGCTCTTGGAATATTATAACTGATTAGAGTGTATTTACTGCAAATTAGAATATTTATTTATACTACAAGAATATTGAGCTATTTTTTTCAGTAGGAAAATATTTCTTAACGAGCTCTCGCAAATTGGCAACTGTGTTGCGTACTTTCAGCGTTGAGTTTGGCGTTCACGGGTTATTAGACTTATTACTCTAATCATTCAAATATATGTATGTACTTATGTTCGTATTTTTGTTTCAGGTAAAGAAATGTTCCCAATTCCCAACATAATTACAGAAGTCTAGATTGGTGAGTGAAATGAAAACTTTCCGAAGATTTAAAAAAAAAATGATCAAGAGGTGATTGTTTACAGAACCGTTAGATTGACTTTTTTATTATTTTTCATTGAGAATGAGCATTCTTAAATCATTCTTGGTGGTTTCCAATGATGGCAAACTATACCTTTCCAACTTCAAATTGAGGCATTACAAAATCAACTTGGGAAGTAACAAATTCAAATTGAGAATAATCGAACTCAAATAATTAGGACTATAAACACATTCAAATTGGGACATTCATTGCTATTTAATTTGATTTTTTCTATGAAATTAACGGATCTTAGTAAGTCAAAAGGGAGTAGCCAGTGAATTTATAATTGAGTATAATTCGAAAAAATGCTCTGTCAAAATGAAAGATCCAGAACATGTTCAGAATTACATTATTGAATAAACTTAACAGTATAAAGTAAATAATAAATTGACATAGAAATGAATGTTGTTCCAAATTTGAATGTGTTTTTCTTCTCAATTCTAGCGTGCTTCGTCCCAATTTAAAATTGATTATTCTCAATTTGAATTTGTTCAGGTCTCAGTTTGAAGTTGAATAGTATTTTCTCTATTTCAGTATCGTAATGAGTTCATTACAGTTCTAAAAACAGTGCTGTAATGAACTCATTACAGCATCGTTTTCAGTTATATTTTTCGTTTTGTGGTTGTCTCTACTGTCTTCCAATCCTATAAAATTTCAACAAACGTCGATAATTGTCAATTTAATATAATTTGGATACCTACCTATAATGAAATGATTTGCAACATTATTAGCACCTTCTCTCAATTCTGGTGGTGTTAAATCGATTTCGATTGGAAATTATTCCAAAATTCGAAACGTACGATTCATATTCAAATTCTGTAATCTGTCAATTTTCGTAACAGTCACACCAACTGCCAAGATACAATACAAATGTCACTAGGATTTATAATCTGAATTTTTCATTGAATTTCGACAATATTTCATAAAACTTGACTGAAATAGAGAAAATATCGTCTAATACTCGTTGCAGAAGGCAATTCCAACACTCTTGCGTTCGAAAAGTCTCTCCTTCGTCGATCGTTTTCGAATTTCGCATTCGTGTTGGAATATGAGCCCATTCCGCAACTTTTTTTAGAATATACTATTAATAAATTTTTTAATTTCAAGAAGAATCGTGAAAATCCGCATAAAAACTAGTTCGTCATCAAGCCATAAAAAATCATTCCTAACCTTACAGATAATAGGTTAGGTAAGGTAAGGAAAAATCGTTGTTTTTATTGATGGCGAATTAATTTCAATACAGATTTCCACGATTCTTCTTCAAATAAAAAAAAGGAATGAGTTTTTTCAATTGTTTTTGAGAAAAACCACATCTCTACATTTTAGACATTTCGAAGGGAAAATGTGCTTTGTATTCACCATTTTCATAACTTTTCTTCAAAGATTCCTACCCTCCCAGCACCCCTGTTCACTCCCCATCCAGTTCAACATATCTACATAAATACTAGCTTGCCATCATTGAAAACCATCAAGAACCCCAATGAATAATGATAAAAAAAGTGAAAATACAACGGGGAGGTTTTGTTAACATTTACCAGTCTTGAGAATGTTGAATATTCCATTCAAATATTCGAAATATTTTCTTTACAAATTTTTCTAGATGACTGACAGAAAAACCCATAAAATTATCTGGGCTTATGCATAGTCGAGCGCTGCTTTGTTTTTCATTCTTGAAGGACCTAATTGACCTTGTGGTACGGCGCCACGCTCAGAAACGACCGTCCGAATCCGGCTTTAGGTCGATGTGGCCCAACAAGTCTTTTAAAATTCTGAGAGAGGACTTTGGAAATCTCCATTAAACGGGTATGGCCCGCTGTTCAAAAAGCGATTGCCGCAATTTGCCGCCGCAGTTGCTATTCAAATCGTTCCAAGGGGGACAATAACAGTGAATCATTATTAATTACATGGGCATGAGTAAGGCCCCCGTCACGGGTCGAATTGTTTGTTGTGGAATAATGGCGCTGGCGGATTAAAATACGAAAAAGTTCACTTCGGAATAAGCCGGAAGAAAATTTGGTCCTGCAGGATTAGGGCAGGAATTGGAAGGATGCCGTAATTATGGTAGTGGTCGACAGGGAGATTCATGTTGCTAAGGGGTATCTTTGGGTGTTTTGTACCAATTCATGACTTTGGCAATTACGAGTAAGAGTGGGTCTTTCTTACTATGCTTTCCAAAATTGAGGAAGATGAAACTGCAACACCCATAAGGAGCTGTTTAAATTTCAATTTTTTTGGTAAAACATAGATATAGTATAGCAAGGAGTAAATGCTTGAATTTGAAGAGAAAAATCGTTAAGGTTTTTTCATGTAAGCAATTTCTGTTACTTGAATATTGTAGTCGTTTTTGCAAGTTTTTTAAATTGTACAACAAACCAGCTGTTCGAGGAGATCCAAAGTCGATGTTTAGTTGTTGTTGAAATGCCTAGAGCACATGTACGCGGAATTTATCGCCAACTAAGTGATTTTGAAAGAGGTCGAATTATTGGTCTACAAAGGCAGAGTTGTCATTTCGATAAATCGCTAACCGAACGAACAGAAATCCAACTACTGTTATGAGATGTTGTCAAGAGTGGTTTGATTATGCCCGAAATCAAAGATGAATAGGCACCGGACGTCGAAGAGGCACAAATGAAGTTCAAGATCGACGTCTTAGACTTATGGCCATTAGAAACCGATTTGCGACAACTCAATTTTTGGCTGATGAGTGGTTAGGGAACAAGGCCATCCTGTAACTGTCCGATCGGTTTACCGCTGTATACGGTCTTTTGGACTGCAGCATTATCGAATCCATCTTGTGCTACCTCTGACGGTTGAGCATCGCCGGCAACGATTACAGTGGTGCAGAGACCTTCAACATCATACACTTGGAAATCTTACTTTTTTCCTTTTTCCTTCATTATGGATCCCATCTTGTAGTACCTCTGACGGTTTAACATCGTCGGCAACGACAACGGTGGTGCAGAGAACGTCAACATTGGAATGTGGAATGGCATCAGGTCGTTTTTTCCGATGATTCTCCTAAGGGTGAACATGATGGCCGAAGAAGGGTAAGACGACAACAGGGAGAAAGACGTCAACCTCAGTTTGATGTTGAGCGTCATGTCCACCGGACAATAGGCGTTATGGTATGGGGTGCTATTGCACAAGCAAGAAGGCCACTTTTAGTTTTTTCGAGGTAACATGACAGCGCTGCGTTACCTTCCAGAAATAGAGGAGCCATATTTTCTCCCTTACCTCACCTGCTCGAGAAGAATCCAATACTTCAGCAAGATAATGCCCGGCCTCATGTTGCCATAGTTAGTTCAAACTTTTTCGAAACGACCAATATGAATCTTTTAACATGGCCGCCCTAATCCTCCGATTTGTCGCCCATAGAGCATGCTTGGGACATCATAACAATAATAACAATAATAACAATAATATTTATTAATCTCAAAAATTATTCACAACATCAAAATCAATGCAAACAAATAAAATAGAGACAAGTCATAAAAGAGCTTATTTTCTACAAAATGAAATAAACTCATCAACTGAATAAGGTTCACAATCCAAAATAAAATTGTAAATGCGCCTCTTAAACAAGGTTATATCTTCAACAACCTGTAATTGCTTAGGAAGCAAATTAAATAAACGCATGGCCATATAAAGTGGTCCCCTTTCAAACCTAGTAGTACTGTGAATAGGAAGAAGGAAAGGATAAACTTGACGAGTATTATTTTTATTGACATAGGGCAAAAAATAGTTTTTCCGCAACTTAAGGAAGATAAATAGGCGATAAATGTAAAGACCAAAGACAGTTTGGATTTCATTAGATCTGAAAACTCCGCGACAGGACTCACGAAAGCCCAACCTATTCATTATTCTCATCACTCTTTTCTGGATGAGAAAAATTTCATCGGCACCAGACGAACTGCCCCAAAAAATAATTCCATATGCCAGCACAGACTGGAAACTAGCAAAGTAGAGAGCTCTCACCACAGCACTCTCCAACTTGTCCCTCATCATGAAAATCAAGTACGCCGAAGAGTTGAGAGACTTCCCCAACTTAGACACCTGATGATCCCACCGCAGGTGTTTATCTAGAGCAACTCCCAGAAAATTTACAGAATCCTCCAATTTAATTTGACCGTTACTATGACACAAAAAAGGAGGATAGTTCTTCACCGACTGGCTGCCATAAAAGAAAATACCTTGAGTCTTGCTATGATTTAGAATAAGACCACTTTCATTACACCATCTATCAACAGACAAAACCGTATCCATTCCAGCCCTGCTACAGGACTCGACATCACCTGATATAATCAAAAAATTGCTGTCATCAGCATAAAGAATCGACTTACAATTAGCAGAGGTCTTAATATAACAAAGGGAATTCACAAAAACAATAAAAAGCAAAGGGCCCAGTACACTTCCCTGAGGAACGCCCCTAGTAAGAGATCGTTCCCCAGAGAAGTGAACTGCACCATCTAGAGTGAGGGCAACCCTCTGACGTCGATTGCTTAGATAGCTCTCAACAAATTTCAAAGAGATATCTCTAATCCCACATAACTCCAGTCTAGCCAATAAGGTTCTATGCTCGATGGAATCAAAAGCCTTGGTCAAATCGAACATCAAAGCCAATGGAACTTCATCACTCTCAAGCGCCAAAAGAACAGAATTTAGCAACTCAAATAAAGCAGTCTCGGTACCTCTATCTTTCGTGAAACCATGCTGACTATCAGCAAGAACATTAAATTTTCGAAAAAAACTGATGAGTCTGATGGCAAAAACCTTCTCAAATATCTTAGAAAAACTAGATAGAATACTAATAGGTCGATAGCTACTGAGGTCACAGGTATTTCCCTTCTTGAAGAGTGGTTTGACCAGAGCAATCTTCAGCTCGTCAGGAAAACAACCCTCTCGGAAAGCGCAATTAATAAGATGAGCAAGAATAGGTAGAATACTTGGAAATTTACCCCAATCCCCATCTTCCCACAGCCTCCAAATTTCAATTATTTACTCCTTGCTATACTGTCTATGTTTTACCAAAAAATTCAAATTCAAACAGCTCCTTCTAGGTGTTGCAGTTTCTTTGTTTATTAGTATATCTCTGAATTCATGCAGGAAATTTAAGATTGTTTGATAACTACGTTTTTCGTCAAAACATAACTTAATCATGCAGTATTTATTTAGATTTTCATTCAGGACTTCAAAATCTATGTATTTGTGTCTGTCTTTAATTGATTGAAATTTAATGAGTTGTTGTACTCCTACAAATCTTTTTTGGCACAGTGTAATGCGATGCTGAAAAATTCTTCGAAATTTGTGAGGAAATTTGGAACCGGCGCATTCTCCATTTTGATTAATTCACTCTAAATACATAGGCATACAACTTTGCTTCCGCCGCTAATAACAATACTATCAGATAAGTTTTATAGTATGAAATCTCATCTTTCTGACGACATCTACAAACGACTGAAGGCATCTATTGGAAAAATAATCGAATCGAACTTTTTGATTGAGAAATGTTTGATACCATCGATACTAAAAACCCTCCTGGCTAAGTCAGGAAAAAACTGGCATCAGTTTCACATGCCCAACGCCAGATTTCGAATCGAAGACTCATCCTAAATTACATTCATTATGCGTAAAACCGTAATCATCAAACCTTGCGCGCGCGCTGCGCTGATATTTGAGAAGCACCCTCTTTTTATACACCCAGAAGATAATCCCGAATATATTTCAGAGCTGCAGGAAGATATAGCGTTGCCTCTCATGAAATTTCATCATCACCGCATTTTTTTGCTCGTAATTATCCCTGATGAATCGTTTCCACTGCAACCCTTTTTTAAATTAAATTTTTAATAGAAGTTCAACGTACCTGACGAACGATACGTTCCTTGGAAATTCACTTTCGGTTCGGCTCCAGCATTTTTTTTTTTTTGAGGGGCACTCGAATGCGGAACGGGAAATGGGTTCTGCCGGCGAAAAAAAATTACGAACGAGTGGAGGAAACGGACAGGTTTGGTTCGGTGAGGTTCCCTTTGGTGAAACGTCCCTTTGAAATGAAATTATTCTCGGTTTGTGCGAGTTCCGAAACCTGTTAAATTATTTTCAGGAGAGGCGGATTCATTTCCAATGCTGCGAGTCTCCGCAAAAATTATATACAACGCACGCTTTGACTAGTACATTATACAGAAAATCGCTGGTGGCAAAATAATCCATTAAATTATGAGAATGTGTAATTTTTTTTTCTTTCTCTCTTTAAGAGGACTATTAGAATCTACATCCGCCTCATATTTGTAGACAGGTTGCAGACAAGAAATCTTAGGATAAATTTCATTTCTATCCGAATTTATTTCTAATTTTATCCTACCTCGCAGATACTAGAATTTCCAGATTGAAGTCACGTAAACCTTTATAGATTAATTCCTTCAATCTAATGAAGGTGACAAGGAATTTTGGCGTTCGCAATGGAGTTCTTGTAATGTCTCCATCAAAAGTCTAAAAACGCTGAAATTCAGAGGGTTTTAATACAGTATTCATATTACAGCAATATCTCATTAGAATTAATGTATATGTTCTGGTCCTCGTGAACACTATAGTTATAGTCATTTGTTGCAAATAGTATTTTGACTTATTATATGTCAAAGATATATTATATAACAGATATTCATTATATGTCAGAGATTTATTATATGTCAGAGATTCATTATGTGTCAGAGATTTTTTATATGTCAGAGATTTAATATATGTCAGAGACAACAAATCTGCTTTTAACAAGTTGTGTAATTTTCATTGTTACTCCACAAGAAGTACCGAAACTTTGTTAATCTGAGATATCCCTGCACTATTTTGTTCTCCAAGGTATGGCAGAATAAACGAATTTGTCACAGAATAAAAGAAAAGTACTACTAGCATATTGGTATCAGGGTTTCCGAAATGAAACCTGTAAAGGGGGTCTATGTAATTGTTATAATATTTTCGGATTTTCTTAAATAATAATAAAAACTATAGAGGTTTTCTTGAATAAAGATATACGAGTTGATTACTGAGAGCAACCCAGAATAACTTTCACCAAATCGTTATTTTTAACAAAATAGTGGATGATGGGTGGAACATAATTTTTCAGTTACGAGATACTTTTTGCAACTTCTCGTCTGAGCGTCAATACAAGTTTAGACTAGAGGTTTTTACAGAAATTCATGAAGTGAAATAGTCGAACTTTTGCATCGCATCAAAACGATGCGGTTTAGACTCTCGAAGTGGACTGGTGCCGCAATCAAAACCTAAATATTTCGCGCAAAGAACTTTTCAGTAAGGGAAAAGTTGAAGTCAAAGGGGGCTCTTGGAAGTAAAGGAGAGATTATTCGAAATGTGGTTTGGCTTTCAGAAACTAAAGTCAGAGTGAATAATGCGGCTTTATTTCATTCCGGTGCGTAAACCAGGCTGAAATGTTTTTGAGACGGAATTGAGTCTGCAAATCGGTTGAGAGGAGAAAAATTTAATTAATTAGTTTACTCCAGTTTAACTATGAGTGGAAATCATAATAAGATGGGTTCGGTTCTGAGATACTGGAGTTAAAAAAAATGGTGTTTATAAAATATCATTCTTAAACCGATTTGGTTGAAATTTCGTAACGTTACAATTGCCAATGAGACTCTAAAGACTAATTTCAAGGGGCGTTTTGGCTTATTTAGCGACAAAACTCCTACCCAGGTTTTTACAAATTTAATAATATTAAAATATACAAAGATCGATCCTTTTCACTCTAAACAAATAATATTTAAATAAAAACTCAACTTGAATCGGTTTTCAATGAATTACTGTGCTATTAGGATGGAACCTCTTCTGTAGATTATTATCAGCCTTTTGAACACCAGATCTTATCAGGAAGCTATAGTATTTCAATTCCCATTCAGCTAACTTTATGTTAACGCCAGTTATAACGCAGGTAATCTCTTAGTTTCAGGAACTAAAGTGTGTTAACGTACGTACTATTTCAACTTCTATATCTCAAGAAAGTCTTCTTGATATTTTTAAATCACGAAAGAGGTTTCTGTTCCAATCCCAAGGGAGGTGCTTTGGTAGAATGAACCACGATATTGGAATATGTGAACCTGAATTTAAAACTGCTTCACGGATTTCTAACTAAGAAATTATAAAGAAATCATTACATTCATCATAAAATAAACCTGAGAAGGAGTTTTGCTGAAATTAGAAGAAAAATATTCTACCAAACCTAAAATACCTTTCTACAAGATGGATGACCAGAAAAAAACCTACTGTTCCAAAATTAATCAATTCGTGCTGGTGAGATTATTACTTATTGAATGCAAATATTCATGTCAACACTGAAGTCAACTCTTACCGAGAATCCCGACACAATTCTCGCTGATGAATTGAATTCTAATTCTCAATTTGAACTAGTAATGGCTGAAATCTGAAACAAGTTACGTATATATTTCCTTCTCTAGATACGCGCATCCGCATCCCGACCGATGGCATACGATGAATTGACAAATTACCGCGTCTTTGAAAATTCCAGTAGCGTAACATGAATTGAACATTTTTCCCTGAAAATTGTTCAATTTGTAAAAAATGATCTATAGCTGTTAACTGTTATAGATTTTCAATGAAATTTATCATAATTCACTATATATTGTTGAAAAAGATGAATCCAATAATTAAATAAAGTAGTAAATCAAAATAGTACATATACACAACCTAAATTCGAGTGAATAATCTCAGTGTGCCTCAAATTAGTTTTAGTTATTGTATACAGGCAATAACTCGCTCATTTGACAAGGTTTTAAAAAATAGAAAAACTGCTTTGAATAACATCAACGATAGGTGGTTGCAATTCATACTTTTTTAATTTCTTTTTGTTATTAATAAAAATACCAAGTCTGTGCTATCGTTGTATTCCAAATAGAATGACATGCAATTTTCACTGTCAATATATAGGGGGTTCCATTTGAAAATAAAAAGTGAGGGGTAGCTTCCACAGGCCTGTCAAATGTAAGAACATTTTTATACATCGTTGGGAAGGTATTTCGATGTTATCCAACGCAATTTTTTAATTTTTTTATTATCTTGTCAAATATTGCCTGCATACGATAACTTGGGACACACGGTATATATATTTATAATCTTGGGAAATGCGATTGCAAGGCAAAGAAGATTGAAAAATAGTAAAATGATGTTGCAGGAGGAGAAGTGTCATCGTGAAAATTTTTGATCGAGTTGATATAATTTTCGATCTAAGAACATCTAAATTCAAAATTTAATTAATATAATTGATCTATTGCTATATCTACATTAATATAAGAAGGGTGTTTTCATTCAAAGATTTCTAGATCTCAATCCGATAATTCTCAAAACTTGCAATGTAGAAGGAAGACATTTAAAAAACCTTGTACGCGATTAGCGAAACTTTTCATTTCATCCAGCCAACCCCTCAACGAGGGATGGTCAATAAAATATCCGTGCACCCCTTATATCTGAGATTACATTCTTGATAGGAATGCCCGACATTATTCGTCGAAAAATTGCCTCGGTTTGTTTTTAGCTCAGGCTCTTTCATTACTTCGACCGGTTTAACGTTTCGCCGAAACTTTTTCAATTCGCTGCAGTATTAGGAGTAGATAAAGATTGATGAAGGGCCTGTTCACTACGAAATATAGTCGTTCTTATCGAAAACGAGTATGCCAGGCGTCAGCGGATCGATAGTTGGGAAAGAACTACTTCATTTCGGAAATCGAAGTTTGAGGATGATGGGAAAAAATCCGAATGCATCGCGCCACGTTAAATTCCTGTCAGTCATTGATTGGAAGGGCTGCCACTTTCTTTTTTTTGCCATTTCCATGAAAACTTTAGGAATTGCGTTTATCACGGACGCCCGAAGTTTGACAGAGTATGGCGCTCGTTTGAGTAAAGTCAGATTTAAAGGTTATATTGAACGATGTTTGCGAAATCATCGTTTATGGTTGCAGCGTCAGGTTTGTGCTAGTTACTTTGCGTGTTTTCAATTTTTTTTTCCAGATTTTCCAACAAATCTTTTACAAGATTCTTGAATAGGGTTTGATATAAAAAAACGACTTTATTTTCAGAGAAATCATTGGATGTTTGTTTCATTGTGAAGGGAAAGCTATGCTATTAACGATGGAAAAGATATCTGTCAAATGGCCGCCATGACCATGCTTGCAGCACCAAATTCTTCTCATGAAATTTTTCATAACCAATTCGCTTATTAGAGGTTGTATGTACTCGATAACTTCATGAATTCCATCGTTAAGGACTTGAATCGATTGTGGAGCATTGGTCTAGTCCTTATATTTCACGTGACCCCAAAGAAAAAAGTCTGAAGGTGTGAAGCCACATGTTCTATTGTATTTTCTAACCCTAAATGCTACAATTCTGTCCATCAACGTAGAGTCCAAGGTGAAAATGGGCCACGTCACTGGAGATGATTTTTCGATGGACATCCGGGTCATTTTGATCCATGTCAAAGACCACATCAGCGAAGAAACGGCGTTGCTTCTGATCGACTGGTACTTTTACGAAGGGGTCTCTTCGAAAGTGAGACAAGAAAATCCAATAATAATTATATTCAAAGTTCTACTTGGGTAGAGAAAGCTTTTTTATTTCGGTATGAAAAATATTTTTGTTCTAGCCGGATGCTAAATAAATGTTATTATTATTATTCTTCGCTTTCAAAATTTTTGTCTATTGATCTATCAGAGAATACGCAAATCTTGTAAAATTCTTAACTCATACAATTCTTATCCAATTTCATCGAAACTCAGTGTGAGTTTTATGTTAGTTTTGAATGACACTTTTCCTGCCTGAAAGATGGCGTGGTAGGCTGCGCATCTCTAGATAGGAACTGCTTGGAACGGAAACCAAACCATTCAACTGCAATTATAGATGTTATAGATAGTTATAGACGATCTCAAACGAATTTCAGCTGTTTCAGATGAAGAGTATTTCATTTTGCTTGTTCGATTTCAGTAAATTTTATTCTCCTTCTTCTTTCACGTATTGTAGGACTAAGGCCTCTATTCTCCAACTATTAGAGTTGGAGATATCTTCTGAGATATTGAAGAACACTAATCTTTCCATCCCTTTGGAAGACTTTCTGAGGGGCGTCGTTTCCGTGGTACACTACCTCTAGCGATTTTCACTAGTCTTCCTCTAGTCATCCTGTCCAGGTGATTATTTCATACTCTTCTACGTTTATGTCCCCACCCTCAAATTCGTCTCTTATATCTGTGGTTCTGAATGTGTATCCTGAGATATTTCTGGGTATTTTCATTTCCGTTGTTAGAAGGATATTTTTCGTTCTTTCGTTATCAGTTCTTGTTTCTATAGTCAATATACCGATCTACAGGTTTTGTATATTTCAACTTTTAAGCTTTTATTCAAGTCGATGTTATTCCAGATGATGTCACGAAGTGCGCCAGATATTCGGCTGGCTTTATTGGCTTGTTATTTACTTCATTCGTTCTATTTTTGTAATTTGTAAGCCTAGGTAGTCGAATGACCTAACTTGCTCTACAGTTTTATTTTCCAGAGTAAATTTACTTGTGAATTGTTTCTTTAGGAACGACGAGGGTTCTGGTTTTTGCGATGGATACTTGAATGTTGAAATATTCAACTTTTTCATAGAATGCGTATAGGAAGCATTGCAAATTGTCTTCTTTCTCTGCTATAATTAGGGCGTCATCAGCGACACAAATAATTTTGATTTCGCACGTTGTGAGTGAATATCCTCCTTCCATACTTTTGACATGTTTTATTATTTCATATTCATTATTTGATTGAAGACTTGTGGGCTTAAAGAGTCTCCTCAACAAATTTTTCATTTCCTCGGACATGTTTCTTTTCAAGGATATCAATTTCCTCATGAAAAATTAACGATAATGACGTACTGTAACTGTGAAACCCTTATTTCAGGAGCGTGGTGCTAGGAAACACAGGGATTGCTTCTATTTTTTAATTTATTTCCTGTTGAATATTGCCTCCTTTTTTTGTTTTCATGGAAATCATGTTTGCATGCCACTCAGCAATGACAGCTCGTACATTTTCCATGAAACCACCCCTTTTACAATACGATATTGTTTTGATATAACCAACCTTTGTATATCGCAAAAGTAAAATAGGTAGTAACAAGATTAAAGCGGTACTTACCCTTTTGATACCTTTTATTCGGATGCATGGAAAAAAGTTCGTTTTCATTAATGTCGAGCTCGCCATTCCGAAGTTGTTACACTTCGAAAATAGTTTCATGAACGGGCTGCACTACGCTCACAATTTGCGAAGTTTTTCGCTTAGAATCGTCGGTTTTCAGCTCCGGTTTTCGAAGCTCATCCGCCTAGCGATTTATGTAAATTAGTTTCGAGTTCCCAAATATTACCTGGCTAATTTTCAGCGGAACGGATTTCGGGATGGAATTTATAGAATTTGAGCTTATTTTTTTGTTAGCGAATTAGCAACGTTTCAAAAGTGCTGAGTCGCTGCTTCTGATGGAGATGTAGTTCTTTCATGGGGAGATACGCGAAAGTTCGTTTCGTTAAGAAGGGAGTTGATGCGAGATTCAATTCGAGGAGTTTGTTTGTTCAACAGTTAGAATTGTTTTTTTTTTCGATCTTCGTATCAGAAAATGGCTGCTTAGAACTATATGATTCTTAGATATATATTTGAATTATGATGAATTTCGCCTAGGAATGAAATTAATCCAATCGCAGTATATAATGATAACAACCAATTAGTCATCGATAAAATTTCAGTTAACAAACAGAGAGGAGGAGTATTACGTTGAGTATACCGAAACAAAACGAATAAAGGCTTAAAAAAGGTTTCATTAACTTAAGTCAAAAATATGTGAGGACCGACTTCTAAATACTCAAAACAAAATTTGATTGTATGATATCTTTTAGAACAATAAATATTTTGGAAATTTTCATCAAAACTAATTAAGATAAACCTAAGAAACAATATAAATCCGGAGTTTAGAAGTTGATTTGCAATCAACATAAACATCAAAAGAGTTTAACGTCTGATATTGTAATTTCCATTTATTTGTTTATTTAAGATCCAAAAACATGATGATAATAAGACTTTAATTACTCACACAGATACATTATCTCAAAATTACAAAGATTTATGAAAAATCGACAAAAAATCTATAGAAAGAGAAAAAACTGAAATAAATCGTTCGAAAAAATGAGTCAATATCCATCCTCTTTGTTGAATATGTCACGATAGTTTGGAAATCCAAGGCTGCAAATGCCAAATATATACCTGTTAATTTTATTAAGTCCTATTTAGTTTTCATGGATTTGTCGGTCAACGTACAAATTTTTGTACATATCTAAGACGACTACAAGCTCGTATCACTTTAATATTAACCTGAAAGAGCCACAATGTTAGCGAAACAATTGTGGTTGAAATTACAAATTTGTGAAAATTCATTGAGTTACCGACATATTATATATTTGAGATGAATTTGAAATGTTGAAAATAGATCTTAATTCTTCTTTTTCTTTTAGTGAGCATTTCTTTTGTTCAATTCTAGTTTCTTCGGGTTCCATGCTGATTTGACCTCTTTGTTTAGACTCATTGGCTAAACATGCTGGTTCTTTTATTCTTTTCCATACTTACAGCTTCCTAAACTTGGTGCTCGAAAAGTAGTTTTCAAGTTGTGAAAAGTCCATGCTTTTTTTTTGTTACATTTATTATGTATTTGTACAGGGTGGGCAAATTTCGATGTTTTAGCACTACAACTTTTGAACCAGAGGAGATAGACAAAATCTGATACCCACTTCTCGATCTCTTTTTCTGAGAAACTATAAAGGGTAATTTTCGTTTTTGGCCACCTTCTTTTGTTTTCGAGTTATAAGCGAAAATTGGAAAAATGGCGAAATCGAAAAACAGTTATATCTCCGCTAATACTGATGATAGAGCTCTGAAATTAAAACATTATACAGGCACTTTTTTACGTAGAATCCAGTGGCGTGCTCGTATTTTCAAAAGGGTTTTTAATTACGAAGCTATGACCCAAAGTTATGTTTTTTTAAATGGGAACACTAGATTTTTGTGCCATTTTCTGAAAGCTTAATTTTTCCTGATTTCAAAAATATATAACATCGTATGATTCGGATCAATATAAATAATAGAAAATTGCCAAAAACCTCTTTTCACCTAAGAGTCTCAATATTTCTATGGTTTCAACTGTTGATGAACACAGAAAAATTGAGCTTTCTATAACAAGAGCAGTGTCCTTCCGTCAATCTGATTATTTCTATGCTTTTCACTTATTTCTACAAAATTCTAATCTAGATATGTTTTATAAATTTTTTATCTAAAAATTTATTTGGAAATAACGGAGAAACCACAAGATCGAATTTTTCAATCGAAATTTGTATTGAGATGCATGTATCAGGAGATTATTTACATAGGTCTCCAGAATCAATACGCACAAGTACCAATCCATTTTAAACAGCATATGAAACAATGCATATCTGATTGAACTCAACATTTTAATTACGAAGGGACCACCAAGAAATAATATTTAACCTAACAATGACAACAATTGCACAGTCGACACCTCTTCTCGATATTTCAATAGATGAATATTTGAAACTGTGTTCAAGCTACCTAGGAAACTTTTTCCAAGTTCGTTTATCTTTTCGAAACTATTTGTATAAAATAAATATAGATTCGAATTTTGTAGAAATAAGTGAAAAGCATAGAAATAATCAGATTGACGGAAGGACACTGCTCTTGTTATAGGAAGGCTCATCAACAATTGAAACCATAGAAATATTGAGACTCTTAAGTAAAAAAAGGTTTTTGACCATTTTCTATTATTTATATTGAAACAAATCATACGATGTTATATATTTTTGAAATCAGAAAAAATTAAGCTTTCAGAAAATAGCACAAAAATCTAGTGTTCCCATTTAAAAAAACATAACTTTGGGTCATAGCTTCGTAATTAAAAACCCTTCTGGAAATACGAGCACGCCACTGAATTCTACGTAAAAAAGTGCCTGTATAATGTTTTAATTTCAGAGCTCTATCATTAGTATTAGCGGAGATATAACTGTTTTTCGATATTGCCATTTTTCCAATTTTCGCTTATAACTCGAAAACAAAAGAAGGTGGCCAAAAATGAATACTACCCTTGTTAGTTTCTCAGAAAAAGAGATCGAGAAGTGGGTATCAGATTTTGTCTATCTCCTCTGGTTCAAAAGTTGTAGTGCTAAAACATCGAAATTTGCCCACCCTGTACATGTTTTCAATGAAAATATCGTTTTGGCCTCCGCCTATTGGATAAATTTAAGGTCGAAAATAATACAGCCGTGGATTTTAGCAAAAATTACAACATTAAGAATTGATCAGTCTATCTAAAATTAATTTTCTCATTATGAAAAATGAATACAGAAAAAGTTATTGCGGAACAAGATTGAGGGGTGGCTTCTTCTTCTCCTTGGAATCATAGACGAAATACCACCAAAATTTTTTTTTAGATACCTACTTGCCTGCATAAAATGTCAGTTCAATTTATTTTTCATGAATTTCTTGGTTTTCAGGAAAAAAATATACTTTTCATGCGCCATCTTTAGGGGGCTATAACTAAGCATGGGGGCTCAAATAAAAAAGTTTATATGACAGACCCACCCTATTCTTTGACAAGGAATCACTACCCACATTTTTTCGCAATTATTCATTTACTGTATTGGCATAAAATTTATAATTTTGTTTTATACTTCAAATTCTTCATTTTGGGATCATAAAAATACTTCGATGCACTGGAAAATGTTTATTCATTCAAAACTTATACTAATTCATTACATGTTCATTAGCTGGAAAAATTAATCGAAACAGAAAGTCAATTTTAATCCATCAATCTCAACTATATTTTACAAATTCCTTCAATCTAATAATGTTGAATAAATGCGCAACATAGAAATATATATTCAAGAACACAAAATCATATTACAAATGATGAAACTCAATATCTAATTGAATACTATGAATCACAGTATAGCACACATAGCTAGAATATTGTCAGAGCTTTGAATTGAAGTGAAGCGTTATCTAAATGACTATCAAGGGTTATGGTTCCTCAGCGTTTCTTCAAAGAAACTCGACAGTCCATTCGAGACATTCGCTGCTTCCCCATATACGAAATTATCTAGCCGAAGAAAGGATCACGACAGAAATTTCCTCGTGAATCGCTTCCCTATCGTTGAACGTCTTTGCAGGTGTCGATAAATATCGTCCGACCTTTTTTCCATCGCTCGTATATCTTGATACGCCAATTTTCGCGAAACATGAAACTACTCGACTATGGATTTGAATAAATTCCGGCAGGAGATGGCATTAAATTGAAATAAAACGGGTCGGAAAGGGGAATAAATTTGGAATAAATAAAAATTTAGATCCATTCGTGTGCGGCTTTCGTATAGTGGGAGAGAGGGGATGCGACAGCATCCAAGATATATCCCAACGAACTCTTTTCATTTTCGCTTTGATCCCTGTTCTCCTCTACTCGTCGGAGCTTGAATTGTGTTTATATCAGCTTTTGGGATAAAATTCCTGTATGGAATTTTCGCGCGATTTGGTAACGGGGAGTTTCTGTATTATATATGGCGTCGACTGCGCTCTCACAATCGCTTTTTGGAGTCGGTAAATAGTTCGCTTCGGTTCCGCAAGCATTTGGATGATTGATTCCTATCCTGCAGCGTGGGGAATAGCTGAGAGCTTCTTCGAGAGTTGTCGCTGTTCGACAACAGCGTCGGCTGGATTTAATGCAACCACATCCTCGGCCTTCGAGGTTTTGAAGCCTCATCAGTTTTTCGTAAAAAAATTTGTTAGTTTCGTCCGATTTGTCGATAGATATGGATATCTATACCTCACAGGTACTGGTTTGGATATAACGGCTTGGCGAAGAGAAATTGTCTATATAGGCAATATGCAAATAAATGTTCAATGTTACCCCTAATACTCCCCAGACTTCTCAGCAATGCCACTAGTTTTTAGTTAAATTATATAGGCGTACAACTTTGCTTCCGTAGTTTTTTCCGAAATTCGAGGCTTCATTGTGAAAAATTGATTATAGGAAAACAGGGACAGATGACGCATTTATTGTAAAATGCGTCGGAAATCTACTGTTCTGAACTGATCGTGGTCCTAAAATCATAAATAATTCTTTGGTTATTAATCTTTTATATTATAACATCAACAAGAAAAAAAACTCAAACATTTTTCAAAAATAAAATAAAATACAAAATTCTTATTTTGGCAAACTCTCCCGCATCCCATGGGTGAGACGACGCATTGGGTTTGGGATAAATTGCTCATGGGGCTCAACATAACATGCTTACTTTTCGGCAATTGTTTTATTCACACAGGGCATACAGTAGTTTTCAAAGGATGTGCACGTGTCATAAAGCCACCTGCGTCACTTCACGTACTGAAGCCATTTCACTGTAGATTTGGTATTTTTGTAGCGCTCCAAGCAACCTAAGCATTTATTTTCGTCAAAAGTTTCGTCGTCTATGGAATCGTTTTCCATCGCACCATTTTCAGAGGAAGAACTTACCAAACGTCGTTTTACACTTTTATTCTAGCAAGGTTGTTTGTCATCAACTTCTTGGGAATGGTTTTCTTGATGTCTTTTGTGATGTTTTTCTTATTATTTTTTCAGACCTTCATTCTTCTTACGCTTTCCCACTTTTTCCTTTTCCAATTTTCTTTTTTATCTGCAATCAGTCAAGTTTTGTGCAGACAAAGGCTCAAAATATTTATGCGCCCTTCTTTGTTCATACCTTCAGCTCGGAACATGGATACATCTTTGGCCTTTCTAATGCGAGTGCGATTTCTTTTTGAAAATAGTGTACAAAGTCGTTATTTTAGGTCTGAAAATAAAAAACTAATATTCGTCATCTGTCGCGAAATATCATGCGTCATCTATCCCAAACCCATGCGATAGAGGACACACCTGTTTAGGTTACAAAAAATTTCGAAGATAGAGTTAGCTTAGTGAATATAGCTTTTATAATAACCCAACCTCAAACTTAATTCGTTAGAACGTCGACTTTTAGCGGATTTTTTATTAATAGTGGATCAAACTAAACACCTTGCAATATTTTTAGGTACTTACCAACTATATATCACCAAATATCTTGTAAGTATATCTCACTTTCAACATGCTTTTTTTCGAACGGCAAGAGTAAACCGTCTGTATGCACCTGTCTTGAGCAACCGGCGCTGCGTGTACTAATAACGCGAATTATCGAATTGCGTCTTCTCTCCCGCCGCGTCATGTCTCCCTGTTTTACCCTATATTCAGTGAAAGAATAGTTTCTTCAAGAAAAAATTGCCTAAGCTATTTTCAATAATCTCAATTCTTCTACATAAAAAGACTCCATTTCTGAGGAAATGTCAAGGTTAATCGTGGCACGATGCATTTCCTTTCCGAAACGAAATGCTGGTTTGACCTAACCACGATCTCTTTCCCATTTCGATGTCGACTCGATAGAACTGCAGGAAGTCATTCTTACCGGTAAAATCCCCATCTAACCGATACTTTCCAATAAGCCCAGCAACCAGCGCACACGGCACTTTCATCTCGAAGTTTCAAAGCTCGCGCTTTAATTTTGAATTGAAAACCGCCGCGCTCTGTGATCCGAGTACACTGGAAAAACTGGAAAAGTGTTAAGCCGATTCGGGTAACCGATCGTACGAAGATTAGCTCCTCCGGCTCCTCCGGATTTGCGTTTTAATATTCCCTTTTCCTGATCTACTCCGCGCACCGCATAAGAACTTTATGATTGGTTCTTACCTAGCGCAGAAGGTGCCAGCTGACGTTTTCCCGTTCGACGTTATTATAGAAGGACATGTTATAACGTATGCGTCTGGAGAGATTTTCGCTCCGGCGTCTTTTATTCCAATTATTGAATCCTGACGTTTTATCTCCTCTATATGCCGGAAAGTTTTCGAATAAAGAGAAATCCTCGAAATGGGTGAGAGTACATTACAAAGTTGGAGAGTTGGAGGAACGGAATAATATGTTGATTATAATTCGATGTCTACAGGATGTGACGGTTGGAGGCAGAAGCGTTGGGTGTGAGGCTACATGAAAATTGTGCAGTACAGTTGGTGGACCAATTGTTGTGAAAATTAGTGGCAACAAAATCAAGGAACGATGATGGTCAAAATTCATTCATTTCATTTTGAAGTGATTTTCCACCAGTTTCAATATTGCCAACTGGAAAGACTACATGAAGACCCAAAAGTGCTTTCATTTGGCGAACTGTGACTGCAGAATATTCACCATTTTTATATTTTCAACATTTTTAATGCTTTGTTGAATTATGTATCATTTTATTTTTAGTAGTGGCGTAGGTTTTACTTATCAATTGTCAATAGATGATACCTTCAGAAGCGGGCTATTCTCTTATTAAAAATACCTTCATAAGAATTAAAGGTTAATCTTTTGCATTGACAGCAACAAAACCGCTTCTTTGGTGAGAAGAAGCAGCAGGTTTCGGAACTGTTCATAGTCATAGGTCTCCAATAAATAATATAAAATTGGTAATGAATGAAGAAAATACAAAAAGAAAGAAAAAAAAGTACGATTTCCAAGTGTGTAATATCATACGATATTAATTATCTATCTGGTTAATGTATCAACAAAAATGCCATCAACATAACCATTGTCGAACAAAAGATTTCCACGTTATTTCATAGGAATCACAATCGACAGTAAACCAAGGAGAATGCATGTCATCAAGGGAGAGTAGCGATATACCGGTTTCACCCTTATTAGGGATCATCAGTACCGCATAAGTAGGTCTCCAATTTGAATTATATTTATGATTATTAGAGATTCATCGAGCCAAGAAGCTTGACATTTTAACCAACTACTTGACTTGAAAATCAAGCACGTGAAAAATTACATACTTGAGCTTGACTTGACTTGATTTTAGATATTTATTGCTTGACTTGATATCAAGCTACTTGATATTACTTGAGCTTCATATGTACGCGTCGCACGGCATACGTTTCTGAAATCTCGTGCGCGCTTAAATCAAATAAGGGGTCCCTCGAGCGGCGAGAGACTGAAGCCACCAGTGTGACTTTATTAGTAGTTTCCTCACATTTCTATGAAATCTATTGGAAGATTTTGGTAGTTGCACAAATATTTTTCCAAACTTGGTCAAAATGGCTAAGGATTTTTTATCACCGCCATCATCTTCAGCTCCTGTTCAACGACAAATTTCAAAGCTGCTTTTACAGTTACAAAAACCCGTAATAGGCTAGGCGACAAATCTTTCATATGCATCATGTGTCTTGGATCCTGAATGGAAAATTATGAAATCAAACAAAGCCTAGAGGTTTCTCAATGAAAAGAAACTTAATTTTTTTAATATTCTTCATTTTGTTATGATTTATATTGATTTAATATTTATATTTCAAAAAAGATCAAGCCAAGGAGCTTGAAAATCAAGCCAAGCTGTGAATCCCTAATAATTCTTCTCTAGACCTTTGTGATTTTGAATCCAAAATGTATTGATAGTCAGATAAATAACAGACATTATGAATACGATGAAATGAGAAAGCTTTCAAGATTTTCCAGATAATCTCTCAATTGTCTTCAGAATTGCAACGTGTGGTATATGTCCACTGGCCGAACAATTGCTCTCATTAGTTGTCATTTATAATCTGTAACGCCCTCTTGTCGTACCAGATGGTGCATAAATCAATTTTCACCTATATCCCAATTATAGTTAATGATGCACCATTCTGGCCTTCGTTAATTTATGGTTTTAATTAACTCATGAAATAAATGGCGACTTAAATTGCCTTTGAGTGATGAATATAAGTTACGTGAGCTACATACGCCGTGATTTTGACACGTCATCTTTTTGACACGTCACCTTTTTGATTGAAACATATATTCAATTTGGAAGATTTATATAATTAATAGTTATCAACCTTCATGCACCTTCATGAACAAATGTTGTTGAGATATTTGAATGTCATTTGTCATTTTGATGTACTGTTGCCAGTTTTCTCTCAGTTTCAGTTTGGTTTCTTAGAATTGCACTAGTTGTTAGTTATGTTTTTTCTTTCTTTTGTCTCTTCCTATTGAAATATTCAGCTGTTTTCTTATGTTGTTCTAGAATTTTCAACGTGATTTATCCAAATGGCGATGACAAAATGATATCTTTACTTTGTATTGTAGATCGCTGAAATCGTCTTGAAGGGCTTCACTCAATCTTAGATTTAAGGCATTACAGCTCTCGTGAAAAAGAAGTCACTTCAATAGAGTTTACACTTGAGCTTAGTGTGTGTTTAGAAGCTTCAGACTTAGACGACTGGTGAAACCGATATGTGTTTTTCTCGGGATTTAGAATCGACACTGAATTTGGTCCCTTTTTCTTGAGACGATGATCCTCTTGAGTTAGAGAATCTTCCTTGCTTGTAGAAGGGATGAGAGTAATATTGTGGCATCGTTAAGTGACGTGAGACATAAAAAGATTTCAAATGAAAGATTTTATTTCGAATAGCTTGGTACTTGGGCTGTTGTTTCTTTTGAAGCTGTCATCTTTTGGCCTTTGGCAAATGAAACTATGCCATTACTGAAAAGGGATAAGCGCTTCAACAATGCATTGAAATTGTGAAATTCATTACAAAAATGCTGCAAATGTTGCAGTCACAGCTTGCAAAACTAAACCACTTTTGGGTTGTCTTGAAGCACATTCTCGGCCGTCAATAATGACACTGAAGGAAAAATTTGATCAATTGAGACAACCTAGTGATGTGCATAAGAAGAAGAAGAAGAAGAAGATTCCTTGGGATTTCTTGGGAATAATATATTCAATAAAAAACAATACAACGTATTTTGCAGGACTTAAGGCCTAACTCAAGAACTCAATTCAGTCCATCATAAGCAACATCGTATCTTCGCTGATTGGGTCCTTGAAATGTTCCCGATTTTCATCGAAAAATTATCTTTAGTAATGAGGTACATTTTTCACTCGGATGCTACTCTGATAAACATCAGAATTGTCGCCATTTGGGCTCGGAAAATCCAAGAATGATTATTGTTGAAACGCCTCTTCTACTTGTCACTGTTTGGTGCGGTTTTTAGGCTGGTGATGTGTTCGGACTTTACTCATCCAAAAATAGGGCTGTTACGGTGAGTGGATTGCGCTACCTAGCTACGATAAATGATTTTTATGGTTGGAATTGGAGGATATGGACTTGGATACCGTTTTTTTACAACAAGATGGCACTACGTGCTACACAACGAACGAAATAATCGCAATTTTGCAAGAAAAGCTTCCTAACTGTATTTTCTCGAAGAGGTGCTCACAATTGGCAACCGAGATCTTGTGATGTAACCCTTTTAGACTCTTTTCTTTGGGGTCACGTGAAAGATAATGGTCCACAATCTATTCAAGACTTTAAAGATGAAATTTGTGAAGTTATCTTTGAACGACAGCCGCAAATATGCGAATTGGTGATGTGAAAATTCATGGAAAGGATATTCTGCTGCAACCCTAGCCGTGGCGGTCATTCGGCTAATATCGTTTTTCATCGTTAATGGCAAACCTTCCTCTTTACAATGAAATAAACATCCATTCAACTCTATTAGAATTACTCGTCTGTTTAGATGTCAAAAAAAAACCTCTTATTAGAAAATATTTTATATTCCAAAAGGGAAATTACGACACAAATGCTCTCAACACAGTTTATTCTATTACACAGCTTTTTTGTCGAATTCCCCAAACGCTTATTTCTTTTGATCGAAACAAATTGCAAATAGGATACACATCAATTGGACTCATGCACATTCAACTTTACGGTTCATCAAGTCCAGTAACCGAAATCAAATTCAGCCGCGCTTCGGGCCAGGAAAAACAAAAAAAAAAAGACCAATATCCAATATTCATGTCATTCTCAATCCACGTCGAATCGATAAATCTCCCACTTCACCTAAGAAAACCAGTCGGAAAGTTCCCGGCCCCCCGGGGGCAGCGGAGTGGGGGGGAGGGGGAGAAAGGCCGGAGTTTCGCAGTGACCGGATATATTGTTTTACTGTCACTGTCAATGCGCGCGACATCCCGGTCTGAACGGGTATAATGCAATATCTCTGGAAATTATATGGATCCGACCTATTGCAATATCCAGAACTGAACCCGCTCGCTCTCTCTGGATATCTTGCCAGTTACAATATTTGACTTCGAAGTCTATGTCGCAGACCCTTTTCGATATGCCATATATGGATACGTTGGAATTTATGAAATGGATACTTGAATCGGAATTGATTTCGGAGATCTTTCTTTTCGATCGCCGCTCGCCTTCATTTCGGAATGAAGATTGTCAGTAGACCTGGACTTGTGGACGAAAATGTTTTTGGTTCATTACTTTTAATAATATATATTTTTTTTTTGAGATAGAGCAATACGAAAATTATCAACTTGAAACAACAAAGCATATGTAAATGTAATCTCTGTATTTTCAGAGGAAATGTAAACGGGCATCATATATTTCAAGGTATGATGCAAGAGCTCAGGTAGAAACCTCAGCAAAATCTGGACTGACTGGTTTGTGTACTTGTTTACAGAATAAGGTGACATATTTAATTGAAGGGCTTCTTCTTCATCCAAACAAAATCTTCTCCATCCTTTCTCTTCACTAACGGTTGACGACTTTATAATTAAATCTGAAAACAAAAAAGAAAAAAACCAGAAAGGAGTAATAAATGTTTGTTTCCATTGTATAGATTTGAAGTTATCGACCCATTCTGAAAAAGAGTCTGGCACTGAGTAGATAGCATGAAAACCACCAAGAAATGTATAAATTGGACAAGTATTCACCAAGCGGTGAATGGTTTCTTCTATACCACACTCACATAGTGGGCTATCAATAGAATGCCATTTGAAGAGCATACTATTGCAACGACCATGACCAGTCCTAAATCTATATAAAAAACAGCAAATTTTTCTAGGGAGATTGAAACCTGTAACTTTGAAGGATCAACGATTAGACTTGTTGAAAACATTACAAGAACTCCATTCCGAACGCCAAATTTCCTTGTCACTTTCATTAGATTGAAGGAAGGTATTAATCCATAAAGGTATGCGTGACTTTAATCTGGTAGTTCTAGTATCTGAGAGGTAAGATTCAATTGAAAATGAGTTTCGGGTAGAAATGAAATTTTTCTTGGTTTTTGCTCGAGGAAAAAAATTTGATCATCTTTGAAAATTTCACTGGGTCTTTAGGATCGATATTCCGAACAAAAAAAACATTCATTCGCTGTTCTTGCTGCCTCAGGTCAGATTCCGAAGGGATTGAATACTTTTTTATTCAATAAGTCGCCCTTTAATTATTTGAAATATTTTTCTAGAGGAAGAAATAAACCATTGTATAAAATTTGCAGTATTTTTCTTAACCAGATGTAAAATGTAACGAAGGAAGTCTGATAGTTTAGTTGCATTAATATGTTGTCGCCGCTTGTCGCGACGACATGCGATAAGTTTCCTATACAAAATTACAGATTTTATATCAGACATACACGTTAACATAATTGAATGAAGCTTTTCATCGATAGTATGTTTGGAGGAATTTGAAAGAGGCCCATATCCAGGAGTGGACATGATGTGGCTGATAAAGAAGTATCTGAATTAATAATTTTTCATTTATTAGTATTAGGTTATAACTTCCACAACCAAATATCTTTGTCTCGTTTCACTCTATGTTCAGGCAGGGATTGAAGTTTGTATCCATTCAGATGTCGTTTATCATCATTAGATTGAATCACCATTGTTGATGGTAATAAAAGCAGATTAAACTGCAGCTGAGAATTGATCTCATTTGATATTCTGCTTTCAATTATGTCTTACAAGACTTGAAAATTAAATTAAATTTTAAATTTTCTCTTTCGAATGTATGAAGAGACGTCTACACAGAGTGTTTCCATCGTTCATTCGTTGGCAACGAACTCAGAGCCATGATTTACTGCATCGTGCTTGAAATTATCATTTTTAGATTAGACTTAGATTCAAAGAGGGTTTCGTTACAACGTGAACTTTTGGTCTGTTCTGCCCCCCATCAAAGCTGTTTTTGCTGTTCTTCAGGTCCAGAGTTCTAATGGGCTCCAGAATCTGGGATAGCTTCAAGAAGGTTATTTCCTCACTTCTACAAGATTCTCATGCAGCATTTTTTGCGCTGGCTAGCAATGGCGAGGCATTCCGTCACCGGAATCCGGAGTTTCTTTCTTCACCTTGCAGAATCAGCACTCGTCGTTTTCTGCTATAGTGATTCTCATAATAGTTGCTTCCTGAGGCGGCAATGCCCTGTAAGGAGATCTCGCAGTATCAAAGAACCTTTTCGAACCCAAGTGTTTGTCTATTCTTTCCTTCTTCTGAAACTCTATACCACAACAAGGTTCTTAGCCAATGAAAAGAGTTTTTGCCTATTTTTCGGGCAAATATGTTGGCCTCTCTATCTCCTTCAATCCCCGGAAACCCAGACTGAACAGATCTGGTTATTCTTGCCAAAATTATCATTTTACGTTTACACGACAGATCAAGTGGGTCAAATTTATGCACTGAAATATATTGCCGTTTTTTTTATATTTTTTTCTAAAATTCTCTGGTTCATATAATGTGACCATCATGAAGTTATACTCATAAATGAATTTTATCCACATTAAATTTGTGGTTCTGAAATTATCAGGAAAATCACATTCCGTAAGTCCATATCAATTACGGAACTCCTAATTGGATTTTGCCCATTAAAGAACTTAACCGCGGTATTCCTGATCTCAAATAGGGATTCACGGCTTGGCTTGATATTCAAGCTACTTGACTCAAGTAGCTGGAGCTCTTTTCCAAGTCAAGTAGTAGATTTTCAATAGCAAGTCAGTATTTATTCATTAAGAACTTCTGATTGATTTGACTTAACACTTAGCACTAGGAAAACTACTACTTTACTTGAAATTGAGTTGATTTCAAGCTACTTGAGCTTGAGCTTGACTTACAGCTTGAATATTAGGCCAAGCCGTGAATCCCTTAATCTCAACCTACCCTGAAAATTCCAAGTTTCTAGGATCTTCTGTTGGAGAGTTATCATGTTCACGGATGTACGGACAGAATAACATACAAGTAGAATCTTATCGTTTGAGACAATCTCCGGCTCATAATTCTAAAAATGAAATGTTATGGTGCTTCTATTCGGAGAACGATCGCCTAAAAATAAAATTATTATTCAAACACATACTTGAGCAATTTAACAAGAATGATACTAAGGTTGAGACTTTGTGTGTAAACTGTCGCATGCGTTTAATCAACATCCATAGTGCCCTTGATTAAAAGAAATTGCACACTCGATGTATTTTTCAAACAGAGGGATAATGAAGGTATTAAAGCTGAAAGCTGAGGTCTTATGGCACGCTAGAGAAAATCACAGTTCACTAACTCAGGATCGCTGCCTGTATTCATATACCACAAACACCATCAATTTAACATAGTTACCAACTAGTTTACAATTCATCGCCTCGTAATTATCAATCTTGCGTGTATACGAACCTAACGTAGGTGTGAATTTAGCACAGCGAACGTAGAGAACACAGCAGTAATTGTAAGACATTACCAACCTCAAGACTTGGCCAACTTGATTGCAAGACCGTTCAGACATGCCTGAAATACTTGGGGAAATAGGAACGACGCAGTATTTCACCGGAAGTGCAAGAATCTACGAGATGGATTGGATGGATCGTTGGATTATCTCGATGACGTTGCTGAAGGATATAGGTGGCATTTATAGTGTTCCGGGATTGTTCGATTCAAGAAGGCGATTGCTTCTTGTGGCTCGACTGTGTAGGAGTCTGTATATCGACAGATGTAAGGGTGGGGTTGTATTCTAAGAAAAGGGGCAAGTTTTTCAACATCTACATTTTTCAGAAAGTAGTCTCTTATGGATATTTCAAAATTGAGTGACAGTGCCATAGACATTCCACAGACAAAAATTGAAGAATTGAATTGAGAATGGAAGATTAAAAATCCACGATAGCAAAAAAAAAAACATTAAAACAAGATGTCAATAAGAAGAATCAAATAAAAGGCAGAAGTGAAAAATTGAACGGAATTAGATAAATAATAATATAGTAAGGAACTGGAAGCGATTCATGTTGGTAGAAACAATCAGAATTCATAAGGAATTATTCGACGAAATAGAAAAGGAGATTATTTTCAAGAATTTCTAAGATAAGTTATTTCGCATATTTTTTTCATTAAAATTGTAAATTCATAGATATATATTTCGTTTGAATTCATTAAAAGAAATGTTTTCTCTAAAATTCAATATTCGAAGATCCACAACAAATTTTGGCGCCCAACGTGGGGCACGAACCGATGAAAAATTTTAAAAAATTTCCGCGAATGGGAACAGTACATACCAACGGAATGTGCTTCGTCGCTGAATAAAATTCGATGCGAAAAATCGTCATCTAAACGTTGTTTCTCAAGCACCCAATCAACATATGTTCTACGCATTCCTTAATCCGCTAGCTTCAGTTCTTGTGAAAAGTAAACCTTATTAGTATACAAAATACGCCTTAGCGTGCCGTAAAAGGGGCCCCGAATGTTCGTTACGCCGAAAAAGGGATTCTTCAACACTTTCACTTACAGCAGCAATATTTTCGGTCGAGCGTGCATTTTGATAATGTATGGGCCTGAAACCTGACTGTTGAACAGATTCTGAGAGTTGATTGAAAGTATTCAATCAGCAAATTATAAGGATTTCAAAATTCGCTAGTAAATTAAAAAAATATTTTGATCGTCTAGTGCATTGAAAGATTTTTGAATTAAGGGTGTTCAATACCTTGTTCATACCACTGCTATTTCAGTGCTAATTTCAGTGCATTCCAATTCCAAAGTACAGGTCGGATTCATTTCATTTTTTGAGTGAACAATGACGTGATATAGTGAACTTGAAGATCCCGTCTCGATTTCCAAAAAAAAATCGATAGTATTCCGCAAATCGAACTTTGAAATTGAACACTTTCTTTAAATGACTATTCAGCTTCAGAGAGACTTCTCATTTCAAGTAACTCATCCACAAATGTTCAGTGATATTATGTGTTTTGAATTGGTGCAAAAATTTTTTTAAAATTGCTTGATTTGCTCTAATTGTAGATGATTTTCATATGGAATTATGCTTTTTGGAACGCCTCCCAAAGGTTTACGCCTTTTTGCAACATGAACGCCAATAGAATCTTGGACTGTATTTTATGGCTCGAGATGAATGACACTTTTATGATTTACGAGGGTAGGGTTTCTCTGATTGGCTGAAATTGTGTACATTACTAGTTTATGACAATATTGCACTGAAGAATAGGGAAAGGTAGAAAACTTGTTATGAAATCATTGTTAGAATTAGAAACGATACTGTTCCTAAAATATATATGCTAGCTGATTTTATTCGTAATGATGTCTGGAGAAGTACATTTTGAGCGCTTAGTATCATAAAGAAAATTTCAAAAGTCATAAAGAAATTAAGATGAAAAAAAGGTATCTGGATTTTTGCCGAAATATGGAAAATTATTAATATTTCAGAAATCTGACAAAAAATTCTCAAAAAAAAAAATTTCTTTTGAAAAACTCCCTATTCCCGAAACTCTATCTACAATATTTACCATTTAAATTTAACCTTGAAAATAGGCAATTCTTGATTAAGAAAATTTTCTCGTACTTCCTTCATTAATATTAACTTGAAAAAATTTATAGTAAAAATTTTTCGCTTCGTGAAGCCATTCTTGTATACATACCTCCTTGAAAATTTCATGTCATAAAAGTTTAAGAAATTGCAATATTTTTTTTAAATAATCTTTTTCGTTAACTCAACTCTCTTGATTTATTGCCCTAGAGAAAGAGAACAATATACATCTCTTTCAACTCGAAGAGTTGAACGTTAAATCGTTATTCCAAATTTGAATTTAAAGCAAAGAATTGTGAAAAATATTGAGAATTTTTCTACCTGAAGTAAAAGAAATATTACCAATTCAAAAGATGATTGAATCGAATATTACTTATCTTCACCTATAGCCAATAAGAGTATTGCTGATTCCTATAAGCAATTATTTATATGTATATTATATTTCCTTGAGATATTAACGAGTCCAACTCATTGTTACATTAAATCCTGTTCTGTCCCCACAATGTCAGAAAGAAGTATGGTCTAAAATTTCTCAATTTTCCTGATTCACATGGTAGAAGTTCATCCAAATATATGCCATATTTTATTCCATCATTGAATTAGGCAAATCGAAATGATAAATATAAAAAAGTATGTAAATTTCATTCTATTCAGTTCATAAAACGTATAAAAAAATATCATGTCTTTATATCTTTCAATCAGATGATTTTGACATTTGACCATCTCAGTGTAATAAATCACCTATTTTATTGCTTTTAGGTTCTTGACAGATTGCCCTCAGTAGCATCTCTGTTCGAATCAAGAGAAATCATATATTCTTCTCTCTGTAATGCTTTCTCCTCTACGAGCTTCTGAAAAATCACGTGACACTAGGTCCATGGATATTAGGTCTCACTTTTGTGGTCTCCAAAGGCGCATAAAATGAGAACTCAAAAGCTTCTCGAATTTTTCATTCTAGAAATCTCAATATGCACTATTTATGATTTTCTCTGTGAAATCATACACTCAGAGATAATCATATATTTTTTTCTATTATCCATATTCGATATACGTCCATGACAGTGGTTCATAGTCATTTCTGTATTCACAATATTTACAGTAATTATCTTATTTAGTAATATATAACTAAACAGATATAACAAATTTTCCTTCTTTTGAAGAAGTTTTCCAAAGAATTTTGCTTACTCATAATAAGATTGTGATATATAAGGTTGTTACATATAATGGATATTCCTTCTGGGGGGTATATATCCCCCTTATCCCCCCCCCTAGGATACGCCACTGTATCTTAACTGAACTGAATTTCTAAAGTTTACAGAAACACAAATTTACTCTTTGCTGGGCTTCATCGAGAGTTGAGATTTTATTAGGGGCAATAAATACCAAACAGGCGGTTCTTCAACTTGAATGGGTGTGCCAGGTACAAATCTACCAAAAATTTTCGGGTAGCTCCATCTAGCGGAATTGCAGTTTCAGCGCAAAGTAGTCTACAACCTTAACTGAGTGGATAATCGTCATTTTACCCTTGTAACTAAGGGTCGATCATAGGTTAAAAACATAGATAAAGGAAGTGTACGCAATTTTCACATGTCCCCAACATGGTTAGATTGCGTTTTCGGATTGTGATATATTTTCATTCACAATTTTACTATACCGTTATGAATGTATATTATATGGAATGAAATATATTTATTCGAGTGATTCCCGATTAATTATGCAAATTTGAATATTTGGAATCCGATATTTTTCCTAATTGTCGAACTCATAATAAACAGAATATTTATTATTTTCTGTATCTACCTGCTGATATCCAAAGTTTGGAACTTTTGCTCTCCTAGTGTCATCGGTTGTTTCACGTCGTTGGGCGCGCTAGAAGTTTGTTTTCTGAATTTCTGATATATTTAGGTATTTATTTCAATATATTTTGAGTTAATATGAAACGTTGATTCACTATGAGACATAAGAAGTGCATTCTTTGTGGAGAAATTCGAGAATTGAGTGAAATATCGTTTCACTAATATGTTTTCATTTCCGCGCGCTTCATGGCAAATTTGATAGTTCATGTTGGGGACGAAATTTGTTTATTGAAAATGACATATGCTCCCTCTATCCATGTTTATTATCAATTAGGGAAGAAAATGGAAGACACACTTATTTACATATAATTATATTCTAAGACTATCGATTTCGGCGAGTTTTTTCAACGAAAAACTCCATGAGTGTGTCTGATTAATGATCAATTAGGATTTCAGCACTAGTCCATCATCATGTCAGCGTCAATGAAATAAGTACTTTTTTAAAAAACTACAGTTCAACCTTTAACACCTAGGTATCTATACGTGGAAACAATTTGTCAAAGAAAATTATAATATTTTCGATGTTTTTTAAGAAAGTACTTATTTCATTGACGCTGACCTGATGATGGCCTAGTGCCGAAATTCTAATTGATCAGTTTGATTGATCAATTGATCAATTAATCAGACACACTCATGGAGTTTTTTGTTAAAAAAATTGAAAATATGGAGCTATGTTTATTACTCTGAGGGGTCGATTAATGTCATTTTCCAAAGTCCAAATGAAGTGTTATTATAATTACTATTTTAAACTCGCAGAACAGGGCACGGCCAATCCATAGCGTTCGTGAAAATAGGAACCAAAATCCTGAGCTCACAATAACCGAACTTCAATCAACGGAATGTTCCTCCACAGGGGGACGGTAGATCCCCAGTCGTCTTAATTACAATTTCTCCTATCAATGGCGCGGCTAATGAAAGGATTGGCCGTTCGAGTCTTCCAGTACCGGCAAGATTTCGACGGATTCTGAATTCGAATCGACCTAATTAGAATCAATTCGATTCGAGATTAGAGGTGCGGAGGCCGATAATTATCTTTATTACTTAAAAAAAAAATCGGAGAATAGAGAAACACGGAAGGGAAGAGGTGAGATTGATGGTTATTCGGGACTGGCTGGTATTCCAGATTTCATCGAGCAAAGTTGTGACAATTTCCGTGGGGCGTCGGTAGGGCGTCGGTTTTAGATGAAGTGGACGCCTTGGAAAGGGTTCCGAGAGATTTGAGCTAATTGAATATTGATTATTCTTGAGATTAGGTCTCTTCGATTCGCAGACGACAATCATTGCAAATTGAAATATATTCATGGAAAGATTTTTGAGTTAATAGCCCAAGAGTCCACGACGTCATTTTATAAAAGCTGGAAGAATTTATGTTCATGTCCCCTACACAGGTAAAGACGACCAACGACTATAGGTTTGGGTTGTGGTTACTTTGGTAGGTAACAGGTAATAAATGTGTATAAAATATTACCTTGAATTGTTCAAAGTATAAAGCTCAATTTATTTATATTTTCTTCGGGATAACATGAGGAAACTAGTCATTCATTTCTGGACATTTATGACAATTGCTACGCCTTGCCAGACACCGCTTAACTAAAGTTCGTTTTTGGGCAAAATATGATTTGGGGTTCCGAATATATGGCGTACGAAATGTTAATGATGTTCCTCATATACTCAAAAAGCAATAAAATGAATTCTGCACTACATGGTTCCATTGAGTAAAAGTTGATTTATATCCTAACAGGGAAATTGAAAAACATAGAATCCTGCTTAGGCTAATATGATTCTTCTCAGAAGTTCATGCAAGCAGTGCCATGCCGTCATAAATGGTTTTCCACCATTGTTACCAGACTGTGAAATTTTTTAGAGTTCAATAATTAAATCAACAACAATTGATGGACAAAATATAATCAAACTTAAAATTTTTGAATTTTGCAGAATAAAATGAAACGTCAAATTCCAATTAGGATATATTGCCAAAATCACAAATGGATTTATTCCCTAAGCCTTTAATTTAATTTCTCCTATTTTCTACTGTTGTCTGATTGGGAAATTTTCCTCCCTACTGTGTCACTTTTTTCTTCTATTTGGTTCTTTGAAAAGAGGTATTTCCTCTTATCTGTCTTTCTTATTGGGATTTGTAGTGTCATTCTTAATTCCCTATTCTCATGCTTTCTCAACGTCTCTTTTGTCTTCTTTCTTTGTTTGTTATCTATTTCCTCAATAGTTCAAATTTTCAATTCTTCTCTGATTTGTTGGTTGGTTATATACCATGGTGTGCCAACCGCTGTTCTGATAACTGTATTGAGCGTACTTTGCAACTGATCCTTATTATTGTCTTTTGTATATTACCAGGTCACTCATGCCTACGGAAATCTTGGTATTAGTACTAGTTTTATTATCTTCAGCTTGGTTTCTAAGGAAAGTTCACTTCTAGGGTTGAGCAGCGGGGGTGGAATCTCTCATGCAATTGCCTTTCCTTTCTTCTTCTATCTGTTCATTCTTTCATCTAGTATTACTCCCAGATATTTCGCTTTCTCTTTCCATTCTATTGTCTGATTTCATTTTGACGTTTCCTGCTTTCTCTTTCTTTACTGTTTGCTCCTCCGAAGTAGATTGCAACTGTTTTCGATGTATTCACTTTGAATCTCCATTTCTTGAAATATTTCATCAGTTTATTTAGATCTATCTGTAACTGTCTAATAATTGTTTTCCGCATTCTACTGTGATAGTATATGGCAGTGTCATATGCAAACTGGGCTATCTTGCATCTATTCATTTTTGCAAGTTGAACAGTAGCGGGCCTATCACCGATCCTTGGGATCAAATTGATAGTTTCGATAGGGAAGCATTTATAACCCAAGATTTGTGAAGGTTTTAAACAGTTACAAGTAGTATTTGATTGATACCAAAATCTCAGTAGACGTGACATCATTTCATACTTAAAGTGAATAGATTATATGTGCGCGCTGACCCTGTCCTGTCTTCAACCGCCATTTCGTTTAATGGTAGGATTACTTTACTGGAGAATTTACCACTCAAGCAGCTGAATTATTTATACCCAACAAAACTACCACATATATTCACGGGTGTAATTGAGCTCGTATTTCATTTACATCCTAATTTCCCAGCATTCGGGGAGTTTTGAGACCGCCACTTCCTTCTCAGGTCTCGTCGACCGGACGAGCCGTGGATGCACCAATGAAAATGAGCACATTACATGTCTTCAATTATGTATAGCATGCATCCAAGAACACGGCCGATCTTTTTAGGTTTCGTGTTGAAAACCAGCCCGCTACAACCTTCTCATGGCATTTGCTACAACCCTTGTAATGGCTTTTAGATACAAATATTGTTGAATTCAAATTTTGGTGCGAATTTATTGAATACAATATTTCTTGAAGGGATTTCGTTGAAAGCTCTCATTTTGAATAGTAAACTGTATGGGTACCTGTCGCTTTTGAAGCTATCATCTACGTCATTACTTTAACTGGAACGATACACCCATTTGGTTGTCACAGTTCGCAAATCTGAAGAACTTATTATGAAGCACCACTGCAGAGAGTAGTTTCCAAGGAAATGATGGCATTTTTGAATGAATTCATTCCACATCGTACTGAAGTTTGTGAAATCAGTTAACGAACGCCTGGATTTTAATTTGCATGTGCCAGGAATTTTTTTCGATCTTCCCTTGGACTTTGATACTCTCTCTTTCATGTTTATTATTGATGGATGTTGTAATCTTGGCTTCAGAGGCATTTTTTCAATTGGCTGCACAGTTATCTTCATAACAGAATTGTGTCCGTAAAAAAAGGTTAAATATTATTCCAGAGAATATGATAAGAATATGGGGGTGTTTCTCAGGGATCTTTAATGGGACCTCTACTATTTATAAATGACTCATTTATCCTGCTAACTACTTGAAGTATTTGCTAATGATTCATCTTTCATCATCGCCTTGGGATCCCTGAAAATATCCATTGCGGAGAGGCCTGGTTCTTCTGACACATTTGTATAACCTTTGTTTTTTAATACCAAAGGGAGCTGAGGTGGTGTCGCACCCACTTATAGTGTGCAGGAAGAGTTTGTCCTGAGGACCGTGTTTGAAAGAGTGGGAAGAATAAAGGACGATTGAGGTGTTATCCTTTCCTCTTTTCTGGAAGTAGACTTTTTTCTTAGAATTCCCCAAAGCATTCAGCAGCATTAGAAGATCAATGTGTTCCCTCGTAATGACTATCGTACTCCTCTAAAACTGAAACAGCATCAGTCTTTTCGATCAGATCATCAGCGTCTTCTACTGCCTGCTTGACTTGGATACCCTTGTTTTCCATTTCACCATTCAGCGTCGCTATAAAATCCATCTTGTTTGTGTAGTTGGAGAGAAGGTTTGCCTGCATAATGGTGCTGACAAAGGTTGTTTTGGGAAACACAAACTTAGTAGAGGGGTTCAGCAAGGAACGCCGATAACGTTCTATTATCTTGGTGCTTTGGTAGCTTTTATCACTAGTTTAACCATAAAAAAACACTATGATATTGCTTATTGATGTAGTCCATGTAGTTTTGGAAGACTACCTGGAATGTTGCTTCGCTTGACTCTACCATACCATTTCGAGAATATTCCTCTGATTTTGATTGGCCCTATCTCGGTTGATAAAAGATTTGAAAAATATTGATTGTACAAACTCGTAGCTAATTTAATTCTTCACAACTTTAGAAAAGAACGTTTCGTTCAAATATTGCTTAGTTCAGATGTTATGAGCAAAAACCCGATAGAAGTCCTAAAATGTTGAGGTTCTTCGACCCATCTCAGAGTCATCCCACAAGACCCCCGAACAACCAATAGAAGTTTCATCAAGTTCGGAATATTTTCCAGCAGCCCCACTTTTTTGCTCTATTTACTGGACTATAGTATTTCAAAATTGATCGTAATGTTTGTTTTTCCCAATAATACCGTATTAGAAAATTTCCAACATCGATCAATGTACACCGTAATCAAACAAAACTTTTCCAATTTCCCAGGAATAGATCGAACTAACATGTGACAACGATACGACTGATTTCATGAATGAGTGCAACGTGGGAAAAAAGTCCAGTGAATTAATCCAGATGGCACACAGCGATTGCAGCTCATATTTATACACGAATGAAACTTTTCCGAATAACTGCCACATATCGCGGACCGACATAAAATTGTATTTTCACGAACAGACTCGTGTTATCGCATGTTAGACGAGTAAAAATGCAGTCGAACATGAGGGCCAACACGGGGAGGTATTTTAAAACTATGGGAACAGAAAGGCAAGCTTGTGTACGTATATTTTCGCGAAGCACGCGACTGCTTCGTGTCTTCGCCGATATGCGAAATAAAAGTGCAATAATTCGTATGTCACATAACATAAATTCCGAATTTAACTTTAGTGGCTCTGATGTTTCTGGAACTTCAGTGCTTACCATCGGGAAATTTATGACTTTAGTGACCTTCGAGATGGTCTGACGCATGGACTTTAGGATAAGTTCGAATCGAGGATAATCCCTAGTGGAGTGCTGGAAGATGGTTATATTCTCCGTGTTTGTTTATATTCAATTCGAACAGCAAACTCCGTTAAAGTATAATTTATGAGTAAGGGAATGAATTTGAAATCATCAGTAAGGCAGTTCAGTCTCTGTCTTATGCACCTCCAGCAGAGACAAAAGAAGATTATATTTCAACAATATATTATCACAGCGAAATCAGTAAACGAACATAGTACAAAAAAAATTTTTTTAAAGTATCAAAAAATTGAGATGAAGGGCATATTTTCAAGGAGAACCAATTTATTATGTTTTTTAAACTCAAATATCGAGAAGGCTGAAGGAGAAATATACTACAGTCGACGCAACGCAATGCTGTATAGATCCGATCGACGCGTCAATTGGCCTAGTGTGCATATATGTAAAGCCCCAGTCGACGCGTCAATTCACTCTTGTGAGCACACCTGGTCGCCTCGCACTACAGAGTGGAAATAACAATTTTATAGATTATTCAAATTATTACAAGTACACAATAATCAAAAGTAGTTCTTTTGATGTGTTTTGTGAGGAGTTAGAAGAAACAACAGTAGCTATGTTACTACAATGTCATACTTTCGTATGATATAGTTTTTTCATGTATTTTATGAGCATGCTTCGAATTCAACGCGTGAGTGACCTCGACGAATAGACGAAAATATGTATTCTTTAGATCAGTAGCGGACGGACAACGTCCACCAGAGTCAAGTTATTTTAGTATGTTCGCTTAAAGAGAAATCAGTGCTCCAGATTTTGGTCGGTCTACTCTACGTCCAATAAGAAAGTCTCTGCCTAAACAAGGTGACTGTGGTCAAATCAACGATGACAGCACATTTACAGAAATCGAAAAACAAGGTCTCTGCAGTGGAAAATAAGGTCTCACTTCAAGAAAAAGGAAATTCTGACATCAATAAAATCAATAAACTGAAGATTCATGGAGTTCGTGCAGAAACGAATAGAAAATTTGAAGGGAAAATTGATAGGAAGTTTTCAAAGAAAATACAGGGTGCGGCACGAAGGATGGATGGTTTTAAAAAAATAATAAAAGCGTTAATTTTTACTCAAAAACACATTTATTGACGGAATCAGATTCTCAAGGAAATAGCATTTGAGACAGTCAAGTATGGAAAATCACATCAGGCATGTGGTGGCCGAAATCGGTGATGCAGTGCTGGAGGCGCTCTTGGAAGTTCGCGTAGACTCTGTCCAACATCGGTCTCTCAACTTGGGCAACTTCCACGCGAATAGCCCTTTTCAATTCGTCCAGAGTTCGGGGCTTGGTCTCGTATACTCTAGCCTTGAGGTATCCCCATAAGAAAAAATCGCATATGGATAAATCTGGGGACCGGGGAGGCCAACTTTTGGGCTGTGCAGCGGTCTTTCGTGTAAGTGTTGCGGATTTTCATTAGCCCAATAACGGCAATTCTGCCGGTTAACCATGCCGTTGAGGTGAAAGTGGGCTTCGTCACTCATGAACAAAATGAGGTTCTCATTTTGATCGATCAGTGCTTCCATCTCACGTGCGAAGTTCATTCGTTGTGCATAATCTCCGGGGTGTAACTGTTGCACAATGGCCAATTTGTAGGGGTGAAAGCGAAGATCCATATGCAAAATTCGCAACTGGTAAATAAATGCTAGGAACACACGAGTCTAACGGCACCTTCCCCACTTCTCTCGCCCTCAGTGGGGGAAAGTTATGCCCATCTGAAAAACGTCCGCCCTCCGTGCCGCACCTTGTACAAGTAAATAAAACCAATAGCTATATATTGGAAAAGAGAATATGGGTGGTCCTAAATCAAGACTAAAACTTTTGGATATTGATAAGTAAAAAATTCTCAAGGATTCAAGACTAATTAAAACGGAAGATCTGATCAAAAATACATTCTTTTGAAAATCACTATGACTAGGGTAGGAAGTGAAAATGCATTGGTTCACTACTGAAGAAAGAACTATCGTTAAATGAAATAGTGACATTCGGAGAATTCAATCTGCTGAATTACAAGTTGCTGGTTAAATTAATAATCAAGATGAAAAGGGAATATTTAATTTCATAGGTGGTGCATAATTCGCTTAAATTGTTGATTCTTATTCACTGGTGTTGAGAAACATTTTGGTTTTCAAGATATTGATCACTGGGATTTGAAGGAAAAATTATTTATAAAATTCGTATTGAGCACATAACCTAAGAAGTAATTTGTTAATTAGTTACCCTTCCTGTATCAATTATAAATCCGGTCAGAAATCTGAATCAAATAATAAGAATAGAGAGTCAAACATTGTGACAATAGTAAAAGAAATGATGTACAGGACATTCTTAGACAAGTAATTGTTGACTTTATATAATAATAGATGAGATTTAAAATGAGGTGTTATCGATAAAAAGACAAGCAGACAAAAACAAATGAATGGATCGCTATGAAAAATATGTATTTATAGCAGAAACAGAGGATAGTTTAGGAAAAAAACTTCAATTTCATCATAATAGGACAATATATAAGTTAATTTCCATTGATGATGACTCTTTGCAAGATCCCTAAGAACAATTGTAATAGAAAATGAGCTTTTACCGTAATTGATCGGTTGCACGCATATGAAACAGCAACATTCTGATAAACGAAATCAATTCACAAGTGCATATTTTCATATCTGGCTCTTCGATTGATATTTTCTAGAATAACAAAGATGCACACGTCTGCAGTTGAGTGTTCATTTATAATTTCTATTGAACTGATTCTCACTTACCTCGACGAAAGTGGAGTGTAAAACTTCATAAGACTTATAAGGAAATACGTTACAAGACAAAAAAATAACAATACAAGTTTTTAGACATATGAAAATGGGAAAGAAACGAGAAGATATCGACCTTACCACATAAAAAGAATGAACTAGAAAATCATAGCTGACTTCGGCCGACCATTAAGACAAAAATCAAAAAAATTAAAAGGCAGCTGTAGCTCTATTTGGCATTAGAATGAAATACTTCGAATATCCTGAACTGAACCAACTGATACGGTAGACAAAGTTGAGGGATATAGAAATTCTGACAGAGGGTGAACTTCATTGTTGAAGGGTAAAAGAACTTACTTCCCAACAACAGCAATATTGCAAGGTTCATCGCCAAGATCCTATAGCCGATTGGTTCTACGAATAAGTGAGAAAGAGAAAGGTTTTCTAGAAGAAGAAAAACAGGAAACTATTTTGTAATATTTTCGCTATAGGACACATTCCACTCTACAAATTCCGAGACAGATGCTACTCTAATTCTTCTAAATTGGGGATGTATAATAACGGAATGACAACTGGCACTGTTATATCTCTTGAGCATTCGGAGAGGATTGTAGTGCAACATCGACTGGAATTCTGGTGAATGAAATCAGGGTGCTCAGTTCGAAACACTCGAGATGAATCCCCAATTAAAATGCACCCTGGGAAAAACTTTGTTTGAATTCCAAGACCGAGAATGGCCTCTTGCATATGATTACGCTGCCATAATTGGCATCGTTTGCTGCAAACAAAACAAGCACCTAATGTTGTGTGGCGAGGTCGGCCCCCAGAAGCTGCATTTCCATTGCAAAATATATCCGTTATACCGCTAAATTACGTTTCTTTGCGGGCTTCTCTGCCGCGCGAAAACGATATTTATTCGACTGTTTGTTTACCGGCTCTCATTTTACGGGTTACGTAATTTATTCCCCGGTATAAATTCGATGAAGGTATTTATATTTCCCCAGATTGTCTCCGAGATAAAGTCGGGCGCTTTCTCTCAAGATTCGATTTTTTTCGGGGGATCCATCTGGCTTTATTATTTTTCTCGGATCCTGTCGCCGGAGAGTTATCAGCGGGAATGCAGTGATGTATACTAACCGACAAAGAAACTGCTACACCCAGAAGGAGCTGTTTAAATTTAAATTTTTTTCTTGATGAAACATAGATAGTTTAGCCAGGAGTAAATGGTTGAATTTGGATAAAAAAAGAGAAGGTTTTTTACTTAAATATTGTAGTCGTTTTTTGAAAGTTTCTTGAATTTCACAACAAACCAGCTCTTCAAGGAGATCCAAAGGCGATGTTTACTTGTTGTTGAATTGCCTAGAGCAAGTGTACGCGGAATTCATCGCCAGCTAAGTGAATTTGAATTCCAATACTTCAGCAATATAATGCTCGACCTCATGTTGCCAGAGTTATTTCAAACTTTTTTGAAGCGACCGATGTGAATCTTTTACCATGTCCGCCCAGATCCCCCGATCTTTCGCCATAGAGCATGTTTGGGACATCATGGGTAGAAGTCTAGGAAATTTACCACAGCCCCTACGGACTTTGGCGGCTCTGATACATAGTAGCTTGGGATAGTATCCTTCATGTAGAAATAGACCACATTATTGCATCAATGCCGAGACGTGTTGGAGAGTATATAGATAATCGCGGTGGACAAACACATTATTAACATATTCATTGAAAAATATTGCAAACAACCATTCGTTTTTTTTCTCCAAATTCAATTATTTACTCCCTGCTATACTATCTCTGTTTCACCAAAAAAAAATATTTAAAATTTAAACAGCTCCTTCTGGGTGTTGCAGTCTCTTTGTCAGTTGGTATATTTTCCCCTGGATCCTGTCGCCAGGAGAGTTATCAGCGGGAATGCAGTGATGTATTTCTCCTTTGTCATTTCTATTGCGACGTTATTATGGTAACGAGCGAACTGATTCGCGGAGATGAGCCTGGATTTCTTCGGCGAGTTTAGGTTGTTTTGGAAGTTTCGCCTCGTTGGTAGGTTGTGCCACTGACGTGCGCTATGAATGTCGGGATGAAATTTTCTGATGATCGATTTGAAATTGCCAAAGGAAAATTGACGGATTATGAGTAAAACGATAAACTTGAATATCACTCTGAAGCATCGAGGAGGAAATCCCTGTTCATTAGGAAAAATATCACAGGTTGTTGAAGTTTTATATTTACATCTGGTCAGGAGAAAGAGTTGATGGACATTTAGAAATATAAATGGCTTAATGAAGAAGTATTAGTCCATTGCAACATTTTTATTTCATTTTCTATTGTTCCTCTTTGATGCAATTAGTGCTTAGTGTATTTGCTTTCTAATTTTATTTTCGATTAGTTGGTTGAAATGATTCTTCTGAAAGTGTATTGCGATCATGTTCATGTGAAATGCTTCGGATGAATGAACTATTATAAAACAAATTATTCATTATGTATATTTGCTTTCAATGAAAATCTTCAAATAGAATTGGTAATTTCCGAATGTTTTCCCCTTGGTCTAGTCATAAGTCACCTGATGTTTCCCTCACTAGAATCTTACTAGATCTTAGATTGTCACTCGATTTTTCCGAACTGAATGTCGATTGTAGTAGTAGTAGTATCTTCGTTGCATGTGCAAACTAGAATTACTTCTCTCGCTGCAATCATCTTGTTTAATTTTCTTTGGCTTTTTCGATATTTATTTATCCATTATATTCAGTGATGCTGGGTTGGTTTTGGATTGTTTCTGTGATTCAAATTCTGGGTTTTTGCTTGTATATTTTCCATTGTCTCTTTTATGGTAGTCTTTGGTTTTTTGTCTTTTTTTTTCATCTGAGTCTTAGTTGGTTGCTTGTTTCAGTTGTTGGATTTGACGTTTCTCCATGGTCTATTGGTCATGTCAGGATCTTTCCTTGTATACCAGGGGGGCGTTATTGGCTTCTGCAAGTGCTTTACAGTGGAGTCTTTCTAGGACCCGTTTGTGCAGCGAGTACTTCACTTCCGCAGGTCATGATCGTTCTTATTATTGATTTTCATTTTCTGATTCGGTGTTCTTTGTAAAGTTTGCTTTTGTTGTTGATAAGGGGGTAAAGATGACCTTTGATTCTTGATTTGAAGTCTTTTTCAGTTTTTGTCTAATACTATGGCTAGGTATTTACCTTCATATTTCTATTCCAGTTCTTTGTTGTTCATTTTGACTCTGATTTTTGGTTTTTCTGTTTTATTTTTTAATTCAAACGAAATAGTTTGACTTAGGACGGAACGGAGGTGTGTTGTTCATTCCCTTCATTTCTGCAAGGTATGATTTTTTTTGCAATTTTTTGCTGGTAACTAGGTAACCAGGCGCTATGAACAGTTGGTGATTCTTCTCTTCTGTTGGTATTATCTGAATGTTTCACTATTTCAATGGCTTCATTATTTATTCGCCTTTTATATTTCTTGATATTTGAGAAAATATCTGTTTTAGAAAATAAGGTGTTATGTCCGTCAATGAGTGTCAATTCATCCATTTGATTAAAACGGCAACGGTGTGTTCTGAAATCAAGTTTTAATACTTTTTAATACTATTATACCATTCAAAACTAATCCACAATCACAAGATTTCCTCTATATATCAGCTTTATAAGGGGGATCAATTTCATCTCCAGAACTTCTCAAGAATTATCAAAGTATCTGTCTTGATTTTTAAATATGTTACATGTTATGTTTTTCAAGAAGTTTTTCTAGCTTGTTGGTCACTGATGATATACAAGGCAACTATGTTTTCTCATTGGAAATTTATGGAGCCCATTTCTCTCATGGTAGACGCCGTCGAGGTAACCTCAATGCTCTCTCGATTGCTTTCGTGCTATAACAATTGAATAAGAAAATTTCTAATAATTGATTCAATTCTTTCTTAAGGTATTCAACTTATATTTATATATTTATTGGTCACTCCTTGTTTGTTTGTGGATTGTCATCAGAATCCTTGAGCAGATATCTATCTGTGTGGGTAGGTTTTCTGTAGAACCTGAGGAATAGTTTACCTTCTGGGTTTTTGTTGCTTATACGTGTAGAAACCGCAGGGTGTTTTCTGAAGTTTATGTATACAGGATACCCTACACAAAAAAGAACCAGAACCATAGAAACACGAACAGTGTTTCAAAAAGCCTTATGAAAAACTAGAAATCTCGAATTATTACGATTGTAGAGCCAGTAGGAATTTTCCTAATTTCTTCTTTTATATTTCAAGTCGATAACACACAGTAGGTTCATTGCATATTCCAGAGTTGCTCTGCGTGAAAGATTCCTGGAAACTCTGAGACCCTTGATATTATTATTGGCTGAAATGTATTTCCTTAACAAGTCGATTTCACCGGTAGAAGCCGACAAAGTAGCTTCAATTGTGTACGATAAAGAAAACAAAATATCAAACAGAACCTTTGGATGCTTCTGGTCTTAAGGCGGAGAAGCGACAAAATGATTATTTTTTATAGGGTTATGTACTGATTCTTTTCCGGTGGATTTCATTCAGGGCAATAATGTTATACAGCGTTGAGGAGCTTTGGTGTTTTTTTCAATATAGAAATAATGTTCGCAGAAACGGAAACGGAGAGCACTATAGAATTATTATCTCCGTTTTCAGTCATTGTGGATATAACGGTTACCGTTTTTTCATCTGTTGTTCAACGTTGAATGAAGGAGTTCGGGATGAGAAATTATATTTTGAATTATCCGTTTGTTTTACATATAAAAATGATTGAGTCAGATGAATAATGAAAGATTTTAATGTATTACCTGATTTATCCATTCAATATTTATTAATTTATAATCTTTCAACATAACTACATGTATTCTTGCCGATGCAATTTCTATAAAAAATTTGTAATATTTGTATATGCATATACCTAATGTCCTAATATAAAAACAAAAACTTTTGTTTGCTTTAAATTTCAATGAATTGATTTCATTTTTTTCTTTTCAGGTTGGTACCATGTAAATGATGCGAAGAGATTGACTAGGGTTCGTGAGTAAATCAAAAAAAGCAAACAATCAACAAGAACGTAAGATTATTATCAATAACAGGAGGTTATTTTATGAAACTCTTCAGCTTGCACTCTTATTGGTAGTTTCTAAATATGATATGCAGTTATATTATATTACTCAAAATATTTTGTACCTTACCAGTATCGACAGTCATGGCGGAAGGAACTTATTCTTCCTTCAAACGATTGAAAACGAAGGTAGGGACATTGGGAAGTGAGAGATTGACTGGACTTACTCTGATGAATACTCATTATGATTTTTATTTCGATATTTAGTCCAGTAAAGTTGTTCTCACAAGGGCCCCTCGCAGGAATGTTTTGGGGTAGTTTTGATTTTTTGATTATATATTTTTTTTGGGGGGCTGAATCCGATTCTGAGGTTTGACACTTAATTTCGTGACGTAACATTGAAAAATGAAAAAAAAAGGGAAAAAAAAGGGAGAAAATTCCTACAACTTTTTTTCATTGAGTTTTTTTGACCGATAAATTGTTCTAGCTCAAACGATAGTTGCAAATTGGCTTATTTTATAGGTCTGCAAAAACTCACTTCTCGGGGTAGTTTGGATTTTAAATGTTTGATGAATTTGAATCTGAGATTGGCCACCAAATTTCTTGACTTGCAAGCGAACTACCAAAACACTAGACCAAAAGAAATTACTAGTCAGTAAATAACAGTAACATAAGCTTAAATTCCAAGTTAGCAAAAATGTCGAGCAACACATTTTCGTGGCCAAAAGTTGAGGACGTGCACAATATTCAGCAATATGATATTGTCTTGGTTTTACCAAACCCAAGTATGAATAGGCGGGGTTCTTTCATATTGTGAATGTTCTTTTGACGGCTACAATTTATCCTAATAGTGAAAAAAATTATGTTTAATCAAAATATGAAGTTTATTATTGATATAATTGTTTCAGCTTACTTCGTATTTACTTTTTTTTGTTAAGAAGCTAAAGTAAATCTTACATTTTTTGCGTTGACTGAAATAAGTTTATCAATTTGTTAATAACTGAAATATTTTAATATTGTACAAAATTAAATATTCAATAAAGATCTTCATATATTTACCCCAATCCTGTCCAAATAACTCAGTCATAGGTAGCTAAAAATTATGGATACATTTACCTCAAATTCTAGGGCAATTGTGATATACCGACATAATTTTTTTTAAATTACCCAACAAGATTTCAAATTTTTTTTGTATATTTAGCTTCATTTAAAGTGTTACTTATAACGCTTTTTTTATGAACTATTCAAATAATATGTCACATTTACCCCACTTCACCTTAATCGAAGAAATCAAAACTACCTCAAAAAGTGGGTTTTGGAGAGACAGTAAAATATGCCTATTTTCATAAATAAGTGCATCAAAATTACCGATAATTTTGCATGACAGCATGTTGTCATAAAAACTGCATGTTACATTACTTGTCAAACTGATTTAGAATGGAATCGCCATAGATTTGAACTGTGTAAGATGCATACAAACTATGCATCTATGAACAGGACAATTATCGCAGTGCTGTTTCGCTTCCTACAATGCAATTTTCGTAAGTAATTGCACAAGTGCATCAAAATTACCGATAATTTGGCATGACAGCGTGTTGTCATAAAAACTGCATGAGTTCATTTTCATTTTTGGTGGAGGGCTCTTTCTCCAAAAATGACAATGAGCGAATGCAGTTTTTCAAAGAAAACACGCTGGAATGCGAAATATTCCGTCATTTTGATGCACGAGTGTAATTCGGAGGAATATTTCCCGAATAAACGGTTACATCACTTGTCAAACTGATGTAGAATGGAATTGCCATAGATTCGAACTGTGTAAGATGCATACAAACTATGCATCTATGAACAGGACAATTATCGCAGTGCTGTTTCGCTTCCTACAATGCAATTTTCGTAAGTAATTGCACAAGTGCATCAAAATTACCGATAATTTGGCATGACAGCGTGTTGTCATAAAAACTGCATGAGTTCATTTTCATTTTTGGTGGAGGGCTCTTTCTCCAAAAATGACAATGAGCGAATGCAGTTTTTCAAAGAAAACACGCTGGAATGCGAAATATTCCGTCATTTTGATGCACGAGTGTAATTCGGAGGAATATTTCCCGAATAAACGGTTACATCACTTGTCAAACTGATGTAGAATGGAATTGCCATAGATTCGAACTGTGTAAGATGCATAGAAACTATGCATCTATGAACAGAACAATTATCGCAGTGCAGTTTCGCTTCCTACAATGCAATTATCGCTGTAATTTTCGATAATTGTTCTCCATATACATAGAATTTTTGACAGGAGGGAAATATTCGCTGTAATTTTCGATAATTGTTCTCCAAATACATAGAATTTTTGACAGGAGGGAAATATTCAACTTCATATATTACGTGCTAGAACGGTTTATCAGACGAAAAACTCAATGAGAGGAATTTGTAGGAAATTTTATGTTCTTTTTTATTTGTATGAAAATGTAATTCACAAACAAATTTATACATATTTATTATTTATATGCAAAAAACCTTTTTTTGCATTTTTTCAAATGTTTCAGCACGAAAATTAGGTGGCAAACTTCAGATCCAGATCCAGCACCCCAAAAAACATATAAAATCGAAGAAATCAATAATTTCCCAAAACTTTCTTGTAAAAAACACATAGGTATCGACTGGACTAATTGAGAAGGTGAAATAAAACTAAATATTTGAAATTATTTATATCTGTTGAAAACAACAACTCTTTTAGTCACATTTGATACAGTATTTAATTACTTCTGATCGACTGTTTTCAAAGGAGCTTTCGTTATCATTAAACCCACCGAAGATTAATTAATTCGGTCAAATATCAGTTGGCTCAGTTCTCGCAGCAAACGAAGTATAATTGATACTACCTCTTCGGGAAGTTTTCTGAACATTTCTCCTCACTCCGTTGAAAGATGGGGGTGAATTCGAGAAGCTGAAGCGAGAAGAAGATTTCAAGGGTTAGAAACCGGCATTCGGAAAACAGGAGTAATGAGTTTTTAATGCTGAAAAAACTTTCTCAATAGCACAATGTTACTCTCTCTCTCCCCCGAAAGATTAATATCTTATATGGACTCGGCACGCAATTAAAACTTTTAAATGGCCTTTTATGTATTAAAATCCCGGGAAGTAAAGTGTGCTGCGTAGGCGAGGAAAAACACCTGCAAGTTGGCCGGAAATTTCTACAGTTATAGAACTGTATAACTTGGAATAATTAGTCCGTTCTCCAGATGATTATTGCCAAGGGGTTCAATGAGCGGATTTTAGAGATTCCTCTCTGAGGAGATAGTATTAATAGGATTAACCGGGCAGAACGCAGGAATTGTGGAATTACCCAGCCGCTTTCTATGTGAAGCAAAATTTCCCGTGTCTGGAAAGTTTGAAAATTTGTACCTGGGGATGACCAACAGAAAACCTCGCAAAATCAGTACTGTACTTTTTAATAGTATATTATTCAACGAGCGGTAATGTAGGTCATAACTCACGCAGATGAAGTTTGCAGCACGAGCAGGCGAGTGCTGTAATTCATCAAGTGAGTTATGACCATTACCGCAAGTTGAATTCTATATTTTATCTACGACTATATCAATAAATACTAAGAAATAAATACAGACTTAGAATATAGACAGAAGGAACGGAAAGTAAATATTTGTGCTCGATTCCGAGTACAAGAAGATGAAAACTTAGTGTCGTCAATCACAATCGAACTAGCTTCGGCTAGTTCGAATCGAGTACAGAATACGAAATAGAACTTTATTGAAAAACCTTAAAAGTTGCCTATAACAATGCACTAAAATATACCAAAAAACCTTCCCTGTAAACGATGACTTAATGTTCTTACTGCTTCACCAATCGAAAAAAAAATTTGTAAACTCCTTTATATTTTTTTCGGGCAAGTAATTCTGTATGGTAACATTACCTGCTTGTCTTTTGGAAATGTATATAAAATTTCATCTTCACTATCTTAATTAATCGTTTTCAGCAAAACATTCACACAATAATTAGATATCAACTTAATTTGAAAACGTCAAAATTATTAAAGTGACATTCCCTCGGACATTCCTTCCCTCGATAATAATAATAGAATGCTCCCTTTCGGCCAATCGAATAGAAGCAGAGAAGTATAGAAGCACAGATCCATCTTTTCCGATTTCTTATAGTGAGTTATTATAACTCACGCTGTTTGTTAATAGATAATATTAATTACTCAAAAGCAGTTGAATAATGAATATATAATTCAATAGAAGTAGATAAATTGTATGACAGTACGTCAAGTTCTATCCATTATAATTTACAATGTTGTATATTTGTGCATGCTTGATGTGTAGTTGAATTATATGGAGTATATATATATATATATATATATATATATATATATATATATATATATATATATATATATATATATATATATATATATATATATATATATATATAACGTTCATTTTCAACAAGACTGTACTACATTGCACACAAGCAGGGAAATTATCGCAATTTTGCTAGAAAAGTTTCCTGGTCATGTTATGCTTTCTCGTAGAGGTGATTATAATTGGCTAGTGAGACCTTGTGATTCAACACCTTCAGATTTTTTTTCTTTGATGGCATGTGAAAGATAAGGTCTCTTTCAATGCTCCAAAATTGATTTAAGACCTAAAAGATGTAAATCGTGAAGTTATCGAGGACATATTCAGCCACAAATGTGCGAATTGATCATTGAAATTCAATGAAAAGGATATGGCACTACAAACGTAGCTGTGACGGCCAAATGGCTATTTTCGTTTTTCATCCTTAATGACTTTTCACAATGAAATAAACATCCATTTATTTCTCATCAAATATATTTTCAATAGCTAAATCTAAGGGCTTATTGGTAAATATATTGAATTTAGTATCACATGTTTAATGACCATAATTTACCGAAAATTCTAATACGTTTCATAACGAAGCCAATATATTGAATCGATAAACTACGTATGAACGAGATTTGTTGCTTTATTCTTCTAACCATCATTCTTCTTACCAACATATTTCATCCAATAAATGGAAGTCGAATTAATATTATGGAGAAAATAATGAATGCTACATGTTTCTCTGTCACAAAATACATGATTGGTAAAAGACAATTCGACAGAGAAGCAAACTAAGATTAATTTGATTTCGTGTTGTCTCTGTCAGTTGAGGGATTGAACGACAATTCAAACCAATTCATTCAATTCGTAAAACTTCTATAACAAAATTCATCCAGTTCGTTGTTCCTCAATATTACTTTAGTTAAGGAAAATTTATTGATATGGAAATAGGGAAGAGTCTTCGTTTTCACATTCGGAGTAACTAACTTGATACATTTTTTTGATTTTGATCTGATTAAATGAATTGGTTTTCATTCTGTTCTTGAGGGGTTCATTACCATAAGATAAGGTATAATCTATTCTCTTCCTATCGTTCAGAATAAATTAGGGATTTAAAGTGATTATTTTGGTTATCGCAGATCAGAGAAAATGGTTATTTAGCGCAACGCACGAGAAAAAGAAAGAACTGCATATCTCATACCCATGCTTCAGGCCTCCAATGAAATGTTCTATATTTCCCCATTTTATTTAAATTCTCTTGCTGTCCAGTCATGAAAATTTATGGTTCATCAATGCAAAACATTATGCAGACTCGTAAAAAATTTCTTACGCAGCATTTTCGGGAAAATGTGATATAAGGCTTCACTTTCATCCCAGGGCCAACTTCCTATATTTCATGTAAGGCCTACGCTCCTCGCAAATGTCCTGCGGCAGATTTATCATCCTGCTTTAGATCTTTTCAAGAATGTCACGATTCTCAAATGCCACTGTAAAAAGGCGATATTTTTTTATAGAAAAAGTGAATGTAAAACGCCATGGAAAAGGTGTTCCTCCAGCAGTAAAAAACCAGAGGAAGGGTTTGGCAGCGCAGGTTTATGGGGCAGTAAAAGACCCTGATTTTTCTTTCTCTCCTCATAAAAATTCATTTCGCATCATTATATTTCAAACTGCTTGTAACGCGAGATTGAATTTTTGAATTAGGGTTTATTGTTTGTCCCCTCTCTTTCAATTATACGAAATCTCATAGCGGGGTATAAATGCTAATGCTATTGGAGAAATAAACCGTGGAATTCCACCATAAAATCCAGGTCGTCTCGTTAACAGTCGAATGGTTGTGGTTCATGGAGTGTTCTTCGGCTGAGGGTCCACAAACTTACCGTGGGTATTTTGAATATTCATTATTACGAGAAATTTTTTAATTCCAAGTCATTTTTCACTTTCGAGGAGACCGCATAATCTATTGTCGAAGTAGTTTGATGATGCATGAAACACTAAAGTTTTCAATTAGAGTCTTAAGACATCATTATATATTTTTTTTCATTTAATTCTTCATCAGCAAATTGAACATACATTCTATGAGCAAATTCATTAACATTTAAGAAATAGTAGTCCCCTCCATTGAGAGAATCTTCTAGTTCTTCAGTAAGTCAGCTAGCCATAATCTTCTTCTTCTTGGCTGGTTGTCTGATAGAAGTGATTGCAAAAGCATGTTTAAGTGCCCTTCGAACCTTGTATGATATTTTTTGCTTTTGTTTATCGTGACTTCATGAACGTATGGTATTCTTAGATTTTCGTGTAGCGTTTGATTATTATGTACCAAGGTGCATTGGCCATCATTCGGAGAGCTTTTGATTGAGATCTTTGTATAATAGCTACGTTCGAATTGTTAGCACAACCCCAAGTTTCTATTCCATAGGACCATATTGGTAGGATAATAGCTTTGTACAGCAATATATTATTTTCTAATGAGAGTTTTGATCTTTTTTCCAACATCCAATGTTTTTCTCTGAGTTTGAGATCGATTTGTTTTCTTTTCTTCTTAATGTGCTCTTTCCAAGTCAGACGGGTGTACAAATGGAAAACTAGGTATTTGACTGATTCTCCTTAGGTATTATTTTATAATTAATGTGGACTGATGGGCAGGATTCCCTTCCCGAAGTGATATAAACTTGTTTAGATTTCTCTTCATTTATCTTAATTTTCCATTTGCTTGTCGATGTCACTAGTATATTCAAGTGGTCTTGGACTAGCTTAGTCGCAGTTGAGGAATCTTCATCAGAGGCTAAAACAGCTGTATCATCAGCAAAAGTTCAAAAAGTTGTGTCTGAGCATGTTGGAAGATCGGAAGTATATAATAAATATAGATATGGGCCAAGGACACTTCCCTGAGGAACTCCTGCCTTTCTGGATCTTGCTTCGACTACTTTGGCTCTGAATTCCCTATCTGTGAGATATAACCTTAGGAAGGGATAATACTAAAGTGGAAGAATTGTCTTAATTTTGTGTAATAATCCATTAAGCCACACTCTATCGAACGTTTGGCTTATAAATAGGTATTCTGAGGTGCAATACAATTTTTGTTCGAGGGCTTGATTAATGACGCTTGTTAATCTATGTGTTTGCTGAGTTGTTGAGTGCCCTTGTCGAAATCCAAATTGATCCATTCAACGGAGGTAACTAGATTTATCCTGCTCAATAGAAGTATTTCCAGAATTTTCGATATTATAGCCAATAAGCTTATAGGACGGTATGATGAGACTTTATTTTGATTTTCCCTGGTTTCAATATGAGCCGTTTATTTTGATAGTGACCTAACTTTGTTTTTCAATTTTCTGCCGGTTACCTTGTTTACATTACCTCTTTTGTGGTAATGGATTCTAGACTTGGAATACCATGCGTGATGTGGGAGATGATCTCTCCTCAGGTGCGAATTATTAGTTTTTATGCAAAATACGGTGCAATGTAGTTTGTGGAATGCCTAATTTCCAAGATCAACGTGGAATCGACAAAAATGGGTTTTCTTCAGCACGACAGACTACAGCAGCAATATTCTCAACTAAGTGTTCATCACTAACTTGTCCCAACAACTTGTTTTACTATTGCCCGCCGAGAAGGTGCTTCAGACGATCCAAAAGAGCTTAAGTATTTGTGTAGTAAATTTTAACAATTTCAATGCGTTGTCGAAATGTATCGTTTCATTTTCAGTGAAGAGATGGAAACAGGAATTTGGAATAATTTGAAATGTACATTGATGTTAAATCATTTACAATTTTGCCAACGTTTCGGACACTATTTGTCCTTTCTGAAGACAGCAATGATAAAAAATTTATAAATCATTTATCTAAACGAACAAATTTGAATATGGAAGCGATCACTCAACATGCTCCATCTTTTATAGTTGTTCTTTTCACATCAACATCTCCTCTTTGTCTATTCGGCTTATGACTTCAGCCGTCGAAGCGTATATTACTTTGAATAGAAAAAAAAAACGAAAAGAATACTTTTCAATCGAACAACCACCTCTCCAATTCCATCGGAAAACCACCTTCATCCCCTTGATTTTCCATTCCACCATCGAGGAATTAACGATTGAACCGTTAAACTCCGAACCTTGTCAGACACAATGACATCACGAACGTCGTCGTCGTCGTCGACATCAGCATCCTCCCATCCACCCGGCCCAGCCGCCAATCTAGTTCAGTGTTCATGCACTCATCCCCTTTTTATTGAAAGGCAATTTCGGGCCCAAATTGAAATCTTTGTATTCTTGCACTCGATGTGGATGCCACTCCAAGTCCGATATGTGATCAGATTATGCCGGGGCGAAGCGAACGGAACTGCTCCTACTCCGTACCCCCTCCAGCTCCAAGCGATGATTCTGCTGGCTCCGGGCGGTTCCGGCCGTTCGCCGGAAACCGCTCTGAGCGTGGAACGACTTCGTCCTTTTCGCTGGATACGAGAAAAAAGGGGTTTCGAACCGGGAACGAATGCTGGGAATTGTGCGAAAATATCACTCCATTCTTTGATTAAATAGCAGATTCAATCGTGACTTATTGCTTGTTGAATGTAGAAAGAAGAACAAAGTTATTGTCCTTTCAGATAATACGTCAAAAAATGAAATTCTTTCGAGAGCAATACATACAAGAAATTATCAACTTCAAACAACAAATCATGTGTAGATGTAATCTTAGTAGGTATTTGCGAAGGAAATGTAAACGGGCCATCATACATTTCAAATATGATACAGAGCCGCCGCCAGGAGCTGCATATCGGACATTTTGCCGAGGCGCCTAATTGTAGGGGTGCAAAGTCAGTTCATGCAAGATGACTTTTGCCCTTTAAGAAACACGTTGTCTCTTTACTATGGTCTTACAAATAGAGCAGTCGTACTTTTAAACATTGCAGGACGTTCTTTGATGCAATCGACAAAACGTCGTTTGTATATTTGACGAGGGATTAATGAAATATATTTTTTCATATGAAATCAAAAATATGCTTGAGAGGAATAACAGAGGTCCTTTGAAGAAAATTCGTATAAATTAGGGAAAGCACGGTGGCAAAATTTTATTTTGCCAACCTCAGCAAAAACTCTGTCTTCCCTTAAAGGTGCAGTGACTGGTTTGTATATTTGTTTACAGAATGAGCTGACATATTTTTATCGAAGGGCTTCCTCTTCATCTGAACAATATCTTATTCATCCTATCTCTTCACCAACGATTGATGACTTTATTTAAATCTGAAAACAATATAGAAAAAAACCAGAAAGGAGTAATAAATGTTAGTTTCGATTATATTGATTCAAAGTAAACGACCCATAAGAATCTGAAACTGAATGGATAACTCGGAAACCACCATGAAATTTATAAGTTGAACAAGTATTCACCAAATGGTCAATGGTCTCTTCTACACCAAACTCACATAGTGGGCTTTCAATAGAATTCCATTTGAAGATCATACTATTGTAACGACCACTACAGTCCTAAGTCGATTCAAAATACACCAAGTTTCCCTAAGGAAACTTCATTAGATTGAAAGAAGGTATTAATCAATAATTAATTAATAATAATAATATTAATTAATAATAAATGATATTATTATTAATATTATTATAAAGGTTTGCGTGACCTAAATCTGGCAGTTGTAGTATCTAGGAGGTAAGGTACAATTGGAAATAAATTCGGGTAGATATGAAATTTTTCCCATGATTTTTTAAGTCTACGAATTTGAGGCGGAAGTATACGTGATAGCACTAGTAACCAATGTAAAGGCGTATATCTAAAAGTTCCACTGATAATTCTCATATAAACGTTGAGATGTTCATCAATTTTATGAACATGACTATTGAACCAAACAGAACAACAGTATTCAGCAGCAGAAAAAACCAATCCCAAAGCTGACGTACGAAAAGTGCTGGCATCAGCACCTCATGAAGAATCAGCTATTTTTTGAAGGATATTATTCCTCGACTACAATTCCAAACGTGAATTTCCCAAGTGTACTATGAAATTAAAAAAAGAATCAAGTTCAACTCCAAGATATTTGCGAGTATAAGAATGCATCTCGGAGCAAATTCTAACCACAAAATGCGCATATGCCATATCTATACTTTTTCAAGTTCAAATTGGCGCTCATCATAATCAAAATGGCATAAATCAAAATCAAATTGGCAACTTGAATTTCAAACTGACATTAATCGAAAGCAAACTGTCAATAATCAAAGTCATAGTGACTCTAGACGACTTCAATTTCAAATTGCCTTAAATGAAATGTATTTCGGGATATCTTGCATATCCAATGGAGCAGGAATAAGTCTTTGGATAAAAGCAATGAATTTTGTTCAATAAGCAATTGCTATTTTCCCCTATTACTACGAAGTTCTTTTAAGCACATTCACAGAAAACATTTAAAAGATTACGGCAGTTGTTCGTTTTGTTATCGGGTTATTTTGTTTTATATCCCATGTAGTGATATGAGATGAGTTATTATTCCAAAAGATTTTATTTCAGAAGTTAAATTTCTTCTACAGGTGAACCGTAAAAATGAGCCAAAACGGTATTCGTAAAGTAATAAAAGGATCTCAGCAGAAAGTTACGAAATATCTTCATACTTTATTACAAATAAAATTTCAGTATCAACTTACTATTCTTTGAAAAATATTTCATTTATTCTTGGAAAAATAGAAATACAATAGGAATTTTGGATATTACTGCAAATTATGTTATTCAAATGATGAAATTTGTATGCTATTTCCCTTCATTGCAAGTTCACGTTTCCCGAATCCAGATTTTATTCATTTTACCCGAGATTTTCTGTATCCTTATCGGGTCTTATCACGTAGCATTTTATATTCGATCGATATAAAAGAAAATCAAGGCATATAAAACAACTCATCAAAGGAAAGGTATATTGGCGCATTGGTAAATTCCGGCTATAAAATAAAACTCCAATGTTGGGTAGGATAGCCGTATAACAATATTCTTCAATATATGGAAATTGCAAACCTTTCAGAATTTATATCTTTTATCAGATCCATTTCTTTATCTAAGTATTGTTCGTACTGAAAATATACATTGATTTGAATTTGAAAACAAGTTTCGTACAGAGGTACCAAGTTTTCGATGTTAGTGAGGTTGTTTGTTCTACAGGGTGACTGGTGACAACGTATCAGAGGAGCTAGAAAACCTCAAACAAATGAGAAATAGGGGTTAAACCGTCTTATTGTCCCATATAGGTTTTAGTTATATAGTTAGTCTGAATTTACAGTTCCTTCTCGGATTTCTAACCATAAATTATTAAAAAAATAATCATATTTATCATAATATAAACTTGAGAATGAGTTTTGTTGAAGTTATTTGACACTTAAAATGATTTCACAATCCTGAAATATGTTTCTATAAGATAGATGACTCGAAAAAAAAATACTGTTTCGAAATAAGTTCTCCTGTTGGATTATTACTTATTGAATGCAAATGTTAATGTGAACACTTACCGATGATCCCAACTCAATTCTCGCTGATAAATAAAATGTTAAATCACAAATTCAGCTAGTATATCTTTCTCTAGATACTTGCACCCGTAATCTATTAATCGCCAACCAATTATGTGCGATGAATTGACAAATTACCGCGACTTTGCAAATGTTGATGTGAACACTTACTGATGATCCCAATACAATTCTCGCTGATAAATTAAATTTTAAATCTCAAATTCAGCTAGTATTTCTTTCTGTAGATACACGCACCCGTAACCCATTCATCGCCAACCGATCATGTGCGATGAATTGACAAATCACCGCGACTTTGCAACTTTCAGTAGCGTAACATGAATTGCAACGTGCATAATAGTTGCATCATGTGACAGCAAAATTTTCACCATTTTACTGGTGAATTTCAACAATTCAATGCGTTGTATTTTTAGTAATGGCTTAGTTTTTCTTTCGCAAATGTTAAAAGATGACAGGGGCCCAGATCGGTGCATGTCAAAATTAAACCTCTTATTGGAATATCCTTTATATTCCACATGTAAATGAGCTAATCTCTTTGCGATGTATTTTTAGAAAATAAAAGGACGATTTTCATCGAACAAAACGGAAGCCTTGATGTGTTCCAGTCGCGAATCAATAATCCATATCAACAAGGAGAAAATCCGAAAGCTGTATTTCCCAAACCATAGGCTCGCATGAAAAATTTATATTCTTTCCACATAATTACTGTATACGGAATGACGCTATCGTATCGAATTGAAACCTAGCTGAATGGAAGAGACTTGTGTGTAACTATAGGATGAAATAGCGTGACTCACGTGACCATTCCTTATATAAAGTTGGTAGGGAAGTTTGGTGGCATTGGTATATCTCCTTTAATTTAATAAAGAGGTCGATGTTTGCAATAATTAATAAGCTCTGGTTGTGTATTAGCGAGAGCTTTCGTTTCATATACCCACTTTATATAAGGATAGTTCCAGATAACAAACATCACGAAACACTTACTACTAATTGGAAAAACGGTACCGCTCTACCTTGCTCCGATCGATGGAAGTAATTTAACTCCGAACTTTGCAATGAGAAGTCCTATGAATTATTTTTTTCGGGAACGTTTCTAATTCCTTAAAGGTAGGAAAAATTCCACTCTTCATGTTCGGTGGAATTTATCTTTGGTTTCGATGACGCTATCGACACGAAATTTTGCACTAAGCTTCAAATTGCTATTTTTGATATACATACGAAATCTCATCCTAATCGGATCTCTTGTTACGGAAATATTGAGAAATTCTTTTTTAATTTTCTTCTTGAATTATCTACGGTTCGAATGCTGCGATCTGCATAAAATTTTGCGAGAAGATTTGGATTGATATTTCATGTTAACATCGAAAATCTCAAATCCATATCTAAAACATATGGATTTGAGATTTTCGATGTTAACATTTGATTCATTATAATGTTTAGTTTTGGCAACGTCGCGGATTCTGGGAAATCGAGACGTATGTTTTGATAGATAGAAATGATGAGATGTATCGGTTATCGGAAACAATAGTTAAAGGTTGGTAGTATAAAGTTTTCGGTGTTTAATAAAACGGTTTTGATTACATTCACGGACATTTCAAATATATTCGGATTACAGTTCATTAGAAGGTCAGTTTGCATTGTATAAGTCCCATTTTGTTCCATTTCAATCCTTACCCTGTTCCCTTACATCCTTATACAGTGCGGTGCTGTGTGAAAGCAAGAGAGCAGTTTATATTGGTAATAACATCATTTTATTGGTTCAAATACATATAGGAAAAATGCAACACCATAGGTTTTGTAGTCACAGGTAAAAGTTCTGGTTGAATCATTAAGAGGAACGGTATAATGCCCATTCTTTCGCAGAAAAAAGCTTCTACTATAGCAGGGAGTCTCAGAGCTATATATACTAAGTCACAAAGAAATTGCAACTCCCAGAAGGAGCTGTTCAAATCTTAATTTTTTTGGTACAACATATCGGGCATTATCGTTCTGAAATATTGGATTCTCGAGCCGGTTAAGGTAAGGGAGAAGATTTGGCTCCACTATTTCTTGAAGGTAACGCAGCGCTGTCATGTTACCTCGAATAAAGACTAAAGATGACCTACTTGCATGTCTACTATTTTGTCCGGTCTTTCTCCCCGGTGTCATCCAAACCATCTTCGGACACCATGTGCACCCAAGGAGAATCGATATTCATCAGAAAAGACGACCAGATGCCATTCCACATTCCAATGTTGACGTTCTTTGCATCACTGTAATCGTTGCCGGTGATGCTCAACCGTCAGAGGTAACACAAGATGGGGGGTCAATAATGTTGCAGTCCGAAAGAGCTTATCCGGCGGTACACCGTTCGGACAGTAACAGGATGGTTTTGTTCTCCTTACCACTCATCAGTCAAAGATCGAGTTATCGCAAATCGGTCTCTAATGGCCTTAGACGTTGATCTTGAACTTCATTTATGCCGCTTCGACGTCCGGTGCCTACTCTTCTTCGATTTTGGGCATTATCAAACCACGCTTGACAACATCTCATATTAACAGTAGTTGGATTTCTGTTCGTACGGTTAGCGATTTCTCGAAATGACAACCCCGCCTCCTGTAGACCAATAATTCGACCTCTTTATTCAAATTCACTTAGCTGCCAATGAATTCCGCGTACAAGTGCTCTAGAATTTTAACAACCACTAAACATCGACTTTGGATCTCCTCGAATAGCGGGTTTGTTGTAAAATTTGAAAAACTTGTAAAAAATGACTACAATATTCAAGTAAAAAAAATTGTTCACATGATAAAACCTTCACGATTTTTTTCTTCAAATTCGATCATTTATTCCTTGTTATACAATCTATGTTTCACCAAGAAAACCTTAAAATTTAAACTACTTCTTCTGGGTGTTGCAGTTTCTTTGTCAGTTAGTGACAAAAACTTAGGAATTCAATATTATGTTTCATTTCGACAAAATGCAATACCGATAGTTCCAAACTCACAGGACGAAAACTTTCCTTCGTGTTTCAGTGTACAGCACAAGATTAAAAAAATTGTAACTGAAAACGTAGCAAGCAATATATTATAAAATAGAACAATGTTGAAGAAGTATCAAATGGATGTTTGTATGATGCGACTTTTTCATGGCAAGCACGTCTCATGCACGATTTTAACTCTATTTTGTCGCGAACTTTTTACTTCACAATTTCATTCGTCACAAATACCCTAACAAATGTAGTACGTGTCCAGGATATTGTTTGCGCAAGTTATTTCGAAGCAAAAAATAATGATATTTTGTTCGGTCCGTGTTCGGTCACTTGGCACTCGCAGAATGAAAATCAGGAAATACATATCGAGATGTTGTGGATGACATTTCCTCTTTTGCCTTAAATCCATTAGATTTATGACATGTGATCCGGTTACCAATTTATCATTCTCCTAACAGAAATCTGGGATTATGACACAACTAAAATTCGTCACTTCGATAAGAGATTTATCTTATCAACATCATAATCCGTGTTCTTTGAACTGAATAGCGATGCAAAATCACAAGATTTAAACATGCCATATTCTTAAGGTTGCTGGGTGATAAAAAAAACTTTTCATTTTGAGTTTATTCCTCTTTCTGATATTTAGCATCAAATTCTCTTATTCACTTACGATTTTCCGGATTTTTCTGGTATCGATATCATTTCAGCAATCTATGATTGCTTTGAAATTTCGAATATGAGTTCTTTTTGATTTGCACTTTATTTGAAATTATCAATCATGTGTGCTGAATGAGCATGTCAACAATAATTGGTAGAAACATTGCCTTGATCTAAAATTCATTTTCAGAAGCTCTGATATAATGAAGAATACGCTGCCTAAGGTTATGGCATTACATTCTTAAAAAAAGGTTGTTCAATGTAACAAAAATTGTCAATTTAATGTACACAAATTGGCGTTGGAATAGGTACAGACTAATTTTGCGTGAGGAATATACGAGTACACATTTTTTTGTCTCTTTGATTTTGTAGTAATTCTATCAAATTGTTGTCATTTTTAACAGGAATTGTTTTTTGAAAAATTACTTTTGGAGGTACAAACAGAAATGAGGGATCCCTGATAATATTTTAAGAGAAAAAAGGTCCTCTTAAAATGGACAAATGTTTTATTTTTGAGATACAGGACTGTTAAAGTTTGATTAATTTTCATATTTTTCCTCACACAAGATTTTCAACTAAAATTTAGCATATATATTCCAATTTAAATTCATCATCATGTGATTTGCTATTTTTGTACTTATTTATCCAATTCATAGTAAAGATTAATAAATATTCGATAAACTGTTGTAATTATCACAGAAGAGTAGGATTATAAGAAACACCCTGTATTCCGGAAACAAAGCGTTTGCGGGCCCATGTTCATCGAACTTTTTTTATTGAATTACCCAAGGAATCTCTCATTTTCCTGTGAACCTTCAATTTAGGAACACCCTGTATAAACTTGTATCTCAATATTCATACTATTGAACGTAATGGTTATCGAAGGTCTTTTATTCGCGTATTTTCTTCTAGAGTATTGAGAAACCTCAATAAATAATTCACTTCTTCGAGATTATTCGAACAGATTAATCGAGTATGGACTTAACAAGTAACGTTGATGAAGTTAGATAAAATCTTTTTCTTCAAGTAGCAGATTTAAATTCACTATCAAAGATCCTATCTTTGTGACGCTATCGTAACGAAGTTGTGTAAATTGTCTGGCAGATGATTATTGAGATATATAACACTGAGCAAAGACATCGAGTTTCATTATCTTGAGGCAAGATTGCGATTAACACAAGATAGTGGGTATAAATTAATATGCGAGAAAGGTAAACTATCGAAAAGATTATTCATGACTCAACTTGAATAATGGAAGGGAGGTTCCAGCTCTGATTGCACAATGAGTCGGGACATGTGATAAGCTATTTTTACAGCCTATAGTGAAATAGAACGTCATTTTTCGGACAACCCATTTCCACTAACCTTGAATAATGATAATTTGTTGTTAACTGGTTGGTAGATTATGACTAATATATGAATCTATTTCTTCACAATTGTTTAAAATCGTTGTTTTGGAAAGACACGTGAAATTTGAATAGTAATAACTCTACATATATTATGATATCTCTAGATAATTCTTATAATTGAATTATGAAGAATAAAAAAACAGTATTTTAAGTCCGCTACATTTATTTCTTCGTTTTTCGTCATATCATGACTTTTTCAAGTGAGGATTACTGGATACTGGTTTTACAAATAGTTTTCCCGAATATCAAAAAAAAATATCAACATGAGTTTCATGCATTATCCTTCATTTTAAGAAAACTACTCCTTAAATTTTATTGTAGAGAAAATATAATCCGCATAAGATTTGCCGTGAAAAGTTGCGTCTTTGGCAAAATTTCCATTGAAATCAATATAAGATGAGCTGAAGGACCTAAGTTCGATGACTCTTGACTTTGAGTCAATAAATACATTTTCTCACCCTCATTATTAGCATTCACACATTATCGCAGAAAATGTACGATTGAGTGCAAACTTCGGATGACTGTAATTCGATGAGAAAGCATTTTCGAAAATATGTTTATTGGAACTCTTTTTTTTTATTTTGATGAGTACTATCATCCCCTGAAATATTTCTTTACAATTAGGAAACACCATATATACTCCTGATTTCTTGTTATTAGATAATGTTTCATTATTATTTTTATGGATTTTTCTGATGTTTCAAATGGATTACTATGAATTCGATTCATTTTTAGATTTCCAGCAGCTTTCTGTGTTTTTTATCCTTTATAATTCGATTTTTTAAAAAACATAAACAGAGAAAGTTGGAAATCTGATGATGAATCAAAATTATAATATTCCATTCAAAACTGTATTGTTCTGGAAAATTAATGAAAAAATAATGAAGAAACAGTATCTAATAACAACAAAAAACAGAACTATACAGTATAATATATTTCTTTATTGGAGGATTTGCTCTTTCGATGCATTAAATTTAATGATTTTTCAGACTGAGCTTTGTACAAAAGTCTTATTTTAAATCGTTGAAGTAATTGTTCAGTCCTATTTGTTTAATGATGTTATATTTATTGTCAACATTTTCATGTGTATGTTAACTAATCCATATATTAAGCTATTGTTGGATGATAATGTTTGGTTCGAAATTGAATGTAATGTATGTTGCTATCTGTATGTGATGGTCCTGATCTCGATCCCCTCTACTGAATATTTTTTAAAGATCCCAACAATTGCCAGACCTCATCAGTCTCCTCCACTATATTTTTTGTACACATTTTAAGTATAACAAAAGGAACAGCTGTTTTGGTGTCGTGGTTTTTTGAGCTGATTTTATATCAATTTGATGTCCTAAATTCAAATAACGTATTTTTACCAAGGAGCTCAAATTTTTAAGATTTACAATTTTAGAGAAATATAAGTTACATTATTTCAACTCAAATCCGCAAGTGTAGTAAACAAAAGTAGATACGAAATTTTTATTTTAGTTGTACAAAATAGAATATTATGTGGTACTTATAAACAAAAAGAAACATTGAAGAAATCAAAGAGTCACTCAACACTATCTTCAACAATATCTTCGAAATTCTCAATAGAATTTCAAATGAATTTAACACTTCGAAAGCTTCCTTTCCGCAACATTCTTGTCTCTCAGTTTTCGAACAGTTTAAAATCTTGGTGAAATCTTTCACCTTGTTCATCATTCATTTCTCCTAAATTTTCTGGAAAACGGTCTATGTAAATAGTGTATTTCAATACTCATATTGCACCCTGAGGATTTGAAACTATTTAGCATCTTGTTAACCATGTCAACATAGTTTTGAGCTTTATGGTTGCCTAGAAAATTTTCTACAACTGCAAAAAATGATGTCCAAGCTTCTCGTTCAACTTGATTCATTGACTTTATGAAGGCAAGATATTTAATCAATTGTCTTATTTGTAGGCCGTCAAATATCCCTGCTTGAGTTTTTCTGTGCTCAACTGATGCTATTTTCTCTCCTATATATGCAAAACATGACCCATTCTAACAAGAGCCTTTACAAATTGCTTCATTAAGCCCAACTTTATATGTACCGGAGGAAGTATGATTTTTTCTCTTTCAACCAAATCGTCGTGAATGATAATCTTTTCCCAACGTCCATATTTTTTCTCTGAGGCCAATCTTTTCTGACCCAGTGGTCAAAAAAAAAATTTTTGTTTGTTGCTCTGGGTAATATTTATAGACATTCCCAATAATTTTGAAAATTAGTATACAGTAATACTCACCAGAACACGTCATAGTACATATAAAGAAACGGTTGTCTTAGAAATAAAAATTGAGGATGTAAAACATGATTTCAAATTGAACTTTCATCAATTTAAGTACGAAACAATAAAATATCCTCTTATAATAGTTGTAGATCCATTCACGCTGAAAAATCTCAACTCCACATTCTCCTCTCCGAACGCCAATATCATTTTTTGCAACTGCGAACTAGGAAACCCTATAGGAACACGCTTTCGAACATGTTTACATTGCAGCTGGCTGTTGTCGTCCGAACAAACGCTGTGAAAATATGGTACACAATACACGCGTCTTTTTGTCGGTGGAAAAATCGAGATTTGCCTGTCTTAAGCAATCCATCATCATCATCTCCATATCGACTCTGACGTGTTTTATGCAAAAGCACACTGCCTTGTCAGGGAGAGTGGGAATTGAAAGGGCTCTTCTCGTCGCAGGATTTTCTGTTATCTCTTTCGGATTTTCGACGTTGTCGCCTTTGCAGTAGATGTTGTATTGAATATCGTCGTTGTGATAAATGCTTTCAAGTTTTAGATTTATTGTTCTCAGATTTCCGAGAAATTTGTTTTTGTATTTTTTCTTTGATTTCATATAGGACGAATAATCATGATTTAGATTCATGAGCTGGAACCTATCAAATCTAAGTATTGCATTCAGATTAAATAATTCCATGTGGACAACATGGACAACAAAAATATGGAAAATTGAGTAACTTTCAAGAAACCGAAGAAGAGAATGGAAAGACCATGCAAATAGAATGCCAGATGACCAGTTGGTCGAGAAAGCAAAGAAAAAAAAAGACCCAAAACTCCTGGATCACCTGGACGACCATCTTCAAGATCATACGAAAGCTGGTCTTCATCATCGCAACTGCGCCTGGAAAACCATTGATGCAAACACAGGACCTTAGTCCTAACGTAAGGGGAAGAAGAAGAAGAGAGTAACTTACAATAATTCCGTCTTGAATCAATATTATACTCCCAAATATCTTGGAGTTAAACTTGATTCTTCTTTGAATTTCAAGGTCCACTTGGTAAATTTACTTATAAAATTGTAGAGGAATAATATTTTACAGCATTTAGCTGGTTCTTCTTAAAATGCTAATGCTAGCACTCTTCGTATGGCCGCCTCATATTCGTAGACAAGTTGCAGTCAAGAAATCTTGGGATGAATTTCATTTCTACCCGAACTTATTACCAATTGTATCTTACCTCCCAGATACTAGAACTGCCAGATTAAAGTCACACAAACCTTTTTGGATTAATATCTTCAATTTAATGAGAGTGACAAGGATATTTGGCGTTCATTAGATTGAAGGAAGGTTTTAATCCATAAAGGCTTGCGTGACTTTAATCTAGTATCAGTTCTAGTATCTGGGAGGTGAGATACTAAATGGAAATGAGTTATAAAATGATTACTACATTCATTTTAAATAATTTGGAAATTGCAAACTCTCTATCACTCAGAAAGGCTTGAGCGAAAGCTTTGGTTTATCAGCGTAAAATGTTGAGGAATTTTGCTGCTGAAATGGTTTTTATAAAACAAATGCGGAAGGCATTGATATTACCTAGTGGTATTAAAATAAACGAGTGGTTAAATGAGCCTTCTCAACGAGTATTATACATTATTATCTCTAATTCACTGAATTTTTATTGAAATTAATGAAATATTTCCATAATTATTCTTTAATGATTTGTGAATTGAGAAGTGGGTTGGCACAACAGCTTCATGTATCTCAAATTCGACAGATAATATATAGATACATTCGAGGCAGGAGAGTTCCGAGTACCAACATATTATAATGAAATCTAATCTGTGTGGATCTGAGATATCATCGCACGTTTGTTCTATATGATGTGGCAAAATGAACAGATCTGCAATAGAATTGGAATAGTTATTTATAATACAAGTGCAGAAGGCATTCATATTCTTCCACGAGTTCAAAATTCAAAAACGAGCCACGAAGTGGCGAGTTTTTGAAAGAACGAGTGGTAGAATGAGCCTTCTGTACGAGTATTATACATCATTTTCTCTAATTCATTGCATTTTTATTAAAATCAATGAAATATTTCCATAAATATCATTTAGTGATTTTTGCATTGAAAAATGTTGGTTGGCAGAACTGATTTCTTTAAGGCAAATTGATGAATTGACAGATAAAGCCGTGACGGAAAGTTCGGAGTACCAACATATAATAATAAAATATAACCATGAAAACTGTGCGTTTCTGATATATTCTCGCACGATTTTGTTCTACAAGATGTGGAAGAATGAACGGAATAACCACAGAATTAGAGAAAAACTATATTTTCATTGAATGAATTCTTGAATGTTTGAGAATTTCATATTGAGTCAGCATGTAATTACATGCTGAGTCAATATAATATTTATCATCATCAGCATCAACCAATTGGTTGATGCTGTAAATATTTCATTATTAGTAAATCAAACCATAGACAAACTAAAAAAATAGATGAGCCACTCGTATATTCCGCGCCATCTGTCGGAGGAGGACACGAAAAAATTATTTTCAATTTGATAGTTAGATGTCGTTGCATTCATGGAGATCACTAGTGAATAGTGGCTCCCATACACGTTACGGTCTATTGGGAGGAAAGTCTCCAGGTTTATATGCAGTTTGTGTGGGGAGATGTATGAAAATAGTAAGTATAATGTATAATCATTATTATCAAAAAACCTTTGAAATGTCAACTGACACAAGGAGGTGTTTGACACGTTCTTTTTGAAATATAATAAATTTCGATATGCCTGCAAGAGTGAAGAAGTGTTATTGGATGTGAAAATCGAGATGCAAGAAGGTAATTATAAAATATGAATTCAAAACCCAATTGAAAACTTTTTAACGTCAACACAAGATTTGCAGTACCTATAAAAAGAATATATTTATTTTATTTTCGTAGATATGCCATCACTACCGATGAGAAAATTCGAAAAGTGTGGCTTGAGCGCATCGGCAATAGGAAACTTTTGGAATTGGAGAAATATCAAATTAAGCATGTTAGAATATGCCAGTGCCATTTTCATAGTGATTGTTTGGAAAGCAATGGAAAGCTGAAAAAAGGTTCTTTGCCCTCAATTGATTTGCCAGGTAATTAACTGAAGGAGCTTTATAGTAGGTATAAATACTCATATTTTGTATTATTGAATTCATTATTTTTAGTTTTTGAGAATGTTTTCAATGCAATTATTAGTTTATTGATTAGATATTTATGAAATAAATCTGTATTTTTAATTGGTGATATTTCAGTTCATAAATTTTTATTCTATCCAGAATTTGATTATTGATCCTCATTTCTCGATTCCAAAAGAAAATCAGATGAAAGTTCGTTGCAGGTATTATTTTCATGAAAATAAATTTCCTCACTCATCGATAACTTGCACGAATCCATTTCTGATTTCCTTTTGGAATTTGAATTTAAAAAAACTTTTTGCCTCTTGTATATGGGTGTACCTACCTATTCAAAAGGTGCACTACAGAATTCTTTTTGAGGCAGCTTTACGATACAGATTCCTTTTTCAATTGAGCTTTTTTCACGAATTAGTAATGTTCTACAAAAACAGATGGTGTTGAAGCTTGTTCTACTAGTGTCTCATCTATTCTCCGTTTAGTTAGTCTATGAATCAAACAAGTTATATAAGTTGAAAATACATCTCTAGCTATATATATTTCTACATAAAATGTATTTGAAAGTAGTTAAATACTTGAACTGTTTATATGAATATCGAGAAAAGTGCTGACATATCGTTAGGAACTTTTGAAGGCTTGTTAATTCATGTGCGCTTATTGCAGACCACGAAGTTGTATCATAAAAAAAACTTAACTTTATTCTCTATGAATGCGGAATTTTCATTAAAATTTACGGAATTTCCAAACAACCCTTCTGTTAATCATCTTGACGATCTGTTAAGATAAATTCTGATTCTTGTTCATTAAACTCACTCAAAGTCAGGACGAAAAATTCTCATTCAACACAAACTTCCGCCTCCCTAGAAGGCAATATCACAGATTTCTGAATAGCTCATTTCACGAATTCGACAGGGAAAGTTGATGGTTGTTTCCGGTGTGCCAAGGGCGTAGGTCTTGTTTTTTCTTGAAGGGGGGGTTAATCGAAAAAAAAAATTTTTTTTGACGACAACGTTTAATCAAATCTGTAATGAGAGAAGAAGAAGTTGGGTAATGTTTGAATCAAAGTAGTCGAAATAATTTTTTTATTACCAATTCGGTTATTCTCACCTTATACTGGGCGATCCTAAAAGTATCATGAACTTGAGCCGGCAAACGCTTTGTTTTCAAGATGCAGGGTGTTTCTTGTAGTCGTACTTTTTCAGTTAATCGAATCTTAATCAATCCAATAATTTGGATTTTCCTGGGGATTACTAAAGACCTGTTTATACTGTTTTCTTGAAATCTATAGTAGATACGACAAAACTATAACAAACCAAAAATTGTTGTACTGGACAGGAGTTTCTTTTTACATTTTTCTAAACTACCAGAGGTTCAGCAATAAAAAGTGCTGGAGGAAAGATGCGGCACCCTTTCATTAAAAATATCACCTAGTAGATTTGCATTCAAAATTAGCATATCACATGATAGAAACTTTCAAGTTGAATAACTTGTGAAGGAAAGGTTCTATTAAAAAAATTGAATATTAACACCTGTATCTCAAAAACAAAGCGTTTGTGGTCTCATGTTATATGACTAAAATGTTAAAATGATCCGAGAAATCTGTCATTTTCTCCAATTTAGGAACACCATGTAGATATAGTCAATTCAAAACTGATGTCTTCACAAATAAATTGCAATTTGAATAAAACACAATAAATTGTACAACACATCCTAGACAATTTTTCCATGCGAATTACCCATTTCAGTTTTTTGATAACTGACTGAAATTTTGTGACGAGAATGATACAAAAACCGAAAACAACGGGTAAGTGTATACCGATGACGAATGCAAAAATTACAGATTGCAAATAAGGGGCGATGCCGGGAAAGCGGATAGTTAAAGGAAAATAATAAACCTCGGACAAAGACGTGCTCGTAGTGCAATGAAAGTACTCATTTTGAAAGCGATAATAAACTCATGAGGAATTTGTGTGCAAAATGGGTGCCGCGCGAGCTCACGATCAGAAGCAAAAACGTGTTAATGATTATGAGCAGTGCTTGAAGCTGTTTTAGTCTTGAATTATTACGTCAATATGTGACAATGGATGAAACATGGCTCCATAATTTCACTCCGGAGTCTAATCGACAGTCAGCTGATTGGACTGCAAAAAGCATGTAGTGACTCGGTTTGCTCAGAGATGGCGCCATGGTCGTAATGCGCCACACAACATCGGCCCCGGCGTATTTAAAGGGGTCGACGCAAAGCAACCGATTCACTTCTCACCCGATGGTGTGGAAAGGTGTGTCTTAGGCAGAGATCGCTGGATAGCCTGACTGAAGAGTCCACCAGAGATTTCGGGACGAAACACAATACCCCCGGGAGAGGGCGCAACTAAATATTAGCTCGAGAAAGACTCGCTAAATTGGTGACCCCGACGTGATGACGAAAAAGCTGCGGCGTTGGAGCGCAGAGGCGACTCACTGCCCCGCTCAACGTTACGGCTACTGGGGTGTCCATCGGACACTAGAGCCGATGGCACGCCGAGCCTCGTGTTTTCGTCATCACAGCACGCAAGCGCTCTCTCCCCCCTGGGACCACCTGCGTACCTCCTCCTCAGGAGGGTCGTCATTACTGGTGAGGGGGTGTGTAGTGACTCGGTTTGCTCAGAGATGGCGCCATGGTCGTAATGCGCCACACAACATCGGCCCCGGCGTATTTAAAGGGGTCGACGCAAAGCAACCGATTCACTTCTCACCCGATGGTGTGGGAAGGTGTGTCTTAGGCAGAGATCGCTGGATAGCCTGACTGAAGAGTCCACCAGCGATTTCGGGACGAAACACAATACCCCCGGGAGAGGGCGCAACTAAATATTAGCTCGAGAAAGACTCGCTAAAAACACAACAGTCAGCTGGCAATGTTATGTCATGAGTATTCTGAGATGCGCAAGCTATAATATTCATTGATTACCTCCAAAAGGGCCAGACCATCAACAGCGATTATTATATAGCGTTATTGGATCGTTTAAAGGATGAAATCGTTAAAAAACGGCCCTATTTGAAGAAAAAAAAGGTGGTATTTCATCAAGTCAATGTGCCATGTCACAAATAAATTAAAACAATGGCAAAATTGCATGAATTGGGCTTCGAATTGCTTCTGCATCCTCCGTATTCGCCGGATCTGGCCCCCAGCGACTTTTTTCTTTTCTCAGACCTCAAAAGAATGCTTGCTGGAATGTAATTCAGCGCCAATGAAGAAGAAATCGCCGAAACTGAGGCCTATTTTGAAGAGAAAGACAAATCGTACTACAAAAATGGTATCGAAAAGTTGGAAGATATCTATAATCGCTGTATCGCCCTCGAAGGCAACTATGTTGAATAGTAAAATCGAATTTTGTCAAAAAAATGTGGTTTACTATGGTAGACCGGAGACTTTTCAATTGGCCTCTTATTTCTAAAGAAATTTGAATAAGCCAAAGTACATTTTTATTGTTCTATCGAGTACTTATACTGTTGAAAAACGACCTCATTTGAAGAAAAAAAAGGTGCTATTTCATCAAGTCAATGCGCCGTGTCACAAATCAATGAAAACAATGGCAAAATTGCATGAATTGAGCTTCGAATTGCTTCTGCATCCACCGTATTCGCCAGATTCGGCAGTAGATTTTCATCGATTAAATCGGGAATCGTTTCTTCTTGTGTAACCTCACGCTTTGTAAATACAGAGAAGAGACATCCCACTTTCATTGCGGCTTCCTCGGGAGAATGGAACGAAAATGTCATCTCGGTTAATGTAATGAAATGAGAATGGTCGTACAAATTTGATAGGTTGTTCGACGGGGTAAAAACTTCCCGAGTGGAACAGGGAGTAAATAACCTTTCGAGAAAAAGGCACACACAGGCACAAAGTTCAAGCCGAGTGCGATTCGTGGCAGGGCGATTGCCTCTTAAAGTAGAATTTAACCGAGCAAAGTTTTAGGGAGTCCGGAAAGTTTATAAACGCTTCTCCTTCTAGACGAAATCTTGTCTGTCACAGCAGTTAGTTTCTGATCCCCACTTCACCTAAATTGAATCGGCTAATGGGGTTACATCAACAATGACTCTGCCAGAAAACGAAACTTCTATCGGTTGAACAGACGAAAAACACGGGATTTCCTATTGGATGAGCTGCCGATCATAAATCAATAGATGCTGCAAAAAAACTCTGGCGGAATATGAATGATTCTCTCAGCGGCTTGCCATCCAGGTCTAATAATATTTATTTTCCTTGAAATGACCAAAGGGATAAGTCCTATCAAATCACGATGTCAGTTTTCTGTGATTCGGTGTAGGATCGCATCTCTTATGTACAGACAAAGAGACAAAATCAAACTAAATATACTAACTGACAAAGGAAGTGCAATACTCAGAAGGAGCTGTTCAAATTTAATTTTTTTTTTGGTAAAACATAGATACTATAGCTAGGAGTAAAAGATTGAATTTGAAGAAAAAAATCGTGACGGTTTTTTCATGTAAACAATTTTTGTTACTCAAATATTGTAGTCGTTTTCAAATTTTACAACAAACCAGCTGTTCGAGGAGATCCGAAGTCGATGTTTAGTTGTTATTGAAATGCCTAGAGCACGTGTACGCGGAATTTATCACCAGCTAAGTTAATTTGAAAGAGGTCGAATTATTGGTCTACGAGAGGCGCGTTTGTCATTTCGAAAAATCGCCAACCGTACGAACAGAAATCCAACTACTGTTATGAGGTGTTGTCAAGCGTGGTTTGATAATGCCCAAAATTGAAGAAACGTAGGTACCGGACGTCGAAGGGGCACAAATTTAGTTTAAGATCGACGTCTCAGACCTTTAAAGACCGATTTGCGACAACTTGATCTTTGGATGATGAGTGGTTAGGAGAACAAGGCCATCCTGTAACTGTCCGAACGGTTTACCGCCGGATTACAGTGGTGCAGAGAACGTCAACATTTGAATGTGGAAATGGCATCAGGTCGTCTTTTCTGATGAATCTCGTTTCTCCTTGGGTGCATATGATGACCAAAGAAGGGTTAGACGACGTCGGTGAGAAAGACGTCAACCTCAGTTTGATGTTGAGCGTCATGTACACTGGATAGTAGGCGTTATGGTTTGGGGTGCTACTGTACATGTAAGTAGGCCACCTTTAGTCTTTATTCGTGGTTACATGATAGCGCTGAGTTACCTTCAAGAAAAAGTGGAGCCATATGTTCTTCCTCACCTTAACCGGCTCGAGAATCCAATTTTTCAGCAAGATAATAACCGACCTCATCTTGCCAGAATTAGTTTAAACTATTCCTAAGCGATCCATGTGAATCTTTTGCCTTAGCCGCCCAGATCCCCCGATCTTTCGCCCATAGAGTATGTTTGGGACGTCATGGGTAGAAGATTTGGAAATTTACCCCAGCTCCCACGGACTTTGGCGGCTCTGAGACATGAAATACAGGTAGCTTGGGATAGTATTCCTCAAGAAAAATAGACCATCTTATTGCATCAATGCCGAGACGTGTTGGGGAGTGTATAGATAATCGCGGTGGACTAACACATTAACAAATTTAGTAAAAAAATTGTAAACCCTTCGTTTTTTCTCCTAATTTCAATAATTTTCCCCGTACTATACTGTCTGTTTTATCAAAAAAAATTTTAAATTCAAACAGCTCCTTCTGGTTGTTGCAGTTTCTTTGTCAGTTAGTATATATGTATGGCCTTTCAAAATTTCTTCAAAACTACGATTTCCTTAAAAATTTTATTCATTCACAAATAAATCTATAAAACTTTCCCTGTTTTTTATAGCAGATTCGTATTCTACGCCAAAAAATATAGAAGTTTTTCGCGAATCTTCATAGATTTTCAGTCTTAAAGACCTCAATATATTCATTCTATTAATAATTCACATGAAATTTCAGTCGTTAATTGTCCAACTATTGTTGAAACAATGAGAAATGTATTGCGCATAAAAACAGACGGCTTGACGCCAATTATTAATAGATTATAAATAATTTTCTCTCAACTGATATTTCCTTAATGATTAATGGAAAGTATTTTGAACCGAAACAAATAATTTCACCATTTTTGATAATCAATGACATGTACATGTACTGAAAACAAACAGTTCAGCAGGAAACGTCTGAAGTTCATGCAATGATTAATGGAAAGGGTAAGGTCGCTGAGACGAATAATTCAAACTCGAATATAAAGCGATCTGAGACAATTCGTGAAAAATTGTTTTTACAAAAGTTTTCATTATTAAGCATATGAAAAATTCATATTTTTGCCGTAGAATACTAATCTGCAATGAAAAACATATGAATAAATTCATGATTTCGGGGACATTCAATAGGTTTTTTCGAATAAATGAAAAATCGAATTATCTCGAAAGAGATAGAGCGTTGCGTCAATGTTGGAATATCCTGTATAATCATAATAAATCAGCTATAAAATCATAGTTTTTTTTTTTTTTGTATGATATTGCTCTAAATTCTATCTCATCATTCACAATATTTCTCATACTCCCGAGCGAATTTCTGTGATTGATAGAGCGTCCAAACCTAAAATATCCGTTCCTTATGAAATAAATCCACCACAAAAGTGAAATGCATAAAGGTAAAAAAGCATAAAGCATTAGGGGAAGTTCCGAAGGGATTGAAATATTTTTGCGCGCGGCTTACATAAACAAGTAAAGACGGTACGGCGTCCATTAAAATGCCACGAATGAAAGACAGCGCCGGGAATGGTTCACAGAAAAATGAATTTAATCTTCAAATGGAAAATCGCTCCATGCAGAAAGCCCGGATATTTTAAAGGTAACGGAGATACATACGTGGACGTATATCGGGAAAACATTTCATTTCGTGGGCTAATATTTCAGAATGCCGTTTTGTCTTTTTTTTTCGAGGGGGAAGAACTTTTTTCCTCGCAAAACGTAGAGCGAAAGCCACAAAATCGGAATGTTGAATGTATTTTTCGACGCGCATTATTCCTGGAACCAAGAGGAAGTTTGTGGGATTTTAGATATCACTAAAATATGGGGTAGGT